>NC_090926.1:403158966-403461996 GCF_040938575.1 Ambystoma mexicanum | reverse complement strand
CACCGTCCGCGTCCAAAGTTCTCTGACAGCACGCCGTACCGCAAGCCAATTACACTTCGGTCTGCGGAGTGAACCGGGAAATGGGTCAGCGGAGCAGACCCAGATATCATACATTTTTTGGGACGTGCATTTCAGTCCTTTGCCACAAAAGTACTGGTCAGATTTCCACCAAACATACAAAAGCACGCTTTCCCACCCAAGCCCCCTCTCCTGCCGCAAATTTGGTGAAAATCCGTCCAGCCGTTCGGCCTGTAGCTGTGCAGTAAGCTTTTCCCCATTCAGTCTATGGAAAAAAAAAATGTTGGGACCCCCCTATAACTTTCCCATCCCTGCACAAAACCTCACCCAACTTGGCGAAACAATTCTGAGTCGGACATATACTTTTTTTTGCAAAGTTTGGTGAGGATTCCTCCAGGGGGAGCGAAGTTATAAGCCACGGAAAAAAGTGCTCTTCCTATGAGTTAAGCAACTTACTTCCCAACATGCTACAAACATGAAATTTGGCATGTAGGTAGGTTCCATGGTATAGACAGTGTAAAAAGTATAAAATATGATGTTTGCAGTCTGCAATGCTTGGATGTGTGTGTGTGTGTGGGTGGAGAAGCGAGGGAGGATCACCTAAGTAGAGGGTCCTTGGGGATTGGGGAGGGGATATACACAGGCGAGAAATGGTATCCCCCTTTCCCTTCTGAAGATCAACCTCCCCCTACCCCAGCCTTCATGGGCTATTGTAAATATTTTTCCATCATTTCCCTTCATTCAACCCACTATGGTCCTGGGTCACGGAAGAGGCAACTAGGAGTAGTGAACACTAGTAAGCCATTTCACCACTCTAGTACTGAGACAAGGAAGAGACCTGACGAGTATTGTAAAGGTCAGGCATGTCTCAACTACTCCACTGATTCTAACCAGGCAATTGCAATTTGGGACTCACACCTGCAACCTGTCAAGCGGTTGCAGGTGTATAAAAAGGGAGGAGACCAGCAGCAAAGGGCTCAGCAGGGAATCCTGTGTGCGAGGAGGCAGCCGTGGTGGGTCCTGCAGGAGAGTCAGGACCCCGGCAGAAGAACCCAGGAAGCTGTGAAGCCAAGGGCCAGGAGGGCAGCAAGAAGGCCACAGGTGGGGAAGCCTCCTTTGTTGGAGGTTCCGCAGCCAGAGCTGCGGACATAGAAGAAATAGGAAAGGTGACCGGCAGTGCCCGCGGAGCGAGAGCGGAGCTGCCAGCCAGATCTGAGAAGAAAGTGAAGTGCGAGCCGGGCTCACGTGTGAAAGCAAACATGCCGGCGGAGCCGAAATAAGGAGCAAAGCCGCCTGGAGGAGATGCCAGGGACTGGTGAGTGTAGTGGGAACAGCAATCAAACTGTGGTGCTCCTTGGGCTGTGTGAGAAAGCCGAATTAGATGCATAATTAATGGGAAAGCCTACGCCCTCTGAAATTAACCCAATATAATACGAAGCGGCTGTGTGAGAAATCACAATTGAAAACCGAACTAACGGAGGGCTTTTCGCATAGATGTGCCTTCATGACAAGTATGTGTGAAATTCAAATATGGCACATGGAAAGTAAGGTGGTAAAGGAACAGAACCACCACAAAGTGAACTATACATGAAAATACATTGTTGCAAGGCCAAAAGACTGGCAAAGGAGAGCACACATTGTGGCAAAGCCAAGAGGCTGACAAATAGAAGCAAAGTGAATGTGAACCATAACGCAGGTACAAATACACAAGAACCTATGTGGACTAGAGAGCCTAGGATTCCTGGTTGTGTGACCTGTAATGGTTAGACCGCTTGGTCTGACAACTGCACCTAGACCAGGGAGTTCCACTTGTGAAAGCTAAAGAGGTGCTGAAGTGAAACAGGAGAAAGCAATCTGATTGAACTGTTAAGAAACCAGAAAGAGTATAAAGTCGGCCTGGGGCTGCTTTTGCATTTTGAAAGAGTGAGAATAGGTACAAGTGGAACAGTCTTGAACTTGGGGAAGGGAACCCGAAGGTTTTATGGCACTGTCTTGAACTTGGGAAAGGGAATCCCAAGACTTTTGCAGAACTTTCTTGAACTTGGGGAAGGGAACCCTGATGTTTTGTGGAACTACCTTGAATTTGGCAAAGAGAATCCGAACACCTTTGTGGTACTATTTTGAACTTGGGGAAGAGTAGCTGATAAGTAAGTCAGGAGCTGGAAGAAGCTCAGAAATTTCTCTGGAACACTATTTATTTTATTGCAGACATCCCTACACATTGTTTAGCTTTAGTTGTGAGGGCAAGTATAGATTTTGGACGTAGACAGACTTTTAAGTTGAACCTTTTTAGTCAGACTTTCCTTAGTTTCTTTAGGTGGTGAAATCCCACATTAGGATAGGGGAAGTTACGCCTTCAACCATCCTGACATTTGAGTTAATAAATACATTTTTATTACTTTGAATCTGTTGTCTGTGTCTTACTTCATGATGCCTTCCCAATACTTCCCAACATGCTACAAACCTGAAATTTGGCATGTGGGTAGGTTCCATGGTGTAGACGGTGTAAAGAGTATAAAATATACCCTTTTTGGAATTTTATTTAAGCGGTCTGTAATGTTTACCCCTGCCATAGGGCTCTTTGCGCTGTAGTTCTACATTCATTGTTCCTTAAGGTCAGTAGTTCATGAAAACATCTGCAGTTCATTGTTCCTAAACTTTCCATGCTATCAGCATTCTAGCTGACATTAGCGGCACTCACTTTTGAAGTCATGCGGGTGACACACTACGTTGCTTTTGCAGTTATGCGGGTGACAGGAAACAGTGCATGTCTCTTTAGTAGAGTCCTCAATGACGTTGTCCGTCACATCGTGGCAAATCTCTCATGATAATTACAGAAACTTCATTTCCCACGGGAGTTGATGGATGTGTGCCATCTCAACAGTACGAAGCTTACATGCTTCAACCGAGCACGTGCGGGTATGGCACTTCAAGCTTACACGCTTCAGCCCTACACATACAGCACTTATGTTGAGGTCGCTGTTGCCTCAGCTGTAGATCGGGACACCAATAATGTTGCTGCGCAATATCAACGTTTCAACTCAAAGTAGCTGGAAACGATTTCCGGGATTCATGCTTTTCTAATGGTCAGCTTTATGTGGCTTGCTCCAGAGTTGGAAACAGAGACAATTTGTTCACACTAGCTGCTACAGGAAAAACTAGCAATATTGCCTACAAAGAAGCATTGGCTTAGTTCATTAAATAAACTTCAAACTAGGACTGAAGTAAGAATTACTGTGCAAAGCACAGTGTGAGGAGGTCAGGGTGGACGGGGTAGACGGGGAGGAGCGGGATGCACGGCTAGAGGAGCCCGCTATGCCGCGGGCGTGTGCGACGCTGGGGGCGGCCGCCGGGGAGGCGTCCCTGTTGAAGGGAGAGCCTTGTTGGCAGCCCGCGACAGTGCCGGCGTGGCGGCCGCGGCGCCGCGTGTCCCCGCAGCCGCAGCGCCGCGTGTGTCCACGAGGACCTGGTACACTGGCGCTGCGGCTGGGAGACCCGCGAACCCGACAGGCCTCGGCGGCCTCCGGCGGCGGCGAGACTCGGGAATTGGAGATCCCGGCATGTGCCGACCGCTCGGCGTCGGAGGTGCGCCAGACAGCTGGACAGGAGCACAACAAGGGGAACAGAGTAGAGCCCCCCCCTTACCTCAAGCAGGGCAGACCCCTAACAGCAACCTGGGGCCTCGAGCAGTACGGGCCTCCGGGAGGCATGCCTCAGGGGAGACGCCATGGGGAGGGGGCGGGGCCAAAGGAGAGGGCGTGGCTGACAAAGGGGAGGGGGAGCCGGAACCAGGCAGCCAGAGTAAGGGAGGAGGAGGAGGCAGCTCTATATATAGAGGGTGGGTGCCTAGAGTCCCCACCAATCGGAAAGGGGGGGAGGGCAGTTGTCCCTGATTGGCCCTTTTTCCCTCCAAGCACCAGGTATAAAAGGGACTGGCCTAATGGCATTGTGGTTGCTTTTTGCAGGGAGAAGGAGAGGAGAGTGAGAGCAACTGGTGGGCCTATCCGGGTCCGGGAAAGTAGGAGACACTACCAGAGAAGAGGAACTCCTGGTGCCTTTTACTCACAGTGAAGTAACTGTGGGGTCAATCCTGGAGTTCAACTACCGTGGTTAAGACATTACATTTAACCAGTGTGTAATAAAGGTCTACAAAACTCCACATCGGCTACTGTCCTGATTTCTACACACAGGTACACCTGTTAGTGTATATATATGTGAGGGAGCTCTGCTCACACCGGCTCCATTACCTCCCCGCAACTGCCGCTCTGCCCCGCATTCCATCCGCAAGGCCTTGCAACTCCTGCTGGACTGCATGGGATGCCAAGAGACGGCTTGCAAGGAAGCCGATTCTACACACCCCATCTTCTTCACGGAGACCCTCCATCAGGGGTGCATAACCTCATTGTACATAGTCTCTGAGGTAACCAGGTCTGCGTCACTTCCTTCCACTTCTGGAGCTAGGCGACTCCCCAACTGTAGACCCAGGCAAAGAAGACACACCTGGTTCGCTGCACCTTCCTCCGCCACTGGAACTGGACGAGTTCCCATCTGTAGTACCTGGCAACGAGCATACACCAGATCTGTCAGAACTCCCCCTTCTCACAACCATCAGACGTTCCAAGTTCCACACCCTGTTGCCCTCAGTCCTAACCGCAAACCTGAACACCTCCTTTACACTGATTGTATCTGACCACTTACACACCCCAACCCGAAGGGCCAGTGGCATCTTGATCTTCACCACATCCCCTAAACTCGGATACGTCTTCTCTCTGATGCCACTTCGATCATACAATTCCTTGTTCATCAGCGGACCTCTTGAGATATTCTCTCTCACACTCTCCAATTTCTCTTCAGCCAGGACAGGCCGACCTATCCATGGGGTAAAAAGCTCTGTGTTTGCCTTCCTCCACCTACCGAGTTTGAAAGGCGACACGCCAGGGCTGCTGTGCGGGGGGTACCTATGAGCTCTAACAGTCTCCTTTACGGCATCATTCCAATTACACCCATTCCCCCATGCCCACCTGATCACTTTCTTGAACACCTTGTTAAAGCGCTCCTCCACCCCATTAGTCTGTGAGTCTTAGATCACACTGGTTTTATGTGTGATGGCATGCATGCGGCAATAGTCACTCCAATCCTCCGATCTGAATTGAGTACCATTATCAGTCACTATCATTCTGCGGTAACCTTCTCTACCACATAACTCCTCAAGAAATTCAACCACTCTTCCCAAGATCACACTGTCTGTCACCCCTCTGCCCATATAGGAAGCAGATCCAACATTACCATACAGAACGATTGCACTCCATTGCACCAGATTGGACCTATTACGTCCATCCTAATTCTGTCCCACAGCTGCGTAGGGATGTCACTAACTGCCATGGGACATCACTTATTTTGCAAAGGAAACAATCCCTGACAGCACTCTCAATTTGAAGGTCGCAGGTTGGCCACCAGTAGTCATTTTGGATCCTCTGTTTCGTTTTCACTATACCCTGATGTCCTTCTTGTCCCAGTTCCACCAGGTATTTCCTGATACCCTCCTGTGGAATGATTTTATCGCCTCACCACAGCAGGCCATTCTGAATCGACAGCTCATCCTTCACTTCCAATAAACACCTGAGGCCCAGAAACTCTGCCTGGTTCTTGTTGAGCTTTCTTTCTAACACTGCACTCATGAATGGACTTAGCTTATCATCATCTTGCATTGCTCTTTCCCGTTCCTCACAGAAAACCGAGCTGTAACTGACCTTCAACACCACTTCATTGTCCTGGTCCTTATTTCCTTTTTCATCAACAGATGACAACCTCGATAAACAGTCGGCAACATAGTTCTCTACACCTGGTATGTACTTTACAATACAGTCATACTCCTGCAGACGAGAGACCCACTTTCTAATCCTCCCTGACACCTTGTCTAAACCTTTCGATGTAATTATTTCAACCAGGGGTTTATGATCCGTGTGAAACTCACATTTTGTGCACACTTTCAGAACTTTTCCACTGCCCACTTAATGACCAAAGCCTCCTTTTCAATGGTGGCATAGTCCTTCTCAGCTCCTTTCAATAGTCTTGAGGCAAAGCTATCAAGTACTCTGTAGCGACTTCCACCTGAGTCATCAACGTCCATTGCTAGCATCAGTTGTGATGATGGTGGCCCTTCCTGTTTTATAGTTCTGCAACGTGTGGGATTTTGCTAAGGCATCTTTTATGAGCGCGAACTCCTCCTTGCAGTCATCATTCCACATAAATCCTCCTTTTCTCTTAAGTAGCTCTCTCATGTTGGTAATGTGTGTGGCAAAATTATGAACATATTTTGAATAATATGTCGGCCACTCGGTGCAGGCATCCCCTCAATCACATCTGACAAATTCTTCTTAGGGCGAATGCCTTCCTTTGAAATGACATGTCCTAGATATTAAATTTCAATTCTGTTAATGTTGCACTTGTCTCTACTGTCATTCCTGCTTTGTGTAATTCCTTGAACACACCCTCAAGTCTCTTGTGTTCTTCTAGGTTTTTCGCATAGACCAGTATGTCATCCTGAAAGAAAAGGACACCTGGATCTCCATAAAATATTTGATACATAATCTTCCAAAAAAGCTGAGGCTTCAGAAATTAGCCCAAGGGGCATTCACTTGTATTGAAATAGGCCCTCCAGCATTATAAAAGCAGTTAAATGTCTGGATTTCTCATGTAATTTCACTTGGAGATAGGCTGAAGTGAGGTCTAAAGTGGAGAACAAACCTGCTGGCCCCATTGTAAATATGATTTCTTGAACAATGGGCATTTGACTTCTTTTGGGTACACTGCATTCATTAAAGTCCTTCATGTCCACACAAATCCGTATCTTCCCCAAACTTTTCCTCACCACGAACAAAGGAGAGACCGCTCTGAGACATCAATGCTCCCAATTATTCCCTGTTCATCTTCACCTTATCTCTCAGAGGTATATTTCTGCATTTTCTGCACCACTGGTATGCAATTGTCTATGAGTCTGATTTGGTGAATTCATCCCTGTAAACATCCAACCTTGTCCTGTAAAAGCTCTTCCACCACATTTGTCCCCTCCGATGATCCTCCCACCGACAGGGCTTTGTGAGAAACCCGAGGGTGTTCTCCCAGTAAAACCTCGAAAATCCCTTATTCAGGTGGCCAGGATACGACCATCATTGTTGGATCCATTGTTGGGAAGAACCCCAGAGAGACACGGTATTATGCCGAGGAAGGAGAAGAGGTGGATGACATCCCGGAAGCCTTTATTGGATATAATACCTCTGCCATACTTCCTCCGATTAGATTTCGCTGGCGCAGATCCAACAACCCCTCCAGACGTAATCAATCCTCTAAGGTCCCAAACCCGGTTACACACAAAAAGCATAACTCCCTGAATCATTGTTTCACCAGTCTCCCTTTGACTACTCCCCATCCTTCCTCCCGTCCTTTGGATTATTATTTTCCGTATTCCAAACCTGGTCGGACAAAACACTACGATCCCCTTTGTACATGTCAAGAACCCCATTATTCCTGCGTACCCTGCAAATCCTACCAATCCGGTCCCCCTGATTGTCATTTGCCAAAATCCCAACCTACTATGACAGAACACTACCATCCCCACGATCCCCTATGTTCGGTTCTTAATCCCGGTAATTCTCGCCCATCCTTCTTCTCGTCCCTCGGATTATTATTTTCCACATTCCCAACCTGGTCGGACAAAACACTATGATTCTCTTTGTTCATGTCACAAACCCTGTTATTCCCACATACCCTGCAAACCGTACCAATCCCGTCCCCATGATTGTCATTTCCCAAAATCCCAACCTACTATGACAGAACACTACCGTCCCCACAATCCCCTATGTACAGTTCTTCATCCCGGTCATTCTTGTACATTTAACAAACCCTCCAAATCCTACCCTTCCGAGAGCACCCCAAACCCAAATACGAAGGATATGATCCCATACAACACCTCTTTCCCTTCCGACTCTGCAGGATGCTCTGACATTTAAACTTTCCCCTTTTCCAAAACAAACACTCGAGAACACCACAAACAACGGACTAATGTTAAGCCTGTGTACCTAACATATCCCAACCCGAGGGTCAGGCAAAGTCAAGCGATTGACTCAAATCATACACACCTGACGGCCCTTCCTTTTCCGCACCGGGATAAAAGGTGGAGTAGGAGAGACAGTACGAGCAAGGCAAGCACAGAAGACAGCACGACTAGACAGCTAACACGAGGCAGTTCAAGAGAAGGAGAAAGGCGCAGGAATCAAGAGGGTGGAGAGGAGCGAAGTGACCTTGCCCTTTTCGTCCCAGACCCGCAGAGCCTTCGTGGGAGAGAGACTAAGACCGCGAACAATAGCACAAGTGTCCTGCAGCAGATATCAGCAGTACATGGGGCAAACCTTGGCCGATAAGCAGGAGCGAGGGAAGCTTCTGTGCCCGTGGTACCAGCCGTGACAGAGAGGCAACAGCCAAGCAGTTCATCACAGCTGGTGAGTCGAGGGGAGAATCGATAAGAACCAAGCTCTGTTGAATAAGAAGCGCAAAGTGGCAAGTTTGAACCAAGTTTCACAAACTTTGAATGAACTGTAAAAAGGTGGAAGGGGAGACCAGCTGTAAAGGGTAACCAGCACCACATGGGTGCTAATTCAAGAGATGCTGATCGAGCACCATATGAGAGAAACTACAAAAACCAGAAGGTCGTAGGAGGGCCAGCGAAATAGGTCAAAGTGGTCATACAAAGGGCCAAGCAAAATCCCTGTACAATCAAAAGACTTTGATCTACAAGCACTTTGAAAGCAAGGGACGTGAATCCCGCATTGAGAAAAAGGAAGGGAAGTGAATCCTGCACCAAGAGAAAACAAGGGAAGTGAATCCCGTAACACTTGAGAGTAAAGTGAATATGAAGTCAAGAGGGGTCCGAGCCCGACCGAGGAAGATCCAGGAGTGAAGCCATAACTCAAGAAAAAGAAATTAAGAAATAGAGGGAGGAGAAATCCTGCAAGAGGCAAGAGGGGTCTGAGCCTGACCGAGGGAGATCCAGGGGTCAAGCTATCGCCCAAGAAGATAAAAAGGCAAGAGGGAACCGAGCCCCACAGAAGGGGATCCAGGGGTGAAACCATTACCCTATGTGAAACTGTGATAAACATTTGAGAAGGGTCAGCGCCCAGAAGAAGGGGGCTCAGGGTTAACCCATCACCCAGAGAACATTGGAACAAACTTTCATTTGGTTAAAGGAACTTTTTTTTATTTATTTGACCACCTAAGGCCTCGAAGGCAAGAGACTTTCACAGGAAACGTGACTTGGCCATCAACTGTCCTGAGAATTGCCATTGGAACTGTCATCTCGTTCTGGAGAAGCCAGATACTGTACTGTGCTCCAAGCTTCCATCTTACCCCGTGTCAAAGCGTGGGGAAGGGAGACCCAGGCTACTGCATCCTGGCATATTATTTGAGAACACTTCTTTCTTTTCTTAAGCACTATCCTACACCCCTTTTTGTACTAGTTGTGAGATTTGACAATAGGTTTCTTAGTATAGGCCTTTTTATTTGACACAACACCACTACGACTGTCTTATTTTTCATTTGATGGTTGACGCATGCTCCCATCCTAGATTTAGGTTTAGAATAGGCATTTTCCCAACCCGCATACAGAATTTATTGTTCAATAAATACCCTTGAACTGTGATCACTTGTGTCTGTTTTACCTGTTACCATGAGTTTCTCACAGCTTCATCTTCTGTATTAGGATCAAGCTTGACCAAAAGCTTCTTTTGGTGTGTCCAGCTTAGTACGGGTTTAGCTTTTTTTGTCGAGACATATACTTTTCCAGCTGTATTCCTGCCCTTAAAACTCAGCCGCCTTGATCCAACACAATAGGTCTGTGGTCACTCCCCCATAGGACCTGGGGCATATATCGACTTCATTAAGATATTCAGGTCCCATATTCTTGCAAAGTTTCTTTGTCATCAGTGTGGACTTGGTCCCTGAGTCAATCATGATCACTGTGGAGACTCCATTAATGGAAACAGGAGCCCTCGCGCTATCCAGGTCTTCATCTTCATCTACTACCAAATGGACACACTCTTCCCCTTCTCCTAGGCTGTGATCGCTCCCAATTCAGTTGGTGGTTCTCTTGACATGACAGCATCTTGTTAAGGGTCCTTTCCCTTTGCAAATTCTGCAAATTATCCTTAAAGCCAGGCATTCTAGATAATTCGCCCAGTGTGATGCACTATCACACCTGAAGCATCTCCTCGTGTCACCACAACCTCTCCATCGAGAGTTAAACCTTCATCTTCCTTCAAAGTTTCTTCTCCCGCTATATGGTCTGTCATTGGAGAACTTCTTCCTTTCTGCGGAATTACCACCGCTCACAGCCGTAATTGCATCCGCTAGAATCGCTGGAGTAGTTGCCTGTTTGGGTAGCTAACATTTTACGGCTGACGCCTTTAATCTAGTCTCCAACACCTTAACGCATTGTTCAGTGTGTTCTACTTCCTTTGCAGTCCGTAGGACAGTGTCAGGTAGTAGATCATCCTCAGCCTATAACGTCTATCTAACTTTGCCACTACTGCACTCCAACATAAATTGGTCTCTCAGACCTTCGTCTAATTGCTAGTTGAACTTGCATGTCCTTCCAAGTTTTCTTAGTTCCGTAATATTCTGTTCCACACGTTCCCCATCTTCCTGGGTACATTTTCCAAACTTGTAACGTTCCAATATACTGCTCAACTTTTTTTCATAGTGTTTTTTTCATTTTCTTGTCAGATTTCTCATATTCATTGAGATCTGCTCCTTCCCATGCTGAAAGTTCTGGCAAGTCCTCAAACCTTTCCTACCCTGCTGAACCCAACAATGCAACAGCAGTGCTCCCCTCAAATCCCTTTACCACTCTGCTATCCGTACCCTCTGTCTTCTTGTACCTCTTGATTCCATTTCCTCCTCCCTTTCTTTTCTTGGCTGGCTTCCCTTTCACTCCCAACTTAAATTTAACTTCCTCTGCATAGTTTTTAAATCTCTTCATGGGCTAGCTCCCCCCTACCTTTCCTCTCTCCTTTCTTTCTACTCTTTCTACTCTCCTTCTCGCTCCCTCATATCCTCTGATCTCTTCCTACTCACAGTACCTCCTTCCTCTTGTGCTTCCTCTCGTTTCCATTCCTTTGAGCTTCTAGCCCCCATCACTGGAACTCTTTACTTCTCTCCATCCGTTCCATTTCCTCTTACCCCTCTTTCCGTGCCTCCTTGAAATCTTTCCTTCTTCACCCCCCACCCTAACTCCCCTCCTTCTCCTATTATCTCCCTTCTTTATCTCTACCTTCCTTCCTACTTCCCCTCTTCTTCCCTTTCTTTCTCATACCTCCTTCTGTTATCTCTGTATTCTTTCCCCGCTCTGACCTCCCTTTCTACTTCCCTTTCTTCTTCCTCTTATCTATTCCTCCTTTAGAACTGGTCAATTCATCTACATACTGTTTTTGATGGTTTGTTTCATGTCTTTGTAACTTTATGTTTCTTGTTTACTATGTATTCTTGTTGTATAGTAAAGCGCTTTGGTGTAAAGCGCCATATAAACCTAATAAATACAAATGCAAGTGACTTTCTCCTCTCTACCCTATAGTTTGCACCACACACAACATTGGTGATATGTTAAAAAAATGTAATCCATCTTTTCCATGGTACAGCCAGTTCCTCCAACCTCAGGTACAAAAAAGTGGAGGTGGCAGAACACTGTCGCGCACCATGTTCCTTGCACACCTCCAAGAGAACGTAGTTGCGGGCCAAATAAAACTCCAAAGTAAAAAAAAAATGCTTCTCTAATTCTATTTGGAGGATTCTGAAACTCGGGATGCAATGGGTGAGTCCTCTAATGTTCTCTTCTTTTTATTCCTTTTTCTTTTAGTGAAGATCTGTAATTGTAGTTGGAGCCCAGACAATGCCCATTCATTTTCAAAGCAATCTCTACATTGTGGCTATTACCTTTCTTGCACTACGCACTGGATTCAAACTGTAAATACCAGCCAAACCCCTTTCAAATCACTTTTGCAGCGTCTGGTCATAGAAGTTCCTGTCAATTATTAATATATATAAATATATATTTTTTTGTTAAATCTTTTTATTGAACATCATAAAACTGAACAAAAACAGCCCGCAACACAGGGTGGGCACATGTAAAGGCACAATTGCAGAACAGATATGACAGTGCTTAATGACAATAGCCTTGGTTTTCCCTATGCACATGGCATCTTATCCTCCCCCACCTTCTTCCCTCCCTTTCCTCCCATAGGTGTCCGTCTTCCTCGCAATGTAGCCTTGGCATTGGGAGTTTGTTTTTTTACCCCCCCCCCCTTCATGCAGATTGTTGGTAAGTGCCCTGCGCACCTGTGTTGTTGGTGGTCTGGGCCCTACTGCCCCAGGTTATAAGTCTTAAGAGCCTAGCGTGACCTCCTTGCCATCTGGTGCATGTTCGCGGTATGTGGGTGCACTTGGTCTCCCTGGATGGGGTCTATAAGTGTTGGGAATGTACCTGGTCCGTTGGTTGCTTATCATATTGTATTCATAGACGTTCATATATATGAGTCTGATGGTGCTTTAAAGCGTGCGGATGGCGCCTGTCTAGCACATCCTCTGTACGTGTTATATTCTAGGGCGCATAGTTTAGAGAGTAGTGATTGCCATATGGAGTAGGTAGGCAGTTTGACAGCTTTCCAATTAAGAATCAGAGTTTTATGAACCCTGAGTAGCATTATATGTACTATCCTGCGCTGTGTAGGGTCGGAGTGCCAGTCCTCCCCAAGACCACCTAATAGTAAAGTACCTGGGGCTATCCTGATCTCTATTCCGTCTCTGCCTGGAACCTGACTGAATACCTTATCCCAGAGTACCTTTATCTTGGGGCAAGACCAGGGAATGGGACCCAGAGTTCCAAGTCCCTCACATATGGGCCTCATTCCGAGTATGGAGGTAGCCATGCTGCTTTTAGCGGCATGGCTAACCCCATACCGGGGACCGGGTCCGGGTTCCTTGAATGGGGAAATACCGGGCCATTCTGACCTTGGAGGGCCGGTTATTTCCCCATTCAGGGCACCCGGACCCCGTGCATCCCCATTCCCATTTGAGCCCCCATAGGGCTTAATGGGAATAGAGAGGATGCTAACAACGGCCCGTTAATGACAGGACCATTGTTAGCATCCTGGTCTGCTGTGGGACCCGCTAAGGACGCCTGGTTTTACCAGGAGTCCTTAGCGGTCCCGCAAGCAGACCTCGTAATGAGGCAGTAGGGGGTTAATTGCGCCGGCAGCTCTACTGGCGACGTTAACCCCCTACTGCTAGGGTCGTAACGAGGCAGTCTCCAGCAGTCTAGGGGGTGTATGAGGCCCATCCGGAACAGCTTACTTGGTGTATAGTACATTCTATGAATGAGTTTGTATTGTCGGTCTCAGTTAAATACGATAACAAATGATAATGATGTGTTATTATATAGCACTTACGCTTAAGCGCTTTAAATAGAAAAGGTATACACCCAATATCACCCAACCTGTGTAGGTACTCATTTATCGACCTCAGAAGGATGAAAGGCTGAGTTGAGGCGTTTAAGAACAGACTAAATCAGTGACTCACCCCCTGAAGTGTGCCTGAAATAAACCTTTAATGAGTCTAGCAATTATTGTATAGAATTCCAGAAAGACAGTTTATTTGGTATTCCTATTCTTTCTTATTTAGGGTCACTGCTGAAAGTGTTAGACTTGTGGCTCTCCTGTTTTTTTTTCTTCTTTTTTTTAAGAGGCCTGAACAAGAAAACCAGCCACTCCAGAGTTAAAGAGCCCCATGGTGCTGGCCACAGACCAGTAGCTTGCATTACAAAAAAAAATGAAACTTTTTTTTTCTTCTTTTTGTTTCTTCTTTTTTTTAGGGGTAGCAAGGGAGACCTCAGAGGTTGCCTCCTCCGGCGACCCCTGAATGACGTCCCTGCATAAAGGTCTCCAGGATCAAAATGGCTTCTGAGATCACCGGACCATTGGGAGGCAAGGGTGAAAATGCGTATTAGATTATTGGGGGTGCATATTGCATAAGAATTACATAGGTGTGGGTGCGTTGTTGTGTTCTGCTCCATTTCTAATTACCCCAGTGGCGTGGGGGCAGTGATGGTTTGGTCTGTGGTGTGTTTGCGGATCACTGATAACACGATTGTGTATTGGAGCCATTCTGATTCTTTCAATCCAAGTAATCGCCTCCCCTCTGGGAAGCTGAGCAGTGCTCGATCTTCTTATAGGTCCATTATCCTAACATGTTGCCATTTTGTGTCTTGGTTGTATGCAGTTTATAGTTTAGCCCATAAGACAGTAATGCCCTGATACTACTCCAGCCTGGGGTCGTCTGGATCAGGGAGCCTAGTGACGCCCGTAGTTTGTGCCAGTAGGGCTACTTCTGTCATTCTCCAACTGGTCTGGTCTGTTTCGTTGAGCCATCGTTTGGCCCTGCATACCTGTGGAGCCTGGTAGTATGTTCTGCAGTGTGGGAGCGCTAGGCCTCCTTTCGCTGTAGAGGCTTGTAGAATTTCGAGTCTGAGTTCGGCTTTTTTGCCCCTCCAGACAAATTTGGTAATGTAGGAGTCTAATTCTTTGAACATCTGGTTTGTAGGGGAGAAGGAGAGCATCATTGCCAAATAAATCAGTTTCAGTAGGGAATTCATTTTGAAGGCATTGATCCTATCGGATAGGGACAAGTGAAGCAAGTCCCATCTGAGTAAATCATGTTTAATTTTCAGTAGGATGGAGGGTGTAATTTAGTTGGAGTATTTCATTCACGGTCGGGCTGATTTTAACCCGCAAGTACGTGATATGGCGAAGCTGGAGTCTAAATGAGGCCACCACGCCAGGTTCCCTGGGGATATCTAGTCGTAGCGGGAGGAATTCGGACTTTGCCCAGTTTATGATATATCCTGCCATAGGGCCAAGGAGTTGTAGTAGATGGTAGAGCCTCAGGAATGCAGTCTTGTAGTCGCTCAAACAAATAAGGATGTGGTCTGCATAGCGAGCCAACTGATGTTCCTCTATCCCACGCCGTATCCCTAACTAACCCGGGTCTGTTCGTAATTTAAACGCTAGCGACTCGATAGTGAGAGCATATAAGAGAGGGTATAGGGGGCATCCTTGTTGTGTGCCAGAATGAAAGCAAAAAGGAGTGGACGTAATGGCGTTAGTCACCACAGCTGCTGTACGGCCAGTGTATAATAGTTAGCAAAGTTTGGTAAATTCTGGTGGAAAGCCTGAACCATAAAGTCCCATTGGACTTTGTTGAAGGCCTTTTCTGCATCAAGCGTTAGAATCCTCTCATCCGGGTGCCCCCCACCCTATGACGTGTAACAGGCGTCGAAAATTGACAGTAGAGCATCTACGCCAGATTATCCTTATGGATAAGATCTGGGGGTAGGCCTTCGATGAGATGGGTGAAGCATTTCGCTAAGATCTTTGCGCCTGCATTGATTAGCAAAATAGTTTGATACAATCCGCAGTCTGTCGCATCCCTACCTTTATTATAAAACACTACTATGTTCGCTGCAAGCATGGAGTCTGGCAGGGAGCCAGATTTTCTGGCCTCGGCAAAAACCGCTTCGACGGTAGGTGCTAGGTGATCGGCCAGCGCTTTATAAAAGTCGATGGGTAGTCCATCGGGGCTGGCTACCTTACCCGCCGAGAGGGACCTGATCGCTCGGAGAATCTCCTGCATGGTGATTGGAGTGACTAAAGTTTCTACGTGAGTTGCCTTCAGTTTTGGGAGCTCTGTGGAGGTTAGGAATTCCCGAATATGTTGTGCATCTATCCGGGATCGATTATTAATATTGTACTGGGATGATGAACACACAAGTGGATGCACCTCTGCTGGGAGCATATATATCCTTTCCTCTAACACTGGACACTGGGGCTGAGGCACTGAGACGTCCGAGTGCAGGCGGCTCCTTGTGGCCCAAAACACAGCAGGGCAATGCAGGCAGTCGCAGTGGGGGGAAGCAAATAAAACCAGCACACACCTGGGTAACTGCTCAGAGGATCCACCAAGATGATGCAAAGCTCCCACAACCTGGAAGAGTCGCTCGTCGCCAATTTGTAGTGGAGCGACCGACAAAGACACTGGTAATGGATTAATTACTTGGCATTTTATTTGTAATATATATATGGGAGCCCTGCTCACATCGGCTCTGCTGCATCTCCGCAACAATCGTTTCATTCGTGAGGCCTGGCAACTCCTGCAGGGCTGCACGGAATGCTGAGAGGTGGCTCACGAAAAAGCCAAACCTACACTCTCGTGCTCTCTTTCTATCTCTCTCTCTTTCTCTCTCTCCGTAAGAAAAAGTTGCCTACCAGAACAGAAGTTGCATGGGGAAATATAAATCTATCTGGAGGGCTTTCAATGATCTGTATGATTGACTTGTAGTGTCCCGGACCAGTCTCCCTTTAAATTCCCCACTTTTCCCCACCGTTTGGACCCACAACACCTTCCTTTTACCCCTTGTCTTTTTCTTGGTTGTTGTTGTCCCCTTATATGTGTGTACAGTGGTGTCTACTTGTCGCAAGACAGGGCTAAAATAGCTGCAGCCCAAGGTTTTCAGGGAGTGTTGTCATTAAGTAGATGCTATACAGATTGCTCCTCTCGTTTGTGGATGCAGTTTTGCAGATGTTGTTTATGTTCGTTTACATTTTGTAAAATTACGTTTAATAAATAACATTTTTAAAAAGAAGAGAAGAACAATAGTCCCGTTCTGAAAAACGAAGTAAAAATATGAGTGGTTGTGGTTGGACAGCTGACACCTTTAATGATCACACCAAAGCAGAGGTTTTTCTCAAGAACATTTCACACGTGGATTGATGCAGGTCTCTGAATACCACCTGTTTACAGTGCTTTAATGTCATATATGTTTCCATGTCCTTGCTGTTGCTTTTCTGTTTTACATTATATGCTGTCCATGCATTGAACCCTAACTTTTCCCTATTTGTAGCATGGGCATATTTACATACGTTATGGCTATTATGACACAGTGGGCCTCATTACACGGAAGGCGGTAATGGTTAACGGCCACTGTTAATGGTAACGGTGACCGTTAACCATTACCGCCTTACTAGGAGGTCACTTAGTGGGTTGGTGCTTTAACGCCTGCTTTTTGCAGGCGTAAAAAACCAACCCGCTAAGGGACCTTGGTGCTAATTACGGCTCCGCAAAATTGCGGTGCCGTAATTAGTTCCTTCCCCATTCCCATTATGCCCTATGGGGCAAAAATGGGAATGGGGAAGGGCAATGGTGGAAGGGGGAATTACCGCCCCACCAACCTTGGAACAGGGCGGTAATTCCCCTTTCTACCAAGGCGGTGCCAGTAATTTACCGGCATGGTTCAGGGTGCTAATACCACCCTGGATTACCGCCTTCCATGTAATGAGGCCCAGTGTTTATATATTTGCAGTCTCAAATACAATTGATAGCAAATTGGTCTTTGGTTGACAGTGTTTTCATTTTGGTAAAGGTAATTTGTGTGCTGCTTGGTGGTGACTAGTAACACTCAGACTGCCGAGTGTGTCACAATTTATGAAGAACAGAATTTTCAAGTCACCTTCTAGCGCACCTGAAGTTAACGCTAACTATAGGTTTAATGATGTTCCAAAAATCATGTTTGTTGTATCATAAGTCTTTTTTATTCCAAAAATGATCCTCCAAAAATTGTTCTTAAATAGTAGTGCCTTCTACACGTGTTTCACCAAATCTATTGGCTCATCAGGAGGGATTTATAACAGAAAATTCAATTCAAATTCATTGATTAGAAATAAACATGCTTAAAAGAAAACAAAAAAAGATCATATATATAACTAATGTGCTTCTCTAGCAATGTGAAAGCAAAGAAACAATATTTGTATCACAAAAATAACATTTGCCGCAAAATTAGGTTCAATCTTGAGAAAAACAGGCAGTAAATTAATTTGAGAATGAAAGTAAACATGTTGTTAGCATATTTCCTTGTTATGCATAACATTGGTAATCTTACCTAATGATTAAATATTTGCATTCATTTAGAAAGCTTGGCCCATGATTAGATTCCAAGTTAGTTTGAAACTGGTGTGGTCTTGGTAACGTGTGTATTTGGGGTTTCCCCTGTGCTGGTTTACCCCAATAGGAGTTTCTAAGAAATAAGAAAAAAGAAAAGATGAGGTGCTGTTAGGGTGGATGTCAGCTGTAGTTGGAAAGTCTGTGTATCAAAGGAAATATTACGTATATGCGCATTGGATTGGCAAAGGAATAAATGAAAACATTAAATCTCAGCATATATTGAGACTCACCTGCAACCACTGGTACAAAACCTATCTTCCTTTATCAAAGACACGAAAGATGTGATTCAGCAGCTAACTTTCATAAACTGGGAGTTTGATTTCAGAATAGTGAATTCGATGTAACAGCACTCTACACAAGTATCATTCATGACAAAGGCATCCAAACTGTTCAATCATTTCTACAAATATGGACAATTTCCTATTTAAAACAAAATTAGATGATCTGCAAAATGTTGGAATTTAAAGAACAACATCTTTTTATTCAACAAAGAAATCTATAGACAGAAACAAGGCACAGCAATGGGCGCCAAATTTGCCCCTTCCTATGCCAATTTATACATGGGATCCTATGAATTAAAACATGCATGGAATCACAGTTCATTCATGGACAATCAACAAATCATAGATTTGTATTCCAGTTATGGCCCCACTACTGAGTGGATATCAGTGGGAGTTACACAATAGCACACCATGCCTCAACTTGTCTTTACAGTCCACCTTAAGATAAGTCTACATTCTGTTATCCAGGGTCGCCATGGACAGTATGGAGGTAGACTTCCCCAGCAGACATGCTTCTTTAGGACATGTACTTTGTGGGATGGAGGTGGGTAAAATGTTCAGAGAGGCAGACCACTATGATATGATATGGCATTTGTAACGTGCCTATACACAAGTGTTTCAAGGCGCGACGAGGCAGGGAGGGGGGAACAAGGGGAGACAGACAATGATCCTACTAGGCCAGGTGTCATTCAGATCGCGCAAGTGCATGGGTAGAGGGGACGGGAAAAGTGCACGGGGGGAAGGGAGAGGGGAAAGTGCAGTACAGGGTTAGTAATGAACAAGATAAGTGCAAGATGACAATATAACATCTATTTGTTATGGGTCTCTTCTGATCTTGCCCTCCACTGCCAGGTCTCCCGGGAGGGGACTACTGCTCTTCGTGGTTGAGGTCCTATGGTTTTAGGCACGTCTTTGGGGCCATTGGGACTGGGTACCTGCCACTATTTCTGATATTAATGTAATTGGCGAGAGTTACCTCACTTCATTACTTTGCTACTGGTGTGGGATGCTGCTACTCATGGTCATGGTTTTCTCCTGCAAAGAGACTTGATGTTTTGCTTTATGTTAGTAAGCCATCTCTCCTGCTTTGTTCACTGAAATTGTACTCAGCTCTGGCTGCTCACAACTTGTGGGTTTGGTGAGGGGAGAGTAGGGGTCACCTCTTCAGCCTGGTTTGTTTTTAGGGATTTTCTTTCTGTACTATGCTCCGTAGATACAGTTTATGTCCCGGGGGGAGTTACTTTTGGCTTCCCGTTTTACTCTGATTGTTAAGGAAGGAGGGATTGTCTTGCTTGCAGTTTTTTTCAAAACATTTTTATTTATAACATTTTGTACAACAGATGTGTGAGACATGCATGGTAACAAGAGAGACACAGACTCAAAGAAACATTTTCAAAAACCTTTTTTTCTAAAAGGCGCTGGGTTGGTGTAATGCCTAACTGGGCCTAACACTAAAGGGATGATTCCCTTAACTGATGTTTCTAAGGGCCGCAGAAGTCTAAAATAAAAATCTGCCTGTGTCTAAACCTATGCTTGCTCCCAGTCTGTCAAAAGCAAAAAGTGGTGGTTCAACAAAAATAGGAAACCAGGATTGGTTTCAGGTGGTCTTCTCACCAGATGTAGGATGGTCAGCTTTAAAAGGGATGAGTTCAATCAAAAAGGACTTCCCATAGGACCTTCTCCGTAGTTCAAATAATGTCCATGTCTTTAATGCCTTGGGGTTCCCTTCCCCAAGCTTCAGTTCCTTCAGTAACACAAAACAATCAAGATTTCACTTTGATAGACCTCTTAGGGTTCACTTCCCCAAGCTCAGGCCTCTTCCAAGTTCACACATAAATACATTTCTTGGGCCTCTCAGTGTTCCTTTCCCCAAGCTCAGGCCTCTCTCAAGTTCAAACACAAATTCAACTCTTAGGCCTCTGAGGGTTCCCTTTGCCAAGCCCAGGCCTCTTTCAAGTTCAAACACAAGTTCAGCTCTTAGGCCTCCCAGGATTCACTTCCACAAGCCCCTCTTGAGCTAAATAAAACCATGAGTTAGGTTTGTCAGGATGTACCTTCTTCTTCGTAAACATTTCATTCAAAGGGTTTGCATCAGAGGCTTTCGAAAATGCCAGTTTATTTGCTGTTCCTAAGCGCAGTTACTTCAAGCTTTAACCCCTCTCTTTGGTTTTGTGCTCTTAACATTTTCATTGAGGGGATTTCTGCACCCCTTCTGGTTCCCCTAGGTTTTCTTGACTTTCTTTCTTGTGCCCACTGGCACCTTTCATTCCTTCTCCTGCACACTTGCACTCTCCTCTTCGTGCCCAATGACACCTTTCTTTCCTTCTCCTGCACTCTTACACTTTCTTTACCTTTCCGTGCTCACTGCCACCTTCCTCCTTGCTTCCTGTGCACACTTGCACTTTCTTTACTTTTCTGTGCCCACTGGTACCCTCCTTTCTTTCCCATGCACACTTGGACTTTCTTTACTTTTCTGTGGCCACTGTCACCTTCCTTCTTGCTTTCCCTTGCACACTTGCACTTTCTTTACCTTTCTGCCCTGTCGGGTCGCTTGCACCCTTCTCTCTCACTTCGGTTGCTCACGCCCTCTTTACTATAGTCCCTTTCTTCCCTGTCATTTGCGCGCTCTGCTTTCGGACTTTCTCTCAACCTTGTCACTTTTCTTTCAATCTACTCTCTTTACTAATTTCCTTTTCTTTCTTCTTTTTCACCCCGTGACACTTATATGCCTTTCCTTTCGCCCGCTCCGCTTCAGTCAGGGTCTCACCACCTGCCCCTCAGACAACTTTGGGGCCGGCACAGGTCCCAAGGGAACTAACAATGTTCCAACCGCCAACAGCAGTCTGCAAGATGCTTCGCTCCGTCTCTCTGGAGACACGGCTCCCTAGCCACGCTGCAGCCCCTCAGAAACACCGGGCCAGCATCTCAGCATGCTGTTCTCACCCGAGCCGTTGATCTTGCTGCTCTCTGATCCTTGGCTTCTCTGGTCCAAACAACGTCCCCAGCTCGCTCATTCAGCTGTGCAGAACCACACCTTTTATATTTGGAAAAGCAGTGAAGTGGAGTCAAATGTGAAGGATAATTAGTGAATGCATGACTCTGCCTGACTCTATCAATGGAACAACTCAAGTTCTTTTTACAGCCGGTTTCCGTTATACTTCCCATGTTATTCCTGTGGGAAATTTTCACTACTCCTGGTTGCCTCTTCCACGTCCCATTATTTGCTGGAATTGGGGAGGGGGAGTTGGAATGGGTTTGAAAATGCCCCTTGAAATATGAGGGAAAGGGTTTTGAGGTACAATTGGATTGTAGGAGAGATTGTGTTCCCGCCAGCCCTCCAGGGAGTGGTCTGGGTTCATAGGGCAATCTTTTAATCTTGTCTGCGGGGTGACTATAGGGACAGGAGTCTTGAGGAGGTAAAACTCCAACTTTCCGCCCAACTCGTGATTGGGCCATCCATTAAATGCTGCAGTAATAGCATTACCCCCACATTTAAGGGCTACCGCCGTACTCGTGATCACACCCATAATGTAGAGATGGCAAGTTTGAAGTGTAAAACTGTTCGAGCTTCTGTTTGCAACCACAGTGCCATGTCCTCTGTGATGTTATTAAAATACATTGATGATTTTTTTTTTTTAAACTTTATTTATCAATTGTGGTGGTACACTTCACTTTACGACATGACATTCCATAACATTCAACATTTTACTTGTCGAATATCAAAACTTGATTACAGTTTATAGAGTCTAGTCCCAGCCGGGCTGCTCCCAGCCGACCCTGATTCACACAAGTATACCCTGAACGGAGCCCATATATCTTTGGGTTTGCATGGTCTTGGTAGCGACATTACATATTGTTCCTCACACTCATTGACACAAGCCAGTTCTTTAAGGAAGTGATTTGCACGTGGGGCGTTTGCAGTCTTCCATTGTTGCAGTATACATTTTTTGGCCACTATGCATGCTACATTAAATAATCGTCTGATCACCTCTGAGGTCTTACCAATGTCACCAAATAAGTATTTTGGGAGTGTTAGGTCCGCCGGGATCTGTGTGATAGCTTCTAGAATGGATGCTACTTCGCCCCAGAATCTGTGTATGGATGGGCAGCTCCAATACATGTGGAATGAGTCAGCCTGCTCGCTCCCACATTTCAGGCACCTGACTGAGCCATCTCGTGTAAATTAAGCTACCTTCTGAGGGGTGTAGTGCAACTTGTTTAATACCTTAAATTGGATCTGGCGGAGGCCTGCATTAATGGACACTTTTTTAGTTAGCTCACTGTATCTTTCCCATTTCTCGTCTGAAATCGTGATTCCCAGGTCAACTTCCCATGATAGTTTGATCTTATTTGTTGTGGGTGTATTTGCCTGCATGACTGCATAGAGCCCCGAGACACTAACCCCTCCCTGGGTGGACAGCGCAGCGAGGCATGGCTGAGTGGGTGGCTCATCAGGGAATAAAGGCCATCTGGCTTTAAAAGACATCCGTATGCAATGGTATTGCAATATTTTCAGTGGTTCCCTTCCCATCCCAACTTTAAATGCCTCCAAAGTTATGAACTTGCCATTAGGGTATATGTCTTTGAGTTTAAATTCCCCATCTGGATCCCAATTTGTACGAACCGCTGGGTCATAGGATGCTGTTATCCCGGGGAAGTTCCAGAATGGTGCTTCTGAGTAATACGGAGCTACCAGTTCGAGCCTACGGAAGAGTCTAGACCATGCATGCACAGTTATGCTAACCGGGTGGAATGGACAATCATCTTTATGTTTCTTGGTAAAGATTATGGACCGTATATCAGTCGGGTGAGCAGCGTGCTTTTCGATAACAACGAAGAGAGGTGTTCAGTTCATCATACCAGTATCTGATAAATTGGGCTTGTGCTACCAAATAGTATAGCTCAAAGTCTGGGACCACCATTCCCCCCTTGCCATAGGGTTGCACCATTTTTTCCCATTTCATTCTAGCTGCACCCCCTCCCCATACAATCTCTACCGCCAACGATCGAAGGGTTGCGAAAAACTGTGCCCCTGGCCACAGTGGAATGTTGGTGAATATATATAGCAATTTCGGGAGTATTACCATTTTTAATATGGCCACTCGGCCCATACGTGAGATGGGGAGTTTGGTCCATAATCGGAGTTTGGTGGATATGATACTCAATAGATGTTCATGATTGTCGGCATAGAGAGAGGCCGCTCCACCAGACACAACAATTCCCAGATATCTTATTTTGGTGGGGGACCATTGCAGACCATATGTATTGGCCGGGCACCTCGTGGCTGGGGTCAAGGGGAATATCTCGGATTTGGACCTATTAGTTTTATAGCCCGAGTATTCGGCGAACTCATGTATTGTCTCGATCGCAGGGCCTAAGTGTACATCTGGTTCTCGGATATATAATAATGTATCATCTGCGTATAGGGATATTGATTGGGTCAGGCCGGCCATTGTTATGCCCCTTTGCCCCTGTAGTTCCCTTATTCCACCCGCAGCTGGTTCCATTGTAAGGGCGAATAATATGGGGGAAAATAGGCATCCCTGTCGTGTACCCCTGCCCAGCCTAAACCAGTCAGACAACATGCGATTGGTCAGCACCCTGGCTCCGGGGTCAGAGTACAACAGACCAACGCACCTCAGAAAGTATGGACCTATACCGAATTTTTCTAGCACTTTGAACAAATAAAGCCATGATACTGTATCAAACGCTTTTTCAACATCAAGTGAAACAGCAACTGCTTGAGCTTCCGGTTTTATCTGGGCCATTATTCCGAACAGCCTCCTAAGGTTGAGGGCCGTCAATCTAGTAGGGATGAAGCCGCACTGATCAGGGTGTACCAATGCGGGCATGTGTGGAAGAAGTCTTGTTGCCAGAATTTTGGCAAATATCTTAGCATCACAGTTGATTAGGGACAGGGGTCGATAAGAGGACATCTCATTGGGTAGTCTTCTGGGCTTCAGCAAGACTGTAATTATGGCCTCCCTCATTGATGGTGGCAGGGTATCCACCTCTACCGCCTCCTCCCACACCGACAATAGCACCGGGGCCAGCTCCTCGTTAAGCTCCTTATATAATTCTGCACCATGCCCATCCGAGCCCGGTGCCTTGCCGCTGGTCAATGATTTGATCGCCTCGGCGGCTTCCTCAATGGTCAGGGGTTGGTCCAATGCCAGCCTATATTCTGTGGGCAGCGTCGGGAGAGTGATGTTGTCGAGGTACTTTTTCACATCCTCGGCTGATTTCGAGTCGTGGTTAGAATAAAGATTTGAATAAAAACGGGTGAATTCTCTATTTATCCCGTATTCACTGGTGACCACTGAGCCGTCTGCCATTAGTATACTGGAGATCGGTGTGTGCTGCCTTTCGGCTTTCAGTAGGTTGGCCAAGGTGCGCCCTGCTCTGTTGCCCTCACCATATCTACGCGCTCTGCGAGGGGTTGACATATATAGTAGTTCCCTGGTAGCTAGTTTATTGAATTCCAAAAGGTTACGATTAATATCTGAGAGGGTTTCATTGTCATGTTTATCAGTATATCTCGCTTCCAGGATCCCCAGACGTTTCTCCACCTCCTCTAGCTCTAACCGAACAGCCCTCAACATACCTGTGGACTTAGAGAGCAGTTTCCTCCCACCCATACCTTAAAGGCCTCCCAGAGGGTATAATAACTATCCACTGAGTCCCTGTTGATTTCGAGGAAGTGATCTACCTCTATATGTAATGCCTCCGCTACCGCCGGGTCTTTGAGGATATCTGGTGGCATCCTCCATCTCCTGGCTGGGGGTTTTATGTTTCCTATTATTATTGTCATCATAACAGGAGAGTGGTCTGAAAGGGTACGGGGGAGTATTTCGCAGTTTTCTATCTGATGCATTAGGCTTGAGGAAGCCAACCAGTAGTCTATTCTGGACTCAGTGTCATGCACCGATGAATAAAGTGTATATTGTCTCTTGCATGGGTGTAGTGTTCTCCAAGAGTCAACCATTGCCAATTGTGACAGGATTTGTAGCAGCATCCCTGCCGCCTTGGAGGGGGCTTGATGCTTTGTACTGGAGCGATCCATTGTAACATCAAGGATTGTATTGAAATCCCCCACCCACAGGATCTGTTCAGGCCCCGTATATCCTATTTCATGTACCACATCCACATAAAAATCGGGGTCATCCAAGTTCGGCCCATACGTATTTACCAACACCACCTCCCTTCCAGCTATACTTCCCCATACTATGATGTAGCGTCCATGAATGTCCACTTTGCTTTTTTCAAACCGAAAACCAACAGAGGGGTGTATAAGGGTTAAAACCCCCCTCGCCTGTGTGGCGTAATCTATATAATATCTATTTTGTCCCCAGTTTTTCAAGAAGGCCATGTTTACCTTTCGGAGTGCATGGGTCTCTTGCAGCATGATCACCTGCGGATAATGCCTAGTGACGTACGCTCCCACCTTTCTTGACTTAGCCTGATTATTCAAACCCTGGACGTTCCACGTGAGGAGCTTTAACTTCAGTCCCTTATCTCTCGCTCCGGCGAATGCCATGGCTGTGTGTTAATATCGTTTTTCCTGTTCCGGTTTTCCCGGGACGAATGTCATGTGCAGCAATGCAACCACCACTTTTAACTTGTAACACCCTTTCAACTGGGTTCCCGAAAACCCAATCCCCCATCATGAATCCCATAGATCCCAACAAAATGAATTCTGTCATAACATATTGGCCCTCTCCCCACATCATCTTCTCCAACATGACGATGTTGCCCAACAACGCTCGGGACATCCCCGATGGGCATTCCCCCAAAATTAAAACTTGGAACTTTCCTGAGGGTAGCCTGCTGTCGCCATCCGGCCACCTTATCGGGGGCTCACGGCTCGAAACTACATTAAATTTGTGTCCAAGCCGTTCTCTGTAATGGTTCCTGATCTCCTGTGGCAAGGATTAGACAATGTCTGCCGCGTCGAGCCCCTCGGCTCCCAGCTGGATTCCGGCATTTTGGTCGGGTGCCTTGTCCCTTTGAGGTAGAGGGATAGAGGCCTCCACGTATGCCATGGCTTCTTTAGGGTTTTCAAAGAAATTGGCTCTACCTCCATGTTGGATTCTGATCTTCGCGGGAAAGATCAGGACATAAGGTACATTTCGCATCCTTAGTTGTCTTTTCACAGGTTCATAGGATCGACGTTGTGCCTGCACCCCGGCAGAGAAGTCCGGGTAAATATGAATTCTATTGTGTTCGAAGTGCAACATGCCTTTCTCGCTGGAGAGCCGGAGGATGGCGTCCCTGTCTCTGTAGTTGAGGATACGTGCTATTATGGTGCGAGGCGGTGCCCCAGGCCTCGGCGGAGGCGCCAGGGTGCTGTGAGCCCTCTCAACCAGAAAATGCTCCGAGAAAGATTCAGGCCCCAGGATGTCTTTTAGAAGGTGTTCTACCTGCCGCTCCATGTCACCCTTGCCAAAGGTCTCCGCAACCCCAACAATCCGGATGTTGTTTCTACGGGATCTGGATTCCAAATCCTCGCATTTACGAAGATCTGTTTTTAGTTGGGCTATGTCTCGGCCATGTTGAGATATTATGTCCTCGCTTGCACTGATTATATTCTCCGTTTCCGTTATTCGTGAACTTTCCTTCTCCACTCTGGCCTTTAAGGATCCGATTGTCGCCACTATATCGTCCAGCTTGACGTTGACAGCCATGAACCCGTTCTGGACCAGCGTCGCCAGGCGTTCTAAGGGATCATCATCCTGCTTGTCCAGGGGGTGATGCGACCCACCAGGCACCCCGCACGGCTGGGAGTTAGTGAAGGAGTCCATTGGGCCAACCTTTTTGCCTCCTGCACCCTTCTTTTCAGTGCGGCCCATGTAGGTTGGTGGGTGGCCTTGGAGTGGGTTGTGTCCTCTCACGTAATGAGTCGTTGACAGGGACCAAACAGTATGGGGGCTCTGTGTCTTCCACACCCACTACCGGGCTCGGATATCTGCTCACCTCTGCCTTTTTCCCCCCGTCTGAACGGGTATTGCAACCAGGCTGACCCAGCCAAGGCACTTAGGATGTCCAGCACACTTTAGCCCTTAGCAGGGCGTCACATTGGTCCACCACGGGAAGCCAGCCCAGGCCTGAAATTGCTGTGTCCACTCAGGGTATTGATGGGTCTCCCGTGTCTCTGCAGGGTTGATTGTGGAGCAGGCGGCAGTGTTTCACCTCTCGCCTGGGTGTGCAGGGTATCAGTGACTGCGTGTCCCAAAATGGTCCCTCCGGATCTTCCGCCGTATTTGCCGGGCCGCGTATTATACCCACGGTGGGTGCCAGGGCCGGTGGGGGTTCCACTCACTTGTGCCGCCGGGCCGGCGGTGTCTTTCCGCACCTTACACAGGCGCCCTGGTAGGAGCAAGTCCAGTCCCCCAGGAAGACGACGCTGTCGCGGCTCTCATTAGTCGGGGCCCGGGACTCGTGCTGATGTGCACTCCGGCTCTCCAGCGGTACGCCCACAGGCATGCCCCCCGCACGCTCCAGCAGCGGGGCTATCTCCGTGTGCTAGCCCAAGGAAACCGGGTCACCGTGGCTCCTCCAGGAGGCTCCGCACCACCGCGCGTACAGCCGCGCCCCTCCCCCACCGTGGCCGGGGCTTCCGCGTTCCTCCTCCGGCCTCCAGTGAATGTTTCGCAGAGCTACTGGGCGGCATAACAGCTCACCCCTTCCCAGCACTTCTTCCGGACAGGATATCTCGTCAGTCCAGCTATGGATTCGCCCGATTTTTGGAGGGTGTCTGCAGGAGACCACCCGACACAGGAATCTTCTCTTCAAACGTGCGCAGAGTGGCTCAGGAAGGATATTTATGCACAGGATTTTTGTATGAGCCGGAGCTCTCCCTTCAGGCAGCCATCTTCGATGTGCGCAACAGCGCCCCCCATTGATGATTTTTAAGAACAACACCTTTATGATATTTGCTCAAATCAGGGTAGCCAAAAGCTCCATTTGTTACATCACAAGCTAAAATGTAATGTGGAATTGTTTTAGTTATCTTACCACCCCACATAAAGTCCTTAAAAACTTAATTAATCTTGCCCAATAGTTTTTTTCGAAAAAGCGAAGAGTAGCGACTCAATGATATAGACTGTTTTAGGAAGTAGTACCATTTGTGTTGCAACAAATCATGCCCCATATACTTAAATTAGTCTAACTCATTTTACAAATAGCCTGTTTCATATCAGCTACCATCTTATTAAGGTTTATCTCAACAATTTTGTCTAAAACATGGACTAAGATAATTCCTAAATATTTCACGTTGTCTTTAGACGATTTACAGCACCAACCAAGAAAGTCAGTCTTGAGACATCTGTCAGACAGTGGGAATATCTGTGTTTTTGACTGATCCTTTCCCCACTTCGTCAAAAATGTCTCTTAAAACAGAACCACAATCCTGCAGGTTTGATAGCGCAACAACTAAGTCATCCGCATAGGCCGACACTCTAATGTCAAAGGCACCAATTCTCAAGATTTGTATTTTGTCTTAAAAGCGCTATTAAAGGTTGAAGAGCAATATTAAACAAAAACTGAGACAATGGGCAACCTTTTCTCATACCTCCATTTAGTTTAAATTTACTAGATAGCATGCCATTGACCCAAATGTTTGTTATTGCTCCATGGTGCAGGCAGCGCACCATTTTTATAAAGGTTTCTCTAAAACCCATTTATCGCAATGTAAATACTAGAAAAGTCCAGTGTGATGAACCAGAGGTGATTCCCCCGGAATCCCTAGCCTGGAACCTGTCTCATGTGGCCAGGGAAAGGCAGACGCTTCCTGGACCTGACCCTGGAGGTGGTGTTCTGCGGGAGGGTCACGTGGGGGTGGGAACCAAGTCAGGAAAACTAAGATGCCTCCCTTCATAATTTCCCTAGAGACCCTACAATCTTAATGGGCTATTGTAAAGTTGAACTATGTAAAGAAAGAAAAAATTGGGGACTTCAAGTCCCACAATGCTCTAGCTACTGGGACGAGTAAGAGGGACTCAGATGCTCTAAACTGCAAGATGCAGTATGGAGGTTCTAATGACATACACCTGAGCAGGACTTTTGAATATATAAGGCACCCACAGGTGTAGGCCATTAGAACAAGAGGGTGGAGTTGCAGAGACTACCCGTTGCAGTTGCAGGAGAAGCAGAAGTGGAAGAAGAAGGGAAATGCCAGAAATGCTGCTATTGTTAAAGCGGGTATCAGCCCTGAGAGGGTTTCCCAGGCTTATAACCTAAATTGCAGAGGTCGCGCAGCAGAAAGTGGCATTGAGGCAAGCTTTCAGCCTAAAGAGAGAGGCTCTCCTGCTGGCGTGCAGTGTCCTGGTGGCTGTCGAGCACCAGTGTTCATTAGGAACGAGGGAAGCTCCTTTCCTGTTTGGTGTGTGCTGCAGGATGCGAGAAGCAGCCTGCTTTGCAGAAGGAGACATAAAAAAGAATCAGAATGAGCAGTGGCAGCGGTTCGCACAGACGTATGTATGGAAACAGGTGAATTTACCAGTAAAGGGTAATCCTGCTATGCTCCGTATGCGACCGCTGACCACTGACAATCATTTTGAATGCTGAACTCATAAAGAAAGCATGTTGACAAAACACTAACTTTGTAAAGAGGCAAGAACAGAAAGATTACAATCTGTGTTATAAAAGTCAGCACCAATGCCAAAGTAAAGAAGGGGCAACAAAGAAGCGAGCTAATCATACAGTATTACCAAAAGCGAGCTAATTGCAAACAACAATACCGAAGAAGGGGCAATAAAGAAACAAGTTAATAATAACCAGCATCGCCAAAGTAAAGAAGGGGAAATCCTTTACAGAGTTTATACATTATTTTGGCTGAATGACGTGAGAACTTTGTTGCGGGAAGATTGTAACTGTTGTTGCCAAAGTAAAGAAGAGGCACTAATTAAGGAAGGTAACAACAAGAATTGCCTAAGCCAAACTGAAGCAACAGTACAAAAGAAACATTATCAGCAGTTTGTTGATGCAAAAGTGGAAAAACAGAAGTGTCATAAGAGACACCCTCCTGGTATAAAGTGTTCAGGAGGAAGGCAGCATAAACTGCATTACCTGTGGCAAAATTAAGAGTGGAACAAACAACATCAAGGTAGAAACATTTTTCCTAAAAGAAGTTGTGAATGTTGATGTGGTTGAAAGTTAAATACTTTCCTAAAGATTTGAAGGTGACCTTACCACAAAGTACTTGTAGTAGTGTTAGGAGCTTTTGTCCTGGCAGGCGGGTATACCAGGATAGGGACCTTTTAGTGGTAGTCCCGGCAGGATAGTGGACCAGGAATAAATCACTGAAGTACTGCACTGTAGTTGAAGGATTTGAGAAAACATTGGGCTTCATTATGACCCTGGCGCTAATGGGTTAACGGCGCCGTAAAAGGCTGCGGCGCCGTTAACCCATTAGCGCCTGATTACGAGGTCCCTTTGCGGGACCCGACCTTAACGACTGGTCTACACCAGCCGTTAAACTAGGGACCCGCAAAGGGACCATGGTACTAAGTACGGTACCGCAATTTGCAGTTCCGTACTTAGCGCCTTCCCCATTCCCATTGAGCTCTATGGGGCAAAAATGGGAATGGGGAAGGGCCATGGAGGAAGGGGGAATTACCGCCCACCAACCTTGTAATGGGGTGGTAATTCCCCCTTTCTCCATGGCGGAGTCGGTAAGTTACCTGCATGGACCATGGTGCTATCAGCACCATGGTTTTCCACCTGGGTCGTAATGAGGCCCATAGACATACATTTCTACTACAGTTAACTCTCTGAAATGCCTGCTTCTGAACGCACAGTTTAGTAGCACATTCTACATCTTGTTTTGATCTTATACAAGATCATGTACCAGACTTTGTGTGTGGAACAGAAACCTGGCTATCTGCTACATCGGCCCCTTGAGTGGTGTAAACCATTCCAATTAGGTAGGTCATCCTCCAATCTGACTGAGTATCTGATCATCCGGGGGTGGTGTTGCCCTGGTTTTAAAATCTGCTTTTGTGGCTTCCATAATACCACTTTCTTTTAACATCAGGATTGAGGCACTTTTAGTTTGTGTACCACTTGTGGCGTCAATTTCAGTTCATCTTGATTGTACATCATCCTCTGTGATATGATTCCATTTTTGTAGAATCTTTTGTAGACTTGTTGGCTAGTTTACAGGAAGCCACGATAGAATGCATTCGCGAATGGCTCACCAGAAATCCCACACAAGAGCGGGTTCCCACAAACTTTATATTAGAACTAATGACGATAGCCCTTCAAAAAAACCTCTTTACTTTTGACAAACAGATGTACCTTCAAATCAAGGGGACCGCAATGGGGGCAACATTTGCCCCAAGTTTGGCCATTCTATTTATGGCTAAATATGAGGAGAAATACGTGTTTTCTGCACTCAATCAGTGGAGAGACCAAGTACATCACTGGCATAGGTACATCGATGATGTCATTTTTATCTGGACAGGAGACTTGAGCCAACTCTTTGTAACGCTCACCTGAATCCCTTGGAGGCGCAGGTCTGGGCTGGGGGTTCTCGGAGCCTTCTAGGGTCACGCGCAGGCCTCGAATGCCACCCTGGAAAGGCCCTTTCCTCACGGAGATCTTGATCTGAAGGGTGAGGTGTCTGCAATTATGAGAGCAAGGGGTTAATATGGATATATAAGCCTGACTGGGTAAGTTGCCTCCCCTTCCTGGTACTCCCAAGTAGTTCGTAGGCTAAATGTGCTCACCTTATGTAGGTGAAAGCGGAGCTCTCCATCCTGCGTCAGTGCAGGGGCGCCGAAGCCAGTTACTTCACTGGTTAATTGTCCAGCCTCTTGGTTGCAGAGGATGAAGATTTGGAGCTAGGCCGTTGTTAGCAGCACGAACGGCGGTTGCTTGAATATGGAGGTCCGGAGAGCGATGGAATGGCGAAGGTATTGCAGGCAAGTAAGTAGAAAATGTCAATTCGAAGTTAAAAGCACTTCTTAATGTCTCTGTTCCTTTTTCAGGTCGCAGAAGCAGCTGGGTAGAAAAATGGATGTCGAGGAATGCACCGAGGAGTGAGAAAGATGAGCGCTGCCCAAAACACGTGCGTATAGATGGAGTTTTGTATTTCTTAATGATGTCCTTTTGTTTTGCAGATGCGAGTAGCAGCGTCGGCGGAGGCGAGAAGAATGCAGCGCAGGTAAGGAAAGTTTCACGGAGGTTTACTAACCAATGTCTTTGCTTCCACAGGGTGCCGGAAAAAATGGAAAGCTGCAGCCCGTGGCTTGAGATGCACCGATGGACTGGGTAAGTGCTGCGCTGGTTTTTATCTCGTGCTAACCTGGTGTTCTTTTCCCTTTTCAGATGCTGCTGAAGACGAAGATGGTATTTCGGAAGGTAAGATTGCGGATTTCTCTTCCCCAGATGCAGAAGTTGAAGATTCTCTGGAGCTGACACGGTGAGCGTCCTGCTGCTATTTGCAGAATAACGTGAAGCACGTTGCTCTGATCGGGCGTGGTTTAAATAGCTTACTGGAGTGCTTAGGTGTCTCCTTCCACAGCAGCCTCGCCCAGGTAAGAAGTCCCAGCTTCCAGAATAGTTCCAGTATCCAGTCCCAGGAAGTGGTGCTGGCCACACCCAGAGGTAAAGTAGTTCCAGCCATGGATGGATGAGGATTTCATCCTGCAGGTGAGTGAGCAGCATGGTCTGCAGCAGGTAGGTCCACCCAAGCACCATTCCTTACACCATGAGCCCGGCACGTCCTGTGCCGGGACTGAGTCCCCTTATGAGCCTGGCGCCACTGGCGCCAGGACAAGGTCCAATAAGCCCCTATGGGAGCCAATGGGTGCCTGGAAATGAAGTTGTGACCCAGCTTCCGAGGCAGTTGGGCTAAACCTGACTCCTTGGAGGCTGCGGTCATGACAGCACCCCCCTCAAGGCCCCTCCCAAGCTTGTCTTTTCCGGAGGTTTTGGCTTGTTGGGAAAAGCCCGATGAAATTTTCGGACTAGACGAGGTGCATGTACATATTCTGAGGGTTCCCAAGATCTCTCCTGGGGTCCATATCCCTTCCAATCAATCAAGTAGTATAGTTTTGATTTGGAAATTTTGGAGTCCAAGATGTCTCGAATTTCAAATTCGGATTCTCCGTCAACTTGGATTGGCTCAGGAGGTTTAGTCAAACGGGTTCCGGGTTGCACAGGTTTCAGGAGAGAAACATGGAAGACAGGATGTATCTTCATTCGAGTAGGTAATTCTAGTTTGACAGCCACTGGGTTAATCACGGCCGTGATCGAGTAGGGTCCTAAATATCTTGGGTTGAAGGTGTGTGGCCCTTTTAAAGATAAATGTTTAGTGGACAGCCAGACTTGATCTCCTTTTTGATATTGAGGAGCCTCTTTTCGATGTTGGTCTGCTCCTTTTTTGTATGATTCTTTAGCTCGTTGAAGATGAGCTGTGGCTTCTTTAAATGCTTGAGTTATCGTCGAATGCAGATGGTCAACAGCAGGTGTTCCGAGAGCTTGAGGTGGGTCCAGATTTGAGGTTCGAGGATGACTTCCATACAGCAGGAAAAAAGGGGTTTTTCCCGTCCCAGAATGGATTGAATTATTGTAAGCGTATTCAGCAATCTAAAGGACATCCTTCCAAGTACCCTCGGATTATGCAACATGCAGCGCAGATATTGTTCTAAAGTTTGGTTAGTTCTCTCAGTCTGCCCGTCGGTTTGAGGGTGATGGCTGGTGGAAAGTCGTACATCTATTTGTGCTAAACGACAACAACTCCGCCAAAAATGGGAAATAAATTGGCTCCCTCGGTCAGAGATTAGTACTGAAGGGAAACCGTGCAACCGGACAATGTTTTCAAGAAATTCTCGGGCTAGAATGGAAGCTGTAGGTAAACCCTTCAGGGGGATAAAATGAGCCATTTTTGAAAAAAGGTCCACGATCACTAGAATTGTGTTGTATCCGGAGCAAGGGGGTAAATCCGTGATAAAATCCATCGAGAGCGTGTGCCAAGGGCCTGGTGGAATGTCTATTGGACGTAGTAATCCTGCTGGCTTTTCCTTCTGACTCTTGTTTTGTGCGCAGATACCACAAGAAGCCACAAACTTTTTCACATCTTTCCTCCAAGATGGCCACCAAAAATGCCTTTTAATTTTCTCTGAGGTTTTGGCAACTCCAGGATGTCCTTCCATTAGAGAATCATGGTAGCAGGTGATGACCTGTTTTTGTAAGTCAACGCAGGGTAAGAATAGTCTTCCTTGGAAATACAATAGGTTCTGATCTATTGTAAAATCCTTTCCTTTCAATTGCCAATTCGATGAATCTTCGGGAGTTATGAGTTGATTGACCCTTGCTTTAATCTCTTCGAGGGATAGTGTGTTGATTGCTCCTAGTATCTTTTGTTCAGGAATTATTGGCACCGGCTCCGGATTAGCTGTAAGTTCGTCTACCCCTATCCGGGAAAGGGCGTCTGCTTTTCCGTTCCTGACGCCTGGTCGATATGTGATTACAAAATCGAATTCTGCGAAGAATAGAGCCCAGCGTAGTTGCCTCGAACATTGAGCTTTAGCTGACTTCAGGTACTGGAGGTTACGGTGATCCGTGATTACAGTTACTGTGTGCCGGGCTCCTAAAAGATAATGCCGCCAGGCCTTAAAGGCGGACTTAATTGCCAAGAGTTCTTTGTCCGTAATTGTGTAGTTGATCTCAGGAGCCGAAAATTTGCGAGACCAAAAGGCTACAGGGTGTAACTGGTGCGTTTCGGGGTCTCTTTGTGACAGCACCGCCCCCATTGCAAGACTGGAAGCGTCTGTCTCGACGATGTAGGGAAGTTCTGGACGGGGATGCCTTAAGACTGGAGCAGAGATAAATTTGGCTTTTAATTCTTGGAAGGCTTGTTCGGCTTCTGGAGTCCACTCGAATTTTTTATTCTTTTTCAGAAGAGCCGTGATAGGTTGGACTACCCGAGAGAATTCAGGAATGAACCTTCGGTAAAAATTAGCGAAGCCCAGCATGCTCTGTACACCTTTCACGGAAGTTGGGGAAGGCCATTTGGTGATAGCATCCACTTTTCTTGAGTCCATGTGAACTCCGTTGGGTGACAAGATGAACCCTAAAAATTCCACTTCCTTTGCGTGAAAGGTGCACTTCTCCAGTTTAGCAAACAAGCGGTGTTGGCGAAGTCTCTGTAAAACCGCTGTGACGTGTCTACGATGATCAGTTTCTGAGGCTGAGTATACCAGGATGTCGTCAATATAAACGACTACGCACACATCAATAAGTTCTCTGAGGACATCATTCATGAAAAACTGGAAAGCGGCCGGTGCGTTACATAGTCCGAAGGGCATTACTTGATACTCAAATAATCCATATTTAGTGCGAAAGGCCGTCTTCCATTCGTCGCCCTCCTTAATGCGTACCAAATGGTAAGCTCCTCTGAGGCCTAACTTTGTGTATATGCAGGTGCCTTTTACCTGGTCCAATAATTCAGGAATCAAGGGCAACGGGTATCGGTTTTTGACTGTAATCTGGTTCAGGGCGCGATAATCGATACAAGTTCTTAGGTCTCCTTCCTTTTTCGGGACGAAGAACAAAGCTGAGGAAGCCGGGGATTTCGAGGGGCGGATGAATCCATTAGCCAAGTACTGGTCCAAGTATTGCCTGAGATGGAGGTTTTCTGGTTCAGTGAGGGCATATATTCTACTGCACGGAGGGGTGGACCCAGGTATTAGGTCTATCTGGCAGTCGTATGACCGATGCGGAGGCAGGGTGTTGGCTTGATCTTTCTGAAAGACGTCGCTGAACTCTTGGTACTCCAGAGGTAATCGGGGGTCCTCAGAAGTGATGGCTGCTAGCTTGATTTCGGGCTGAGGATAACAGGTTGAAGCGCATTCTGGAAACCAGATTACCTTGGCTCGCTAGTCTATCTGAGGATTGTGCTTTTCCAACCAAGGCATTCCCAGAATCGCCTGAAACTGCGGGGCCTTGATTACATCAAACACGATCTTCTCCCGATGTCCGTCTTGACATAACAACGTTACCTCCATGGTGGTATGAGAAACTGGTCCGGAAGCTATTTCAGTACCATCCACTGTAGTGATTACGTCCTTTACCATCTTGGGACGTAGGGGAAGATCCATCCTGATAGCCAAGTCTTGGTCCACATAATTACCGATTGCTCCGCTATCAATGTATACTTTGATAGCATGCATGTGATCTGGTCTATTGGGACTTATGAGGACCATAGGCATTACCAAATGCGAGGTCAAGGAACTGGTTTTAACGCTCGGCAAGCGGACCTCTACGCTTGTCGGGCGAGGTCGTTTCCCGATTCCAGTTTCTCAGCATTTTTATCAGAAACTCCTACGGTCTTCTTGACCGGTTTCACTGAGCAATCACGAAGGAAATGTCCAGAATTCCCACAGTATAGGCACAGCTGTAATTGCCTTCTTCTTTCCCGTTCTTTCTGAGTTAATGGTCCTTTTACTACTCCTATTTGCATTGGTTCCACGGAGTCATTCCCTTTAGCGGAGCTCTGAGGTCTTGAAAGTACCCGGGTTTCAAATCTGGATCGATCGGTCTTCCTGTTCTGTAGCCGATGATCTAATTGGACCACTAGGTCGATATAATCTGAACAGTCTTGCGGCGGATTAACAACCTGTGCTAAAACGTCTTTAAGTTCCCCACGTAGACCTCTGTAGAAGAGCGTGATTCTCTTATCTTCAGGCCACCTGGTCTCAACCACCAGTCTATTAAAGGACGCTATGTAAGCCAGGAGATCCTGATTACCTTGTCTGAGTGACAGGAGTTCATTGTCCAAGGCCTGCCCCTGTGAATGTCTTGCGAACAACTTTTCCACACTGGTCTGAAAGTCTTGAAAGTTATAGAGGAGCGGGTCATCCTATGTCACGAGAGGAATGGACCAATCTGCAGCACTACCGCTAAGATAGGAAAGTACAAACGCTACCTTGGCTTGGTCCGTTGGGAATGCGGCGGGTCTACACAGAAAGTGCAAGTGGCATTGATTGATGAATACTGCATATCGCTTTGGATCACCGGAAAAACGTTCGGGCGGGGCCAAAGGCACATTCCCTGGCAGATTAATTTGCACCGGATTACTTGAGGTTGTAGGAGTGCCGCCCCCTCCATAGGGAGGCAGTGGCGTCTGTCCCGCTTGAGCCTGTAGCAACTGTCTGGCCAGATCATCCGTCCGTTCCTTGGCAATGATCAACTCCCTTCGTAAAGCGTTTGTTTCTTGGCGAGATGCGTGTACTTCTGCCCTTAGTTCCCCAAGCAATTGAGCCAGTTGATCTGTGTCCGAAGTTTCCATTGCGCCTGGGTGGGAAAATTGCGGTAGGCTTCGCGTTCTGTAACGCTCACCTGAATCCCTCGGAGGCGCAGGTCTGGGCTGGGGGTTCTCGGAGCCTTCTAGGGTCACGCGCAGGCCTCGAATGCCACCCTGGAAAGGCCCTTTCCTCACGGAGATCTTGATCTGAAGGGTGAGGTGTCTGCAATTATGAGAGCAAGGGGTTAATATGGATATATAAGCCTGACTGGGTAAGCTGCCTCCCCTTCCTGGTACTCCCAAGTAGTTCGTAGGCTAAATGTGCTCACCTTATGTAGGTGAAAGCGGAGCTCTCCATCCTGCGTCAGTGCAGGGGCGCCGAAGCCAGTTACTTCACTGGTTAATTGTCCAGCCTCTTGGTTGCAGAGGATGAAGATTTGGAGCTAGGCCGTTGTTAGCAGCACGAACGGCGGTTGCTTGAATATGGAGGTCTGGAGAGCGATGGAATGGAGAAGGTATTGCAGGCAAGTAAGTAGAAAATGTCAATTCGAAGTTAAAAGCACTTCTTAATGTCTCTGTTCCTTTTTCAGGTCGCAGAAGCAGCTGGGTAGAAAAATGGATGTTGAGGAATGCACCGAGGAGTGAGAAAGATGAGCGCTGCCCAAAACACGTGCGTATAGATGGAGTTTTGTATTTCTTAATGATGTCCTTTTGTTTTGCAGATGCGAGTAGCAGCGTCGGCGGAGGCGAGAAGAATGCAGCGCAGGTAAGGAAAGTTTCACGGAGGTTTACTAACCAATGTCTTTGCTTCCACAGGGTGCCGGAAAAAATGGAAAGCTGCAGCCCGTGGCTTGAGATGCACCGATGGACTGGGTAAGTGCTGCGCTGGTTTTTATCTCGTGCTAACCTGGTGTTCTTTTCCCTTTTCAGATGCTGCTGAAGAAGAAGATGGTATTTCGGAAGGTAAGATTGCGGATTTCTCTTCACCTGATGCAGAAGTTGAAGATTCTCTGGAGCTGACACGGTGAGCGTCCTGCTGCTATTTGCAGAATAACGCGAAGCACGTTGCTCTGATCGGGCGTGGTTTAAATAGCTTACTGGAGTGCTTAGGTGTCTCCTTCCACAGCAGCCTCGCCCAGGTAAGAAGTCCCAGCTTCCAGAATAGTTCCAGTATCCAGTCCCAGGGAGTGGTGCTGGCCACACCCAGAGGTAAAGTAGTTCCAGCCATGGATGGATGAGGATTTCATCCTGCAGGTGAGTGAGCAGCATGGTCTGCAGCAGATAGGTCCACCCAAGCACCATTCCTTACATCATGAGCCCGGCACGTCCTGTGCCGGGACTGAGTCCCCTTATGAGCCTGGCGCCACTGGCGCCAGGACAAGGTCCATAGGGCCCCTATGGGAGCCGATGGGTGCCTGGAAATGAAGTTGTGACCCAGCTTCCGAGGCAGTTGGGCTAAACCTGACTCCTTGGAGGCTGCGGTCATGACACTCTTATTATTTTGGGGATGGTTAAACTCGTGCAATGCAGATATACAGTTTACCATTGAATACAGTAAGTCAAAGGTCCCCTTTTTGGACCTTATCATCCAACATCTCAATGGTAAACTAGCCTGTGATCTCCACCGGAAGACCACAGATAGAAATACCCTTCTACATCATACGAGTAATCACCCTATGCACACCAAACAGAATCTGCCCTATGGCCAATATCTACGGATACGCAGAAATTGCACGTCGCAAGAAGATTTCCGCACACATGCCAAAATGTTATCCAAAAGGCTACACGAAAGAGGCTACCCAAAAAGACTTCTGGACCAATCAGCCAAAAGAGCCCTAAATACTAACAGGCAATTACTCTTACAGCCTAAAGAAGCCTTGACGGAAACGGGGGTCGATCGTCTCATCTGCGTAGTTACGCATGGCTAACATACAGCCAAGATCAAGAGAATCATCCAGAAGTATTGGCACATTGCCAAACTTAATCTGCCAGAGGACCCACCACCAAGATTCGCTTATAAAAGGGCCAGAAACCTTAAAGATCATTTGGTACACTCCCTCTTTCAAGCAGAATCTCTACAAACAGGACAAAGAACATTACGGCCAATACAAGGGTACCACCCCTGTGGGAATTGTGTAGCATGTCAATTTACGAGTAAAATGAAAACTTTCAAAATTGGCAACAGGGTATGGGTGTTGAAAGACTTTATTAATTGCAAAAGCTCCCAAGTTATTTACTGCATAGAATGTCCATGCGGTTTAAGGTACGTAGGACGGACAAAGAGATCAGTGCATCTAAGGATCTCGGAACACAGATCCAAAATTCGGTGCAAGACACTGTCAGCACCTCTGGTATTACACTTTGTAGAAGCCAGACACTCACCTAATGATATTAAATGGTGGGTACTAGAGAAAGTAAAGGGTGGAGCTGATTTAGCACACAGTCTACTACACAAAGAATCTAGATGGATTCACCGATTAGATTCGTACCATTAGGGATTGAATGAAATTTTTCAACCAGTGGTGCATTAAAAAGGTTCTCAATTTCAAGAGTGTAAGGACTTCATAGCCCAGCATAAGAATTCCAGCTCCTACAGATTGTGACGTGGCTCTCCGACTTAGGCAAGGAACACACCCACATGAGATTGGTACACAATACCGTCACAAGGGAGCATATAATTCAGATGCACTGTGCATAGACAGGATCTGTTTTAAGTCCCCTTGAAATATATAGGCCAACTATGAAGAATATGGCATTTGCACAACGTATATAAAAACTGACATAGGCACCATCATGTCAACAAGGGTGCACCTAATTAACATGCACCACACAGAGGTGGCACCTCCCCAGACTACATTGCTCATCTTTATTTAAAACGAGGTCAGTACATTATGCCTTCCACCCGTGTTCTGGACGGCAGGGCCAATCAAATTGGCCTGCAGCATACATACCGTAACACAAACAAACACGGTGCTTAAAAGTTCACCATTAAGCCCGTATTGCACACCGCTACTGACTCAGTGTGACACTTACTCGCAGCGAGGGGCCGTACGACAATAACCCTGTTGCTAGGACAACAGGACACGCAGACGCTCCCTAGAGGGAACTTCCGGGATCATGTGCGCCAATCAGGTCATCACACCTTAGCCTTCATCTCCATGGTTACGAGCCACTCGTCTCAGAGAAATGCTGAAAGGGCTACTCAAATTGGCCTGCAGCACAAATACCGTAACACAAACAAACACGGCGCTTAATAGTTCACCATTAAGTCCGTACTGCACACCGCTACTGATTCAGAGTGACACTTACCCACAGCGAGTGGGCGTACGGCAACAACCCTGTTGCTAGGATAACAACACGCAACAGGACACGTAGACTCTCCCGAGACGGGACTTCCGGGATCACGTGCGCCAATCAGGTCATTTCACCTGAGCCTCCGACTCCATAGTCACGAGCCACTCGTTCTCAGCGAAACGCTGAAAGCAATCAGATACAGACACATACGACGGCATCTGTATCCCGACGGCACCGCGAAAGGCTGACACAGGTAAGCAGTAATATAGAGCCTCAGCTACGCTCCATGAATCCCCCACCCCTGGGAAATGCATAGAGCCCAACCACGGTGCAAAGTACAAGAGACTCCAGAGGGCATGCGGCATACTTTTAGAGCTACCATAGATTTTTTCATAGCAGTAAGATATGCTTGAGAAAATGTGATTGGCAATATATGAATACACTATGCACATTTTCCATCAGGATAACAATGACAGTCTCTTGTTTTACAGGCCCACAGACCGTAGGGGACTGAACCGGAACAACTACGGCATCCCACATGCAGCCTCACCAGACAGCCTTCTATGTGCAGGTACAATATAGACCTGTACCCTTGCCTGATTGTACGCAAATTGTATACCAGCGTTTGCGACTTTAACACAGGTTTAAATGGGCTTGTCTGCCTATTGCTATTGTTTTTTGTAACTGCAGGCTTTCACCACTGGACCACTCCAGATCTAGAGATGATCTTTGCAGCGCTTGGGATGTTCCTCCAGCCACCTTTCAAGGTCCCTGCATATGAATAGAAGCCTGGACCTCTTGCCAGGTATAATAGCGCCCCAACATTTTACAATTCTTAAATCACACCAAATGGGGGGACTCTAAGATGAGCTTTTTGGTCTCTTTTGCCTCACCCCTTTAGGGACAAGAGTAGATAAATTAATTAATACTTGTGGAACACAGAGATATAACGGCAGCCGTGCTTCAGGTTGTGGGACGGTTCAAGGCTCCAGACCAGACACGACCCAAGACCTGGGATGATATGATCGGCAGGTAAAGCCACAACCGATACATTAGAGGTTTTATATTCATTTTTACTATATGGAGTCAGATACATACTGACTAACATTGAGAGAGGGATTTTAAAACCACTCCTATTTTCTGTTCTTTTTGTCTTTTTTTCATATCCACACAGGGTCTTCAAATAAGACGCCCTGATGAAGGCGGACGAACAATAAAGTTGAAGGACCGCCGAAACGTGGAAAGCTTGGTTGAAAACTAAGACCCACGTAGGCACAGAATTCTTTTACTGTATAAGACCCAGATATATTGACAATTTAAAGCCCCGGGATAAAGAATATTTTTCTTTTCGGAACTCTTGCTAATTTTTGCTTCATTTACCTAGCAGAATAACTACAAGGGAAAGATATAGGGAGCTTTTTTCAAGACATCCACTATTGGGAGTCTAATTAGGGAATTGAATTCAAGTTTTTCCCTTTCAAAATTTACTTTTAAATGTCACAATTTGGAAATTTTTAATCTTGTTTGTCAGATTGTTGAATGGTTTTTTGTGATTATGAAGATTAATGTTTTTCTTTTGATTATGATATGTTTACATCACGGATATCTATGTTGAACACTGAATATTTTGGTATCACTGGTTTATTTTTCATCAACATGAATTAAAAAGCACATGTTATCTAAAAATGTTTTCTCTCCCCAACTAGCTCAATTATTCTAAAAAAAACACTCATAAATAATTTAATTAGATGATTGATGCAATTTAAAGGTCACCTGGAAATTAACTGAGTGATCATTTTGAAATGTTGTTCCTTTTGAGATTTACTTTTGATACAGGGTGGGATATATCTTTATGTATATATTTAGTTTACAGGTACAGCACACCAAGTTAGTAGTGGTTGGGGATTTCATTTTAAAAACAAATGATCCTGCAGATCGGTTAGCTGCCCAGTTTATTCCTGCTATGATAGATGTGGGTCTTTTGCAAATGATGATTGAACCAACTCACTTGCTTGACAATATGTTAAACCTTATCTTTTCTCAAGACACAATTATGTACATCTTTCCTGCTTTTCGTGTGACTTGGTCAGACCATTTTATTGTTCACTTTATTCTGGATTTTGAATCCTGCCCATCCAAATTTCACACTCATAGTAGTATAAGGTGGAATTGGCATTCTATTGATCCTACCACTATTTCATCCTATATCAATGAATTTCATGACCACAGCTGACTCATTGGCCCCTGCAAAAAGTATTAAAATACAAGGCTGTCCATCTGAGCTTTGGTTCAATGAGAATCAGAGACAATTGCAGCTTAAGCGTGGACAAGTTGAGCGCAAATGGGGCTCATCATACTGCCCTATTGATAAGATGCCCCTGTGCAACATAGCTGTCTACCATAAAGCCATTTATGATGCTAAGCATATTTGTTACACTAATCATATTGATTCTGCTCTTAATCATCCTAAAGAGCTTTTTAACCTTGTTCGTTCTTTATCTACTAAATTTTCCCCTCAAGTATCTTCTCCCCCTTTGCAGACTTTTGTGACTCGTTGGTCAATTTCTTTACTAAAACAATTGTTGACATTAGAGATACGATTTCTCAGTCAGATCTAAAGACAGGAAAATATGCCATGGATACTGTGAGTTGTAACTCTAATCATCCTTGGTCATGCTTTCCTTCTTTTACACCTGCTGAAATAGTGACAGCCACAAACAAAAGAAAGTCTGCCTCTCCCAATGATGCTATTCCGTTGAACATATTTAGGGAGATTATGCCTATCATTGCTCCCAAGTTGGATCAAGCAGAACATTATTCTTGTTCTTCTGGAGAGATTCTTCCTACATTAAAACACCCTTTAGTGATCCCTCTCTAAAGAAACCTTCCATAGACCCTATGATCCCAGTGCATTTTTGCCCTATAGCCCAACTGCCATTCCTGATGAAACTTCTTGAGTAGTCTGCTACCTCTCTGCTTGGCAAGTTTTTTGAAGAAACGTTTTTCTTTGATTTCTTTCAGTCAGGTTTCCATCCAGGGCATTGCACAGAAAGTGTGCTTGTCTCTGTGGTGGATGACAGCACGTCACTCTGATCACATTGGAGTGGGTGCACTGATTTTTTTAGATTTGTCAGCTACATTCGATACTATCAACCCCTCCACCCTGCTCAATCACCTATCAGGGACGGGTCCTTCAAGTAACCATTCTATTCTGGTTTTCTTCCACTCCATCTACGCACCCCGGTTGTTTTCTGACTTAGTGCTTAGCATGATTGATTATTGCAATTCCTTGTATCTAGCTCAGCCAGGATACTTGATTAATCGCCTCCAAATCTTACATAAGTCACTGGCTCGAATTGCAGCTGGTACTCCATTCAGAGCCCATATTTCTCCTGTTCTACGCTCTTTGCACTGGCTTTCAGTAGCCAAACAAATTTAATGTAAGTCTCTTTGTATAGTGCACCAAGCTTTTTCTGGTATGGGTGCAGAATTTCTACAGCTCAAATTCCGCCTTTATTTCCCTCGGCATCCCTTATACTTGAGTTCCAGCAGTTCTAAGTCAGAGGCTTGAGTCTGATTGTGTGTTTCGAAAACACAAGCCAAGGCTCAGGCCAAGGCCTCAAAATTATACAAAATCGGGTCATTGTTTTCCAACAGTGGATCAACCGACTCTGCTTCTACACCCCCCAGATATGATAACAGCAATGCAACTTTCGGGGCTAGATTGGGGAAGGCGGCTGGTCTGCATAGGAAGTGTAATTTACACAGGTTAAAAAAGGTTTTTGATTCTGTAGCATCGGTATAGGTGCAGCTGCCCCTCATTCAGTGCATTATCTGGCAGAGAATGTTAGGTTACCTGTATTTTTCTACTTGTGTAGAGAGGGCCTGTATGTCTGTGCTCAGTGCAGTCAAGGCCTAAGTGATGGCAGCCACTGGGTCAGCTCAAGGGTCCAGGAGGGCCACAGCGGAGGCTCCTCAAACTGGCAGTTCTAGTGTTTAAGTGTTTAGGAGAGACCAACAGTGCGCCAACATAGCAAAAAAAAACAGAGGGGAGATGGTAACCCCTGGGAAGGGAGAACACTTCAGGAGCGTCAGCATACAGGAACCGAGGGGAAGACACAAGAAAGGTGATGAAGGAACGGAGGATGAATGGATATGCTGTAGTGAGTATGTGGTAATTAGTACCTGTCAATCTGTTTTAGGTGCAAGGAATGAGAGTCCAATGAGACCGGAATTCTGTAAGGTCCTGGTCCAGGAGAGCGTCCAGAGCAACCCGCCGGCACGTTGACGAGCCTGACGAAATGAGGACACTTTATCCAAAGTCCAGGTAAGTTCCATGGTGGAGGTAATCTAACAGTTCAACAGGGCCACCTGAATTACATGATTTCCACTCAACAATAAAATTTGAGTTGGACCTAACAACACTTTCGCACTGAGCTTTCTTGTGGTGCATGTACAAGTGTGAAACAACGCTATATCGATTCATGTAAAATGGAGTAGAGGAACTCGTATCTCCGTAAGGTTTCACACACATGCAACACTTTTTCAGGACTTTGAAAGGAACATAGGGCGCAGAGGTCTAGGAGTTGATATCCCCAAATAAGTTCCTCATTTGTCTCTAATTATAATTATTACGCACCTAGCTCACAATGGTTGGTTGTTCTTCAACTAACCTTTAATTAGACGGGGAGTACTCTCCTTGTGTTCTGGGAATTATAATGTGCCTTTTCTGCAGCGTTCGGTCCCTCCCTAATTTCTCAGTAACCTTGGCTTGGTGTGCATAGCTACTGTCTGAACTCTGAGTGAATCTGTATTTCTGTAATTCAGCATTTTGAGTACTCGTGAATCATTGAGGAATTTAATTTACTTAGAAATGTACTGTGGCTTCCATTGTGGAAAAGATGGCTGCCCATTACTGCTGCGTTTCTATGTTAGTGAGCTATATATGCATGCCATTCATGTTGCATTCAGCTTATATTTTGCTAATGTTAGTATTCTTCATGTCTTATGGATGCAAAGTTAATAATCCAACATGGACTGGTGCTGGGACTGGTCCTGGGTGTTCTTGCCGTATTAACCATGCAAGGATCCTGCCTGCTTTGTCGCCTTCCCCATGTATACGTTCAATGTAACCTCTCTGGTTTAGGTGTGCCAGGGAATCTTGAACCTCCCTGTGTGATGACATCTTTTCCACTAGCTGTTCACCGACTTGCGTTCCCTTTGCTAAATCTGCTTTCAGTTTCTGGATCTCCCCCTCTAGGTTTTTTATGGAGTTGTTTAGGGTCCACCTAACTGCCACCGTCTGGGACATGCAAACCCCTCTCAGGGTCAACTTAAATGCCTCCCACTGTGTTCCCACATTACTCACTGATCCCTCATTCAACTCAAAGAAAGAGGATATAGCCTCCCCCACAGTTTGCATGCTAGCTAAATCCTCCAGTAACCCCTGCTTCATCCTCCACAGCTAGGCCCCCCGGGGAGTCCCCTTCTCTCCCAGTCGCATCACCAATGGTGAGTGGTCGGAAAGGGTGCTGTCTAAGTATTGCGGTACAGTGAACTAGTGAAAGTACTCCATTCTACACCGAAGTGAGTTGGAGCGGAAGCTCCTCACACCTGCACCATGCCCCCACCCACCTCCCCGAACATCCCAACGTCAGAGGTAAGCCTGTGGGCTAAAACAGGCAGTGTTCGACCCAAAGCTGCTTTCACCGCTGACTCTGTGAAATTGCCCTCATATTTTTCCAGTATCTTTGTCAAAGCATGATACTGCACCCACAACCTTTCGAATCATCTGTCGTGATTCCTCTACCTCTAACGGTAACGAGAAACACCACCATCCGTAATTCCAAGATGGCCGCTCCGAATCGAATTTGACCTGCTTCCTGTGCTTTGTACACACCTGCCACTGATTGGGCAGATTCACAGACTGTGGCTTCTTAGCCAATCGCAGGGCACCGGCAGGCTTCAGCCGGCCCCACGAGAAGGCACACACCAAGGCTCCTGACTGAGCCTGGTTCCATTCTACACCGAAGTGAGTTGGAGCGGGAGCGCCTCACACCTGCACCCTGCAGGAGCAGCCCCCCACCTCCCCGAACATCCCAATGTCAGAGGTAAGCCTGTGGGCTAAAACAGGCAGTGTTCGACCCAAAGCTGCTTTCACTGCTGATTCCGTGAAATTGCCCTCATATTTTTCCAGTATCTTTGTAAAAGCGTGATACTACACCCACAACCTTTAGAATCATCTGTCGTGATTCTTTTACCTCTAACGGTAACGAGAAACACCATGATCCGTAATTCCAAGATGGCCGCACCGAATCGAATTTGACCTGCTTCTTGTGCTCTGCGCACACCTGCCACTGATTGGGAAGATTCACAGACTGTGGCTTCTTAGCCAATCGCAGGGCACCGGCAGGCTTCAGTCGGCCCCACACCAAGGCACAAACCATGGCTCCTGACTGAGCCTGGTTCCATTCTACACCAAAGTGAGTTGGAGCGGGAGCTCCTCACACCTGCACCCTGCAGGAGCAGTCCCCCCTCACCTCCCCGAACATCCCAACGTTGGAGGTAAACCCGTGGGCTAAAACAGGCAGCGTTCGACCCAAATCTGCTTTCACTGCTGACTCCGTGAAATTGCCCTCATATTTTTCCAGTATCTTTGTTAAAGCGCGATACTGAACCCACAACCTTTAGAATCATCTGTCGTGATTCCTCTACCTCTAACGGTAATGGGAAACACCACGATCCGTAATTCCAAGATGGCCGCTCCTAATCGAATTTGACCTGCTTCCTGTGCTCTGCGCACACCTGCCACTGATTGGGCAGATTCACAGACTGTGGCTTCGTAGCCAATCGCGTGGCACCGGTAGGCTTCAGCCGGCCCCACACCAAGGCACACACCAAGGCTTCTGACTGAGCTGACCGAGCGCACCCGGCACCAGGCGGCGGGGTGCTGCCCATATATCTGTCTATTCTACGTGTTCGCTACTTCTGACCTGCTGCCCTGCATACCCCTAACAATTGCACTGGCATCGGTTCATACAGATTCATACTTGTGCCCACCACCAAAACCACACACTGAGTCCTGCCCCCCCTACAAGTGCTTTGAATGTCTCCCTAGACGCTTGCCCTATAGACATATGTTATACCTACAAACAATCCGTTGTCATTGTACCACCGTTATACCACCACAACTAGAACTATCTCAAGCGCCATTCTACAAACCTGCATGTGTACTGCCAATATTGTATTAACTTGTCTCGCCACTATCTCGGCATCACTAGCTGCAGCGCGCACCTGTATTGCCTCATTCAACTGCATGTATAGCTTGCTATGATCTATTATACTTTAGAAGTATCTACAAAGAAAGTATGCACTGCTATAACATATGACTAGCCAACGCTACCCACAATGCATGTATCCTCATGAATAGCATGTTCCAACATATACCTTTAGAACAAAGACCCTTACTTATTGCCTATTTGCTATATACGCTAGACTAAGCCCTTCAATGCTGCATTGTATTACTATGTTCCTCCATGCTTGCCATTCATGCACTGATCAACATTATGTACTCTGCTAAGTCGCTATAAGACACTGTGCACCTGACCCGCGGATCGTATCCCTAGCCCGCATACATCTGTGCTTGCCGCTGACTGTGACCCGTGACATCAATACTAGCAACATATGTTACTACCTCATAACAGTTATGGTGATACCCACTGCATGCCTACAAAGTGTATAGAGACACCATTGAAACCTGCCTACATGTCATACACACGTACACCCGATATGTCGGGTTGTAACATGCACACGATCAACACTATCATCTGCCTTATCAAATTACTACTAGCACTCAACTTTACAGAAGGTTTCAACCCCTCGAGATTACAAGACCCATTGACCATGGCCCCTATGGTACTTAACTGTTCTTACCTTACTATGCCTCCCAGCAACCAGCTCAGACCCAGCACACCTTGTACTGTAGAAGACAGCAACCTGAGACTACGAGCGCGCCTTAGTAAACTGCACAACCTCTGCACCACCCAGAAAACCTCAAGTGGTATGTCTAACCTTATTAACCCTAGCTATCAGACCACCTCCAAACAACACTCACTGAACAAATCCAACCACCCCCCACCAATATAAGACCTACCCCTCCTCTCAAAGCAGCACTAATAAATACGATATCCCTGGTGGCACATGCCACTGACATTGCCGACCTTATACTGGCCAACAACCTCGATTTCTTAGCCATTACCGAGTCCTGGCTACATGATGCAGCAGGACCCTTGCTCTCCATAGCTGTCCCTGAGGGCTACACCATAATTAGATAGGATAGAGAAAAATCACGAGGCAGAGGTGTCGTCATTATCTCCAAATCCAACCTATCTATGAGACTAGCTCCTGAACAAAACACCACCTCCTGTGGAATCCTCACTCCCTCTAGATAACTCCCAGACATTAACCATTCACCTTATCTATAGGCCTCCCGGCGCCATTGGAACTTTTGAGGAGGACATCCACTCTCTCCTATCCAACAACTTGAAAACTACATCTCAGGTATTACTCCTGGGAGATTTCAACCTGGACCTCAATGACCCTTTAGACACACATGCCTCTGTCATAGCTAACACCTTATCTGAACTAGGTCTAACCCAAAAAATCACTGAACCAACCCACATCAAAGGGAGAACTCTCGATTGGGTGCTGGAATATAATTGTACAGCCAATATTACCTCCATCACCCCCTATACATGGACAGGCCACTTTCTCGTATCCTTTTCACTCCTCACCACTAGACCACTCCTGCCAACCATGCCTATAGCCCCACCCTGTCTAACAAGAAATTAAAAAAAAAACATAACTAAGGAGAAAGTGCTCCCAGCAATCAGTCCTATCCTTAACCAGCTTGGAGACCACCTTGACCCAGGCTCACTTGTCAATGAGTATAACAAAATTATGCTCACTACACTTGACACCGTGGTGCCCAGTAAACTCAGACCTAGCAAGCCTAAAGCACATCTGAATAAATGGTTTTCGCCTCAACTCAAAGACCTCAGAAATTTAAAGAGGAATTGTGAAACCACCTGGCGACTAGCCCCAACAATATCTAACAAAATGAAATTTACTGAAATCTCATCCCATTACAAAAGTAAATCATACACGCCAAACGCAATTCCTACAACAAACGCATCTCGAGCGCTAACTCCAGCACCAAAGAACTATTCTTGATCCTCAAGGAACTTGAAACCCCTATTAGCATCCCCGATACCTGCACCAAAGATAAAACATGGTGCACTGATATACAACAGGCACTCTCCAAAGAAATATCAACCCTTCTCCAAAAAAAAAAACCCTCAACCATCCTCCTCATAATACTATTCCAAGCATCCTTACCAAGCAACCACGGGGTAAAATGACCCACCGATTTAACTTCAACAAAATCTCTACCCTTGAGGCAGAAAAACTAATTCTTTCCCTCAAGCCCTCTAACAGCCAGGGAGATCTCTGCCCTGCGCAGTTCATAAAAGACGCGGATAGAGACCTAGCTACCTTCATAGCCAAACTCATCAACGCCTCCTTCACATCTGGCACTGTCCCGTCCAACCTCAAACAATCCTGGGTACGCCCTTTACTAAAGAAACAAACTCTAGACCCACTTATACCCACTAACTACTGACCCATTACAACGGTCCCCTTTCTGCTTAAGATCTTTGACAAAGTTGCTTATCTTCAAATACAAAAATACTTGGAACAACATAAAATTCTGGGAGCACGTCAATCTGGTTTCCGCCCCCAACACGGAACCGAGACTGCCCTTATCGATCTAAAGGCACAGGTAGAGGAACTAGGAGACAAGGGTAAATCAGCCCTACTCTTATTACTCGACCTCTCAGCGGCATTCGACCTTGTAGATCACAAGGTCTTATGCAGGCACCTGGATTCAGCTGCCCACTTCTCAAAGGACACTATTACCTGGATAGAGTCCTTCCTAAGCGAAAGAACTATGAGGGTATTCTCTCCCCCAGCAGCAGCAGACCCCATCCCCATCACATGTGGTGTGTTTCAGGGGTCTTGTGTCTCCGTCACATTATACAACGTGTTTACCAAGCCCATATTTGATGACTTGGACCTTCTTGGTATCACCTACACCAACTATGCAGATGATTCCCAGATTCTCCTCCCGCTTTCTGGGGTCTACAGAGAGGATTTGGCCTGGGTTAACAGGGTATATCTCATCATCCAGGCATGGATAGCCACACACGGTCTGTGCCTGAATGATGACAAAACAGAGCTCATCATTCTTGGCACCCATACTAACCTGAAGAAACTAGGACAGGAGTACTCTGCTTTCATAATAGATGGTAACCTCACTAAGGTTGCCAAGGAAGTAAAAACGCTTGGCTTTTACCTTGATTCCACCCTCTCCTTAGCCAAACAAGTAAGCTCCCTGGCATCTGTCACAGCCTACACATGTAAGCTGATCAGAACCGGTAAAGCCGTTCTCTCAGATGACAACTGCATAACCTTAGCAAGAGCCCTGATCTTATCAAGGCTCGACTATCCCAATGCATTATACATTGGTGCCAACAAAGCTATCATCAATAAAATCAAAATCTTGCAAAATATTGCACTAAGTGCTGCCCTTGGAGTGCCTAAAAGGTCACATATATCGGCAGTAAGACGCCAAAATATTTGGCTCTCTACCCTCATCAGAATCCAATTAAAAATGGCCTCCCTAACTCACAAGGCACTGAACAACGCTTCCCCCAGCAATCTCATGAACAGGCTCCAAAGAAGAATCTCCAACAGACCTACGAGACTTGTTAACTCCAACTGCATCACTATCCCCAGATTCAAACTGTCTAAGTTTGGTGGAAACAGCTTCCACATCAAAGCTGCCCAACTGTGCAACTCCTTACTACACCACATTAGAGAAGATCAATCCTACCCCAAATTCAGACTAAGCTACATCAACTGGCTTAAGTCCAAAGACATCTAATGTCCGCACATACTTGCACACCCATCCAATAGTACTACACCATCGCATCCTAGCCCCCTGTCCACCACACTTGCCTCTACCCGACAACTGTATCACAGCTGCCGCCACCCTACTTGTGTTAGTCTGAAAAAACCAAATCCTAACCATCGTCTTGCCCCCCCTGCTGGGCAACCATGCACCCGTCTAGACAATCTTAGACAACCTCCTAGGGGGTTATGGATCACTATACCCCCCCCCCCCCCCGCTGCATTCGTATCTCAGGCCCTATGTGAACTGTGTTACTCCTAGATTAGTACTATGGGCACAAAGAACATAAGACACAACGCAAACATTCAATTATAACAATGGAATACATTTATTTATGATCACACATGCAAAGCATAATAATGCAGGCAATCCTAATGCAGACAATCCTAAAACGATGTTTAATTTGACTATACTTCTGGTGCAAAGCAAATCTACCATGCATTAACTATAAGCCTTACAGGTTTCTAATGCAAGCCTGTGATGTACGCCTGTGATTCTAGTGCAGTCTAAATGCAAGCGTCAGCATCCATCTCCTTCATGCAAGATCAAATCCACACCAATCCTTCACTCTCTCTCTCTAAACAATCCCTGTCTGATTTCCCCTTCTATCAAACCCAAAGCAATCAGTTTAGTCTAGGCCATAGACCATACTTCCCATTTGCTCTTGGTCTCCAGCTCTATCTGCCAGGGCTCTCCTCTATGCACAACTCTGTAATCAGTCAGTCAGTGGCAGACCTCAAGATCTGGTAACTGCCAAGCTTTCCAAGCTCTCGATCTCATCAAAGCCAACGGATTCTGCTGCACCAAGACACTTCTCTCTCATCGCATCTAGCACCATCACCAACAGCAACTCCCAGCCACACCTCAGCAACTAACTCCTGGAACTCCCGGCAACTCACCGCAACTAACGGGCTCTTCTCTCTCCCCCTTGGTTATACTCTTCCAATGACGCACTCATCTCTCCATGGTTACTCACATTCTATAAGCTAAGAATGTCTGTCTATCAGCGTATAGCAACATTCCTGCCAGTCTGTGTTATGTTCTTGTCTCGTGTTCTGGTCACTATGTGTACTGTGTCAAAGTGTGTCAAAGTGACATTGGACATCATATCTTTTGCATGGCCATCTGTGTGCGGTGCAAAACACCATCTAATTCCATCTATTTCCCATTATTCCACTGTTGGCATCACAAAATGCACTCTCTGTCCAGAAAATAGGCCATCTCTCTCTCATGCAAAAGGCACACCTCCCATCTCGCTCACTCCATTGCCCCAACCTCTGCTGTCTCTGTGGCACACAAGCTCAAGCTGATTAGCCTCCTTCCCTCTCCCCACTCGGACAAGGGTTCATGATATCTGTGTCAGCCAAGCAAATGTTTACACATTCCTGGTACACTGGTAACCATGAAATAGAAGGTGGTGCCAAGAGAGCGAGACTAACTAAGAGACGGAAGGCAGAAGGCTAAGGGAATCAAATCATTATTTCATTTTATTTTGATTTGAATATAAAAAAAAATCATTAAACATTTTAATCAATTTAGTTATAAAAGCACCCTATAAAACATGCATCCATACATTCATTCAATCTAAATAAATCTCTAAAACTTTCAGTTATTTTGAGATACAGAAGAGGGATGTACAATTCATTTCCACATCTCTTCACATATACAACTAACAGTAGTTAATTCCAGATAAAGTATCGACTATTGGTGTCCAAAAATACTGATCTTCTTTAGAACATGGGCTTTCCAGTTGGTAAATAGTTTCGACTTGACAAAATATATAAGTCTTCATCAGGATGGGATGAACATTAACAGATTCTAAAAATAAAACAAATAGACATATTGTTAAAAGTAATTAAAATAGCTCACTGTCTCCCCACACTCAGTAGTACTCGCAATTGTATCAAGAGAGAGATCAATCTAATCTATATCTCTACCCTTCAAATATATCTGGTACCCCATAATTTTGGTCCAAATATTAGCTGAATACCTCAATGTAGGTAGATATATCATAAGCATGCCTCAAAAATGTAGGCAAACTATCAGCAATCCATATGCGCCCTTTGTTTAATGGTCAAAGGTATACGGCACAGAATCCTAAATTCCTTTCGTTCAGTGCCATAGTTCAAACTGTACTCATGCCTGTTTCAAATATGTCGTGACTCAATAACATAAAAAAAGTTATAAGCATACCTGCAAACCCCATTTGGGTTCGCCTAGTAATTTGTGTACCAGTGGCGTGGTAACTTGTGCTCCAGTGACCTCTAGTATATATCACAGTTGCTCACTCTTCAGAATGTGGGCTAATCTAATGGAAATACAAACGTTGGTTTCAATGATATGGAGCTACCCACAGAAAGTCTTACAAGGCAAACGGCATAGGGTTAGAGAAAGGCAAACAAATGCCTTCATTGAGAACCACTGATTAATCCGCACAGCGAGGCTCATATGAATCAATGGGTCTCTGTTTAATGAGACAAACCGCCTCCTGTGAAATGCAAACAATGGCTTCAATGATATGAAACTACCCCCAAAAGTCTTACAAGGCAAACGGCATAGGGTTAGTGAAAGGCAAATAGATACCTTTGTTTGAAGCCACTGATTAATCCGCACGGCGAAGCTCATACAAATCAATTGGTCTCTGTTTGATGAGACAAACCGCCTCCTGTGCGTCCATCTACAAGACGCGAAGCTGTTCGTGCCGAGCAGAACGGGAGCGCTGTACTCTGCCCGAGTCGTCGCGCATGTGCATTCTGTCAAAATCTATGTAAACACAAAAAGTTGGAAAAGCTAACGTAAGTACGCTACACTCTCTCTTAGAGGCTGTACCAGCCCGCCTAGTCTAGAAAGGCTTACCTTTCAGTCGGCATCCCTTATTAGATCGCAAATTCGATCACGGTGGTGTCAGCGTTCGAATTATGGCAGCCAACGAATTCTGGGAAGCCAAGGCCGTTGTAACGCTCACCTGATTCCCACGGAGGCGCAGGTCTGGCTTCGAGTGCTGATGCTTCTTCAATGGTGAAGCGCAGGACTCTGAAGATGGACAGGAAGGGCCCTCTACTCTGGCTTCTCCGGCTTGCAGGAATATTCCCCTGTGTGTGAAAAGGGAGTATTACCTACTGACTGAGTTATGCTCAAGCCTCCCACTATCTTCCAACCCTCCACGATACCCTTCCACGATTCCCCGTGAAGTCTCACCCTAGGGTCAGGAAGGATGAGCTCTCCATCCTGCTTCTGATGCAGGGGCGCGTTGAAACCCAGTTTCTTCACTGGATTGAGGATTGATGGGAGTTCAGGTAAGCTTGACTATTCAGGTAAGGCTCTGTAAAAGTTCAGTTGCAAGTTCAAAAGTCCAAGCTTAATAATAATGTTCATTGTCTTTTTGCAGCAAGCGCTAATGCTTATGTCTTTTTTCCCCTTAGGGACCGGGGTTCGGAATGCCGGAGATATGGCGCCGACCCGAAGTGAAACGTGCAGTTCCAGTTCCAGTAAATGGCAGGTTAGTTCTGGATGAGCGCTCGGGAACTGTCTTTGCATATGCTCATTCAATGTCTTTGTCTTTTTTCCCCATAGGGGCTGGGGTCCGGAAAATGCCTGGAAGCGGCAAGACCCGAAATGAAATGAGGTAAGTCTTATTCCCTTCCTTCTCTCACCTCTTATTCTTGTCTTTTTCTCTAGGCTCTGGGAAGTGGCTGTGCATCCGGATGATCGCTTCTGAAGATGGAGGAACCCAGGAAAGGTGAGTGAAATGCAACGCTGCAGCGATCGTAACGAAATGCTTTTAAAAATAATGTCTTCCCTTTCAGGATCGTCGGTGATGTCTCCGTGGTGCCGATTTAGCTGGTAAGGTCTCTTGTCTCTCTTTGCAGGTGACCCAGGATGCTGGCTGGCATGGCTGAAGTCCAGATGCAGGAGCTGACACGGTGAGCGTCCAGCTGCGAGGAGCAGAACAACGCGAAGCGTGAGTTGCTGATCGGGTGTGGTTTAAATAGCTTTGGAAGAAGTTCCAAAAGTGTATCCTTCCTCCGATCAGGTATGTATCCTTCCCCGACCACACCCGGGTGGAAAGTAATCCCACAGGTAAAGTAGTTCCATTCAGGCCTCAAGAGGGCCTGGATGTGGCAGCATGGTCTGCATCAGGTAAGTGCACATTAAAACACTTGAACACATGTCTAGCTTTATGAGCCTGGCGCCTAAGGCGCCAGGACAGGGGTCCAACATGAGCCTGGCGCCTAAAGCGCCAGGACTGCGTCCAAAGGGCCCCAGCTTGGGCCCGCTGGCACTCCCCTGGGGGAAATGATGCCTGCCTCTGGGGTTGCTGGGTCGGACCTGGCTCCTTGGAGGTAGGCATCATGACAGTACCCCCCCTCAAGGCCCCTCCCAAGGTTCTTCCCTCCGGGGGTTTTGGCTTGTTCGGAAATCTCCGGTGAAACCTTTGTACTAATCGAGGTGCGTGGACATGGTTACTAGGCTCCCACGATCTCTCCTGAGGTCCATATCCCTTCCAGTCAACAAGATAGAAGAGTTTCGACCTTACTACCTTGGAGTCTAAAATGTCTTTAACTTCGAATTCTAATTCCCCTTCAATTTGAACTGGATCTGGAGGCTTGGACAATCGGGTTCCTGGTTGTACGGGCTTCAAAAGTGATGCATGAAAAACTGGATGTATACGCATGTTGGACGGTAGATCCAGTTTAAAGGCCACTGGGTTGATTATAGCCTTGATGGGATAAGGTCCTATGAATCTGGGATTGAAGGTTTGCGGGCCCTTGAGGGATAAGTGTTTAGTTGCTAGCCATACCTGGTCTCCTACTTGGTAAGGCGGAGTTTTACTCCAGTGCAAATCTGCGTTTTCTTTATACTTTTTCTTGGCTTGCTGTAAATGAGTTGCAGCTTCTTTGAAGGCTCGGGTTATTGTGGAATGCAGATGATTTACTGCGGGCATTTCCAGGGTCAGAGGTGGAACTAGGTCAGAGGTCCGAGGATGGTGACCATACAAAGTATAAAAGGGGGTTTGTCCGGTTCCAGAATGCACTGAATTGTTGTATGCATATTCTGCGATCCAAAGGATGTCTTTCCAATTTAACTCGGATTGGTGTAACATGCACTGAAGATATTGCTCGAGAGTCTGATTGGTTCTCTCGGTTTGTCCGTCGGTCTGGGGGTGGTGGCTGGTGGATAACCGCACATCTATTTGTGCTAGTTGGCAACACTTCTTCCAAAAATGGGAGATAAATTGACTTCCACGATCCGAGACTAATATGCAAGGGAAACCATGTATGCGAACTACATTCTCCAGGAATTCCTTGGCCAAGGTGGAAGCAGAAGGCAAACCCTTTAAAGGGATAAAGTGGGCCATTTTGGTGAATAGGTCCACAATTACAAGGATTGTGTTGTAACCAGCACAAGGAGGCAGGTCGGTTATAAAGTCCATTGACAGGGTGTGCCATGGCGCCGGTGGAATATCCAAGGGTTGAAGTAGGCCGGCTGGCCTTTTCTTTTGAGCCTTGTTTTGGGCACAAATTCCGCAAGACAGAACAAAAGACTTTGGCCCTCATTACGACCCTGCGGAAAGTAACTGACCTGACCGCCATAGCGTAAATAGCGTTACCGCCATTGCACGACGGAGTAAAGTGCGGCTAATTCCGACCCATCGGGCACGAGCACTACGCCATGGCGGAAGTGCAAAGTCCGCGATGGCGGAAATGTCCCCAAAACGCTCCTCACCGCCGTCGTACGGCGCCCTAGGTGCAATTCCGCCACCCATCATAGCGGTCACCGTAATGAGCGGCAATCGGAAAATATGGTGACCGTAAATATACGGAAACGGAAGTAAAAACATGGTCCCGGAACAGGAAACAGCACGCCGTACACCTATAAAATCAGAATTCCCACACAACCATTAAAAATACTACCCTGAGACACATCCCAACCCGTCATCCACCCTAGTGAAAGCAATAAAAATGGGAAAAGTAGCGAAAAAAGCGTGCGACCGCAAGCGGCAGGTCCACTTCTCCCGTGAGGAACTCACCGTGCTCACAGAGACCCTCCAGGAGAATGCTGCCGTCGTCTTCTCGACGCAAATGACCAGGATGGCACTTGCGAACAAGAAGGCCATATGGGCCCTGGTGGCACAGCGGGTAAGTGCGGTGGGGACCGCACCCCGCAACCCACAGCAATGCAGAAAGCGATGGGACGACTTGCGGATACGCGTACGGAGCATACTATCCGCCAACCGTAACATTGCCACAGCTACCGGGGGAGGATCGGAATCACCCATCAAGTTGACCCCCTGGGAAGAAATCTGTGCCTCCACCATTGGAATGGAGAGTATAGAGGGAGTCGGAGGGATGGAGAAAGGAGTGCAGACATCCGAAGAATCAGGTAGGTGGCTCAAATAAAACAATGCTAAATCCACAATGTCCAATCATGTGAAGTACCATGTGTCCACATAGTGCAACAGAAACACATGGCCAGGAGAACGTCCACATACATTGGCCTGATAGCGCACTTTAAAACTCACATTAAATACATAAATAATTAAAAATCCTAAAAACACCCTCTACACGTGCAGCAGGCACACCCTAACTGCAGGCTGCAAAACAACTGCATCCTCATTCCACACAAAAATGAAACCACCTCCAAGGCCCTGACCCAAATCACCCTCAGGTACCACCCCAATGCATGTGATACATTGCCATTCCAATTTCCACAGACCCATTAATAACGCTCGCCCTCCTTTACTCCACCACAGGGTCCGATTCAAACAACGAGCTCCAGGACACCCCTACCAGCACACCTGCAAAGAGGGCCAAGACCAACGGCCAAAGACCCTCCACCTCAGCTGCACGGATCAAGACACGGCAGGAGCACAAATCAAGTGGCAGCACACAGGAGGGGACTTCAACAGGCACCCCAGCAGCCAGCATGCCCACAACAGCACCACCACAGGTCCCCCCAATGGATGCCACAGAAGGCACTGCTTCTGGTGGCAGCAGCACCATAGGTGACACTGAATTAATGGCAGCATGCTCCGACACAGAAAACGGTGATGTTGATGTAGGATCCATCCATGACCTGTCTCAATCCCCCTGTTTGTTTCATCCCGTACACCATGAGGATACCACGCCGGGGCACCCACAAGACGACGACTGGCCATCCCCCACAAGCCCTGTGGCAAGGCAACATGAGGTGATCAGCCCCTCTGTGACACCACCGCAAATGGCCATGGCACAGCAGAGGCAACAGTCCCTCGACCAGGTGATCGTGCAACAGCAGCAACTGGCCACGCTCCTCAAGGACCATGCTGATGAATGTGGGGGTACTAAGGCAGCCATAGAAACATCAACTGAGCCACTTAGGGCAGAAATGGAGAGAAGTACAGAGACACTAAGGGCACAAATGGAGAGAAGCACCGAGAGCCTGAGAGTACAAATGGAGAGAAGCACCGAGAGCCTGAGGGGGGAACTGCATGCGACGTCCAAAGACGTATGTGCTGAACTTGCCGCTGTGCGCCGTGTGCTCACTGAGCTCTCACAAACCCTTAGGGACATGCATGGACGTGAGCAGGCAGAGACATCATCCGTTGCAAGTTCCGTCCAGGGCAGCCCCCAACGTAGATCTGGGAGGAACCTGCGCTCCACAGGCAGGGGTGCCCCTGATACCCGGAGAGGGGGCTTGCAATAGCGTCTGCCCACTGACAATGAGCATCTTTGGACACTGGTGTTCGGGGGGGAGGTAGGAGGGTGGAGGGGGTGTGTTGGGCTCACTTGGGTGGCGGGTCGATGGGGTGTGTAACATAATTTCACATATGCTATAAACATTGCACAATCATCCAATGAGATGTGTGGACATTGATCTTTGTGTACGAGGCCTTTATAGGCGTACAGTCCATATTGTGCATGTTCCAGACACACACAGTGCCACAAGTCCCGTGTCCATGTATCAGCCACCAGGCGTGAGTGCTAGAAGCATGAATCTATGAGAATCTGACGAATTTCACGGCCCTCCTGTGCCTCGCGGACTCCTTGAGGTGCTGACACATCCCCACCCTCATCATGACCATCTTCAGGTGCTTGCAGTTCTGCGTCAGGGGGCATGGGCACATTTCTACGTACGCACATGTTGTGTAGCATGACACATGCCATGACCATCTTTGCAGCCTTCTCATGGCGGTACAGGAGTGCCCCGCCAGACCTGCTGAGGCAGCAGAAACGAGTCTTCAGTAGGCCGAATGCCTGTTCTATGACTACACGGGTACGTGAGTGGGCATGGTTGTAGTCCTCCTCATGCTGGTTCTGTGGGTTCCGAAGTGGTGTAAGGAGCCATCTCTTCAGTGGATACCCGGCATCACCTGTATGTGGACAATAAAGGATGTTTGTGGAATGACATTGCTACGTACGCACCCCCCCCCTTCCTGCCAGGTCATTGCCGCATCACATACCCCACATTATCATGCATGAAATGAGACTCACCGAGTAGCCAGGATCTGTTCCCTGCGTGTCGCTCCATGTAGCGTGGTATTGTAGAGTTCCTCAAGACCATAGAATCATGGGTTGATCCAGGAAATCGGGCACAACAATGTGTAATGATCCTGTTGGAGTCACACACCATTTGTACATTAAGAGAATGAAATTGTTTTCGGATGCGGTACTGGGCCTCCATGGCATGTGGGACGACCAATTCCACATGGGTGCAGTCGATGGCACCAATGCAACCCGGTATGCCGCCAAGTGCATGGAATCCCACTTTTGTGTTCGTAATTTCCTGCTCCGAGCGTGGTAGAGAGATGTAGTCGTCTGCGTGCTTCAGGAGGGCATCGAGCACTTGCAATAGTGTCCGTGAGAACAGTGGCTGTGAAATGCCATGCAACTGTCCGACTGTGTGCTGGTAGGTGCCTGTGGCCAGGAAGTGGAGTACAGACACCACCTTCAGTAGGGGTGGGATGGCGGTTGGGCTATCTATCATGCTGACAAGGTCAGCGTGTGTCATGTCCACAATGGCGGTTATGGTGTCCCGGTCCAAACGGTAGAGGGTGTGGATCTGCTCATCAGTGAGGTTGAACGGATGTGCTCGGAGGCGTGGGATTGCGGGCTGCCTGCGTGGTGGTAGTGGCTGTGCTGGTGGGCCTTGCTGGCCCTGCCTTGCCCTCCTCCTCCTCCTGCGTCTCCTCTGTGCGGCCGGTTGTTGTAGTAGTTGGTGTTCGTCTTCTTCTTGAAGTTGGAGTACTTGCAGTGCTATCAGGTCCCCCAGGGCCAACATCGCTAGTCCTGCCGGTAGCATTTTGGAGTGGGTGTGGTTGTGGGAGGGGGTTGGGTGTGCAATTTATGTGTTTTCAGGCTGTATAGCCTCCACCTGTGGTGATTCATTCCACCTGTGCAAGCTGCAATCCCCTTTGGGCGAGCACGTCCCGCACACAACGCTGCAATTCGACGCATGGCATCTTGCTATTACAATCATGTATTTAATCCCGATGGCAGTGAAATATTGGTTCATATGTTCATTCTGCTATGGTCCCATTGTTTCACATACTATCTTTGCAGTCGCGAACAAACTTGTGAAGGGTCAGTGGAATGTAGTACTCGATTAACGCTGGACCCTCATGCAGCACTGTACCGAGGTTCACCGACGGGCGGGGCGTCCCATTTGTGAGTGAAGCCAGTTGCCATTTTCACACACTGCCGCACTACATGGATGGATTTGTGATTTCAAGCGGTCACAGATGCCTTTTCGACGTGATGTTGCAAATGAGGAATTCGAAGGACAGCGCTTTCGGTTTTCAGCTAGCGGCGAGGAGACGCCCACAGGTCTGACTGCAGATATAAAGTTCTATTGTTTAATGTCCTTCGGACAGGGGCCATGGCGAGAATGCAATGATTGATATGAATAGTATGGGATGCGCAATAGCGTAGTGGACGATAAGGCAGGACGTTCCCAAATACATGTTACTTCACAACACTGGAATTCCGGGCTGGAGCACAGTGGATTTTGCAGACTGCATTACGCACAGACTCAATGGAAATTTCACATGTTATGTGAGTAAATAATCAGGCGTTTTCATACCGGGATGAGGGAATGATGTATGGATGCATGGACAGATGATTTAATGGAGAGTTTGCCATGTACAGGGCTTTTTGGAATCTATCCACTTCCCCTGCGCTATGTGATGCAGGGCTGCCATAGTGGGACCATCGTCTATCTGCCCTTGTTGAACCCTCCCTGTCTCGACGCGCCTTCCAACACTTGTGTCTATGCACGTTACTAATCCCATCTAATGGATTCTGTTTTAACAGACGCATGCACACAAACACTCGTTTGTAATAGTGTTTTCACCTCGATTTATATAGTTATGATTCGCAAGTGAATTTTGGGTGGAATAATCCTTTTGAGTGGGCTAGCATGCATATGGCTGTGGATTTAGTGTGATCATTGAAGTGAGTAATTCAAATGAAGTTCTGATGCCCATACTATTCTTTTTCATTTCATTTGGGTGACAGGTATCTCCTCCCCTTTTGCCGCTGCCATCTGTATGCCACTCCTGCAGATGGCTTTTACTCCCGACACCTGCTGCTTCATGTTAATCAGTGGAGCACCATTACGATCTTATGGGACGATCGCCAATGGGCCACATGCCCTTACGCAGTACTAGTGGCTAGGAGCAACATATCGACCTTTCAGCTGGACTAGTGCCTACCTAATGGGACGGCCCTGCGGTTCTAGGCGCTTCCATGTTGCCTTTTTGAACGTGAATGTAGCCCCTGTGTACCATGAAGGAACAGGGTGTCACACAAGAAGAAGCTGGTCATTTATTGCGGATGCAGCCCACAATAATGAAATATATTTTGGAGTTCATGACCTAATAGCTGTATGGGCTTGGTGATTTTGTTGTGCATTGAATTTTGATTATGATATTGACCGTGTAGCGTTATTCTTTGCAAGTAATGTAGCATATTCCTATTTGTGGAGCGATGTATTGTGAGAAGATCTGCATTGGGTTCCGGCTTCTGAGTATAGTTGCGTGGTACTGTACTGGGCGCGTTTGCCTACGAAGCCCAGTGAGGTCAGGGATAGGGGCTGTCATTATGACTGTTTTAATGATGTCATGCTCAGGGGCGGGGGATTAGCTTTTGTGTAACAGATGCCGGTCAGCCAGGTGGATTGGTGGAATGATGTGATTATCAGAATATGGCTGGTCACAGGTGCCTGTGTTTGCGTGCGTTTCTTGGAGGGAGACTGAGGTCATGTCCATTGGAATAGCTTCTGTATTCGTGCCATCTGTGCCCTGCAGCTCCCATTGGCCCCTCTTGAGATGAGCCTGGCTGCTCAGTCACTCTGCCAACTTGTGTGGTACATGCTTATGCTGATGGTTGGTTTGTTTACTGGCAGGAGTACAGGGCTGGTGCAGTCTCACTCAGGATACTGCTTTGAATGTTGCCTTTCACTGGTGTCAAGCGATGGGGGGCCTGTTTTTGTTTGTCTCATATTTCAGTTCATGTTGCTGGACTTGAACCTTCACATGCCTGTGCTGCATCAGTACGGCAATGGTGCCATGGCAAATATGGATGGCCACTCACAAGGCACTTGGAGCCCCTAGATTCATTTGTTCGTTGGCATGCATGGGTGACTTGTACATTTCACTGGTTGCATTGTGACTTCATTGCACCTACGAGGAGTTGTGCAATGTGGCCAGGGAGTGGTGTACAGGCACTCAGTAGGGCCTTTTACGGTTGGTTCGCGATGCCGTACTTCTCACCATGGCGGAATGGTACTTTCCGCCATGCTTGATGGCGTTAGGTATATGTCCGCTAGGGTCAGAATTCGAGTACCGTTGCGCCATGGTGGTAATTACGGTTTGGCATGGCGCGCGTGCGCGTACTTGGTGCAGTTAGCGTTGGCGTTCACTACGGTGTCGCTAATGGCATCGTACTTTACGGTGACGGGTCATAATCGCACCGAGCGCTATTCGATGGCGGTATTGCATTTCCGCCATCGTTTTTCGATTTCCGCCAGGGTCGTAATGAGGGCCTTTATGTCTTTTCTCCAAGAAGGCCACCAGAAGTGACGTTTAATTTTTTCCTCTGTTTTAGCGATACCAGGATGTCCTTCCATTAAAGATTCATGATGATGGTCAATAACAAGTTCTTGCAATTCTTTACTTGGCAGAAACAACCGCTCCTGGAAGTAGGGCAAGTCATCCTTAACGGTGTAATGAGGACCCTTCTGACTCCATTCCAGTAAGGTTGAAGAGTCTAGAAGTTGTTTTACTTGCGTTTGGATTTCCTAAATAGTGTGCAATGAAGCTAAGCCTTAGATTCTTTGCTCAGGTATGATGGGCACAGGTTCTAAGCTCGAATTAGGTTCTTCCATGCCAATCCGGGATAAGGCGTCCGCTTTTCCATTCTTGCAGCCAGGGCGATAGGTAATTACAAAATCAAATTCCGCAAAGAATAGAGCCCAGCGGAGTTGTCGTGAAGATTGAGCTTTGGCCGTTTTTAAATACTGTAAGTTTCTGTGGTCCGTAATTACGGTGATGGTGTGTCTTGCCCCGAGAAGGTAGTGACGCCAAGCCTTGAAAGCAGATTTGATGGCCAGTAACTCTTTATCGGTAATTGCGTAGTTGATTTCAGGAGGAGAAAATTTTCTGGACCAAAAGGCCACTGGGTGTAGTTGGTTAGTTTTTGGGTCTCTTTGCGACAGGACAGCTCCCATGGCCGAACTGGATGCATCGGTTTCCACTATGTATGGGAGATCTGGGTGCGGGTGCTTCAATACAGGTGCAGAGGTGAATTTGGTTTTCAGGTCCTGAAAGGCTTGTTGGGCCTCAAGAGTCCATTCGAAGCGTTTGTTTTTCTTTAGGAGAGCGGTGATGGGTTGGACTGTTCGGGAAAATTCCGGATGAATCTTCGATAGAAATTGGCAAAGCCGAGCATGCTCTGAACTCCCTTCACCGAGCTTGGAGAAGGCCATTTGAGGATGGCGTCCACCTTTCGCGAGTCCATTCGGACTCCTTGAGGTGTCAGGATGAATCCGAGAAACTCAACTTCTGTGGTATGAAAAACGCATTTTTTGAGTTTTGCAAATACTCTGTGCTGGCGCAGTTTCTCAAGAACTGCCCTAACATGTTTTCTGTGATCAGATTCTGAAGAAGAGTACACCAGGATGTCGTCAATGTAAACAATGACACAGACATCGATAAGTTCCCGAAGAACAGCATTCATAAAGTACTGAAAGGCGGCAGGTGCATTGCACAAACCGAAGGGCATCACCTGATATTCGAAGAGCCCAAACTTGATGCGGAATGCAGTCTTCCATTCATCGCCTTCTTTTATGCGCACCAGGTGATAAGCTCCTCAGAGATCTAACTTGGTGTACACACAAGCGTCTTTCACCTGGTCGATAATCTCAGGGATCAAGGGCAGAGGATAACGATTCTTAATCGTTATTTGATTTAGGGTGCGATAGTCTATACACGTTCTAAGGTTGCCTTCTTTTTTCGGCACGAAGAACAGAGCTGAAGAGACAGGAAACTTGGACGGGCGAATAAAACCATTGGCTAGGTACTGATCTAAATACTGACGCAAATGCAGGTTCTCAGGTTCCGTAAGAGCATAAATACTACTACAAGGTAGTTGAGCATTGGGTACCAGATCGATTTGGCAATCATAATACCGATGGGGAGGTAACGTGTTAGCCTGTTCTTTCTGAAAAACGTCTTGGAATTCTTGGTATTCTGACAGTAGCTGTACAGGGGTGGAAGTTGCTGAGGCTAGACCCATAGCTGGATTTCTTGGATAACAAGTTGGTTCACAATCAGGAAAACTTATCTTCTTTGCTCGCCAGTCAATTCTGGGATTATGTGTTTCTAACCAAGGAATTCCAAGAATTACTTGAAATTGTGGGGCCTTGATCACATGAAACACGGTTGCTTCCCGATGTCCATCCTGACCCACCAGTGTCACTTCAACAGTGGAATGCGTTACAGGCCCTGAGGCTATTTCGGTTCCATCTACTGTAGTAATGACATCTTGGGTTACTTTCGGGCGGAGAGGAAGCTTAATCCTGGAAGCCAATTCACGATCTACGTAATTTCCAATAGCTGCACTGTCGATGTATGCTTTTATAGCATGCAACTGCTGAGGCTGTTTTGGGTCCACGAGCACCATTGGCATGACAAAATGCGAGGTCAAAGAGTTACTTTTCAAGCTCGGCAAGCGGACCCCTACGCTTGCCGGGCTAGGTCGTTTCCCGAATCAGGTGTCACTAATTCGTTATCAGTAGCTCCAACCACCTTCTTAAGTGGTTTAACTGGACAATTTCGAAGAAAGTGACCGGAAGTCCCGCAATACAGACAGAGTTGCAATTGCCGCCTTCTCTCTCGTTCTTTCTGCGTTAATGGTCCTTTAACACCACCGATTTGCATAGGTTCAGATACGTCGGTACTCTTGGAGTTAGCGTGGGTTTTGATCGGTGCTCGGTTTTCATACTTGAACCGATCTGCTTTTCTATTTTGAAGTCTGTGATCAAGTTGAACCACCAAGTCAATGTAGTCTGCGCAGACCTGGGGTGGGTTTACTATCTGAGCTAGAACATCCTTAAGCTCTCCGCGCAGGCCTCGATGAAACAATGTGATCCTTTTGCTTTCTGGCCATCCAGTTTCCACAACCAGTCTGTTAAAGGTGGCTATGTAGGACAGAAGATCCTGATTACCTTGTCGTAAGGATAGCAGTTCGTTATCAAGGGCCTGTCCTTGAGAGTGTCGAGCGAACAATCTTTCCATGCTGGCCTGGAAGCCCTGAAAATTCTGGAGAATGGGATCATCCTGATTTACCAATGGAATAGACCAATTGGCAGCACTGCCACTGAGGTAAGATAGTATAAAGGCTACCTTGGTCTGGTCGTTAGGGAAGGCCCCGGGTCTGCATAGAAAGTGTAAACGACATTGGTTCATAAAGACGGCATATTTCTTGGGATCCCCCGCAAAAAGTTCAGGCGGGGCCAAAGGCATGTGTCCAGGTAGATTAATTTGTACCGGGTTACTCAAACCCATTGATGTGGAAATGTCCCCGGAATTAGGTAAAGGAGTGTGCCCTGCCTGGGCCTGTAATAACCTTTTGGCTAGGTCATCTGTTCTTTCCTTGGATAAGATCAGTTCTCTTTTGAGAGCGTTAGTCTCCTGGCGGGCTGAGTGCACCTCTGCCCGTAATTCCCCCAAAAGCTGGGCCAGCTGGTCAGTCTCGGAAGTCTCCATAGCGCCCGGGTGGGAAATTGTGGGTAGGCTTTGCGTTCTGTAACGCTCACCTGATTCCCACAGAGGCGCAGGTCTGGCTTCAAGTGCTGATGCTTCTTCAATGGTGAAGCGCAGGACTCTGAAGATGGACAGGAAGGGCCCTCTACTCTGGCTTCTCCGGCTTGCAGGAATATTCCCCTGTGCGTGAAAAGGGAGTATTACCTACTGACTGAGTTATGCTCAAGCCTCCCACTCTCTTCCAACCCTCCACAATACCCTTCCACGATTCCCCGTGAAGTCTCACCTTAGGGTCAGGAAGGATGAACTCTCCATCCTGCTTCTGATGCAGGGGCGCGTTGAAACCCAGTTTCTTCACTGGATTGAGGATTGATGGGAGTTCAGGTAAGCTTGACTATTCAGGTAAGGCTCTGTAAAAGTTCAGTTGCAAGTTCAAAAGTCCAAGCTTAATAATAATGTTCATTGTCTTTTTGCAGCAAGCGCTAATGCTTATGTCTTTTTTCCCCTTAGGGGCCGGGGTTCGGAATGCCGGAGATATGGCGCCGACCCGAAGTGAAACGTGCAGTTCCAGTTCCAGTAAATGGCTGGTTAGTTCTGGATGAGCGCTCGGGAACTGTCTTTGCATATGCTCATTCAATGTCTTTGTCTTTTTTCCCCATAGGGGCCGGGGCCCGGAAAATGCCTGGAAGCGGCAAGACCCGAAATGAAATGAGGTAAGTCTTATTCCCTTCCTTCTCTCACCTCTTATTCTTGTCTTTTTCTTTAGGCTCTGGGAAGTGGCTGTGTATCCGGATGATCGCTGCTGAAGATGGAGGAACCCAGGAAAGGTGAGTGAAATGCAGCGCTGCAGCGATCGTAACAAAATGCTTTTAAAAATAATGTCTTCCCTTTCAGGATCGTCGGTGATGTCTCCGTGGTGCCGATTTAGCTGGTAAGGTCTCTTGTCTCCATTTGCAGGTGACCCAGGATGCTGGCTGGCGTGGCTGAAGTCCAGATGCAGGAGCTGACACGGTGAGCGTCCAGCTGCGAGGAGCAGAACAACGCGAAGCGTGAGTTGCTGATCGGGTGTGGTTTAAATAGCTTTGGAAGAAGTTCCAAAAGTGTATCCTTCCCTGACCACACCCGGGTGGAAAGTAATCCCACAGGTAAAGTAGTTCCATTCAGGCCTCAAGAGGGCCTGGATGTGGCAGCATGGTCTGCATTAGGTAAGAGCATATTAAAATATTTGAACAAATGTTTAGCTTTATGAGCCTGGCGCTTAAGGCGCCAGGACAGGGGTCCAACATGAGCCTGGCGCCTAAGGCGCCAGGACTGCGTCCAAAGGGCCCCAGCTTGGGCCCGCTGGCACTCCCCTGGGGGAAATGATGCCTGCCTCTGGGGTTGCTGGGTCGGACCTGGCTCCTTGGAGTTAGGCATCATGACAGCCATCTTTTATTTCACTTAAAAGAAAGAAAAGTGAACATAAAGGACGGACACCTAAGCTGCTCGCTTAGTAGCTCTGTGCAGGTCCAAAGGATGGGAGAGCCAAATGGTAGAAGTAAACGATGGACTAATTATGGTAAATGTTAGAAAAACAAAAAGAAGAGCTGGTAACAGTGGAAGCTGAAAAAAAAAGAAGGAAATGGGGCGAAAACAACGCCCCATGTCCAACTGGGAGTGTACACCCAAACAGGGGGAAAAAAACTTACATGACTTCAGCAATCATTTCCACTCCTCCTGTTGGTTCAGTCCTTTGTCTAACCTGTTAGTGTGGTATATCCACCACTGTTCCTTCTGGGACAAGCGTGCTGCTGTATTCGCTGCGTCAGTACCAAACACTTTTTCAATCGCCCACCATTTAAGATCCTCTGGGCTGTGTTTCAGCTCCAAAAAGGGCATATTCATAGGAGCATTCAGCTGTCCAGTCCCGATTTTAGATTTATGCTCACTTATGCGCAATTTTATCGCTCTAGATGTCTTACCAATGTAAGCCTTTTTACAAGGGCATATTATTGCATATATTACATTAGGGCTGAGGCAGGTGGTATGATGCCTCAACTTTCAGTCCCTTTCATGAATTTTAATGGTAGAGATCGCCGTGGTACTTGCACAATTAGAACAATTACCGCAGGGGTAGTGTCCCATAATCGGGGGCATACCCCAAGTCGCAGTTAAGGTGGGTTGATTGTCTTGTGCATGGTTTCTATCTGCCTTGGAGACCCAATTTTTAATATTCCTGCCTCTTTTGAACGTATAAATAGGTTTGGGTAAATCAACCATATTTAGCTGTAGTAGATGCCAGTGATTGGATATTACCTTCTTGATCTTATTGTGTTGAGTATTATAAGTCAAAGCACAGACCAATTGGTCATCTCCCAGCTTTCTTTCTTTAGTTTCTTTTTTCAAAAGGACTTCCCTATGCTGATGTCATGCTTGTTTTTTCGAGTGTTTCAGCAATTTTCTGGGGTATCCTCTTTCGGTTAAACTTTCTTCAATGACAGACGCTTGCTTAGTGAAATCTTCCATTTTGGTACAGTTTCTCCGGGCTCTTAGGAACTGTCCATACGGGATGTTAGACTTTGAAGATTGAGCATAAAAGCTCTGGTGGTGCAGTATCGTATTTCTGTCAGACTCCTTTCTGTAAAGGTCCACTGCCAAGGCGTTTTTGTCCACCTTGATTAGCAAATACAAAAACGCAATCTCCTTATTGCTGGTCTGAATCGTAAACCGAAAATTAGGATTCAAATTGTTGATCCATTCGAAAAAAGTGTTATGGTCCCCTCTTGAGCTGTCCCAAATAATAAGTATATCGTCGATGTACCTCTTATATAATTTGAGAGCAGGTTTGAAGGGATTAGAGTCTGTCCTAATGTTCGATTCCTCAAAGTCCCACATGTATAGGGTGGCATAATTGAGAGCGAAAGAAGCCCCCATAGCCGTCCCCTTAATTTGCATGTAATACATGTTTTTGAACCTGAATTCTTTTTTTGTAAGTCCAATTTCTAATAACTCCACCAAAAAATCACTGGGAACAGAGATAGTGTCTGTCCTAGTTTGTAAGAATTTCCTCATAATGCCCAAGGAGTCTGCCTGTGGGATGTTGGAGTAAAAGACTCCACATTCAAAGTAATGAGCAAATCCTGGTCACTGTGGAAAAGATTCAACCATCCTAATGACGTCTGTGGAATCTGAAAGATAAGTGGGAGTGTTTTTAGCCAGAGGTTTCAGGAAGAAATCCAAGTATTGGCCGACAGGTTCCAAAATGGAACCACTTAAGGACACTATGGGTCTACCAGGTGGCGCAGTCATGCTTTTATGTATTTTGGGTAACATGTAAATTAAGGGAGTCCTGGTGTTACTAGGAGCCAGGAAACTAAGTTCTTTTGAAGTAATAATTTCCCTTTCTAAAGCATGTTTCCCCAATCTTTCAATTTCTTTCAACATACTCTGAGTAGGGTCTCCCTGCAATTTAACGTACACTTCCCGATTATTAAGTTGTCTCATAACTTCGAGGTCATATTTCCAGGCATCCCACACTACCACTCTTCCACCCTTGTCCGCTTTTTTAATCACAACGGACTTGTCTGATTGTAAGTTTTTGAGGCCTGCCCAATCTTCTTTAGAAAAATTATAGCATTTTTTATCTTTGCTTTTGTTTTTACTGTCATAGATAGCATTAAAATCTCAAAGTACTGCCTTTTCAAATGTAACAGTTTCTTTTGATATCATATTCAAAAAGGGGGTAAACTTAGAAGGAGGTTTAAAGGGAGTGTTGGCCCTAATTCCAGCGGGCTCCTTCTCTGTATTACCAAAAATGTCCTTAAGTCTAATTTTACGAAAGAAATTTCTCAATTCTACTTCCACGCCCATTTTGCTTGGATCCTTCATCCTTGGATCCTTGGATCCTTCATGGGAATGAATGAGAAACCTCTTTCAAGTATAGAAGTTTTCTTTGGGTGTCAATACTTTTTCAGAAGTTGTAAACGGCGGAAGGGGTGCTTACCTTCTGTATGCCCTCCTCCCAGTCTCGAATACATTTCCTAATGGCGGTGGGCCTATTTGCTGGGGTGGAAAAGGGAGTTCCTATGGAGGGTATGGTTGCATCTGTCCAGGGGTGCAAACCCTTGAGGGTAAAAATATGGTGGATACTGGAAAAACATATTTTGGCTCCCTCTTCTCCCTCCTCTTTGGGACCCTCTGTTTCTTTGTCTATAGCTTTGTTGGTTACCTCTCTTGTTTTTTTGATAACCATCACTGTCATCAGATGAGGTATCCGAAAAGGTAACCTTTTTTCGAGTGGGTACCCCCATTGTATTGCCATCTGGATCTCTCCAGTTAATTTGGCCCTGATAGTCCGCCGTTAGATAAGAGTATGGCGTCTCTTTTGAAAACATTTTGACATCCTTAATAAGCTTCTCCATTTTTTTAGCAGTGGTGATTTTTATAAAGTCAATCACTTGATTTTCAATTATTTCTAATTTTTCTTTGATATTAAGAATAGTGGTATCTGCTTTACAGGCCAATTCGGCTTTTTCAATCTCTTCGGCCACTGCCACACTTTTTTGTCAGGGCTGTGTTTATGGTGAGGAGCATCCAATCTCTGCTACATTTAGTCCCTACCCCCGAGAAGGCATTTTTGTATTCAACATCGTCTACGGAGAGACATGGTTCATTGCGGACGAGTAACCCCATAGGGATAATATTTTTCTTTAGGTACTCAGTAAGCAGATGGCTGTGCATTTCAGTTCTAAACTTCTTTTTTTTTAGTCGTAATATACTGTCACTGGTAATGTTTAAATAGTCACCAGTCACATTATCCAACTGTAATTTGTCAAAAAAGGATGGAACTTTAACTATTTCAGCTAACTGCTCTTCACTAAAAGAGACTGAGTCAGAGGCCGACATACTGAAACAGGGTTGGGAAAAAAAGCAAGACAGCCCAACTAAGAGCTAGATCAAGTGGGCTCAAAAGAGTAAGGGAGAGGACCCTCTGACCAAAGAAGATATCTCAAACGGCCCTACTCCATAGAACACTATCTCCCACTAAGCAAAGTGCTGCACCTAATATACAAAACCCAACGTGGGAACCTCAACAGTCACTGGCACCTTGAGGTAAGAACATACAATGAAATACAAGCTGATGCCAGGAGAGCGAGACTAACTAAGAGAGGGAAGGCAGAAGGCTAAGGGAATCAAATCATTATTTCATTTTATTTTGATTTGAATATAAAAAAAATCATTAAACATTTTAATCAATTTAGTTATAAAAGCACCCTATAAAACATGCACCCATACTTTCATTCAATCTAAATAAATCTCTAAAACTTTCAGTTATTTTGAGATACAGAAGAGGAATGTACAATTCATTTCCAAATCTCTTCACATATACAACTAACAGTAGTTCATTCCAGATAAAGTATCGACTATTGGTGCCCAAAAATACAGATTTTCTTTAGAACATGGGCTTTCCAGTTGGTAAATAGTTTCGACTTGACAAAATATATAAGTCTTCATCAGGATGGGATGAACATTAACAGATTCTAAAAATAAAACAAATAGACATATTGTTAAAAGTAATTAAAATAGCTCACTGTCCTCCCTCGCTCAGTAGTACTTGCAATTGTATCAAGAGAGAGATCAATCTAATCTATATCTCTACCCTTCAAATATATCTGGTACCCCATGATTTTGGTCCAAATATTAGCTGAATACCTCAATGTAGGCAGATATATCATAAGTATGCCTCAAAAATGTAGGCAAACGATAAGCAATCCATATGCGCCCTTTGTTTAATGGTCAAAGGTATACGGCACAGAATCCTAAATTCCTTTCGTTCAGTGCCATAGTTCAAACTTTGTACTCATCCCTGTTTCAAATATGTCGTGACTCAATAAAATAAAAAAAGTTATAAGCATACCTGCAAACCCCATTTGGGTTCACCTAGTAATGTGTGTACCAGTGGCGTAGCAACTTGTGCTCCAGTGACCTCTAGTATATATCACAGTTGCTCACTCTTCAGAATGTGGGCTAATCTAATGGAAATACAAACGTTGGTTTCAATGATATGGAACTACCCACAGAAAGTCTCACAAGGCAAACGGCATAGGGTTAGAGAAAGGCAAACAAATGCCTTCATTGAGAATCACTGATTAATCTGCACGGCGAGGCTCATACGACTCAATGGGTCTCTGTTTAATGAGACAAACCACCTCCTGTGAAATGCAAACAATGGCTTCAATGATATGAAACTACCCCCAAAAGTCTTACAAGGCAAACGGCATAGGGTTAGTGAAAGGCAAACAGATACCTTCATTTGAAGCCACGGATTAATCTGCACGGCGAAGCTCATACAAATCAATGGGTCTCTGTTTGATGAGACAAACCGCCTCCTGTGCGTCCATCTACCAGACGCGAAGCTGTTCGTGCCGAGCAGAACGGGAACTCTGTAGTCTGCCCCGAGTCGTCGCGCATGTGCATTCTGTTCAAAATCTATGTAAACATAAAAAGTTGGAAAAGCTAACGCAAGTACGCTACACTCTCTCTTAGAGGCCGTACCAGCCCGCCTAGTCTAGAAAGGCTTACCTTTCAGTCGGCATCCCGTATTAGATGGCAAATTTGTTCACGGTGGCGTCAGCGTTCGAATTATGGCAGCCAACGAATTCTGGGAAGCCAAGGCCATCTTTTATTTCACTTAAAAGAAAGAAAAGTGAACATAAAGGACGGACACCTAAGCTGCTCGCTTAGTAGCTCTGTGCAGGTCCAAAGGCTGAGAGAGCCAAATGGTAGAAGTAAACGACGGACTAATTACGGTAAATGTTAGAAAAAGAAAAAGAAGAGCTGGTAACAGTGGAAGCTGAAAAAAGAAGAAGGAAATGGGGCGAAAACAACGTTTCCACAAGCCCAGTGCAAACAACTTCTGTCTGTCTCCATCAGAAATGGCTCATTGGCCTCGTGCTAAATGCTTCCTAGCGTTTACGCTATTCTCTTGCAATGCAAGCGCTACCTAATGCAAACTCATTCTAAATACACACTCAACATGCATAGATGTGTGTCAATCATATCTCTAAATGTGTCTCTACAAAGCATAACAATGTGTACTAAATGGCTCTTCATGTCATTTTCAAATATGACAGTGTGTCATTTCCAGCCTCATTCGTTCTGCTCTCCTGCAAACAATATGTTTCTCTCTCAGCCTAAGCACTACAATGCATAATACAAAACATCATCTCTACATGTCAAATATACAGTGTCTCTAAAGCACTACATGGCACTTCAAATACGTGCAAGTGTCATTCTGTTGCAAATAGCAAAGTGGCAGTCTAATATATGGATACTAAAATGATGCTACTTCTGCAATGTACAATGGATAGCTAAACAGGATGCAATCATTCTTAAAGAGAATACTACTAAATAATGGTTCTCTAACAATGGGTACGAATGGGTATTGGTTCTGTAACAACGAGTAGTGATTCTCTCCAATGAGTCTAATGATTCTCTATCAATGGGTCTTATGATTCTCTAATGATAACAATCCAGGCATCTCATTTTTATCAGATTGCACACTTTGTATCGCTTTATTATGTATTTTTGCCTTTGTTTACCCCTTTGTATTGCCCTTTCCTCTCTGTGTTCCTCAACTGCACTATTGTTGATTATACTTCCACGCCTATGCCTGTAACCTGTTAACTAAGCTTTGCATTACCTGTAATTGCTGTGCCCTGATACCCTTGGGTCTGGTGCCCATTACAAATGAATAAACAAAACTAAACAAAACTAAAACTAAACTAAACTAAACTCCCTACTTGTAAATAGGTAATCCAGTCTGGAGTACGAGCCATGAACTCCCAAGTGATATGAATATCCCCTCACTGTTCCATGTGTTTCTCGCCATAGCTCCACTAAATCCAGTTCCCACAGAATCCGCTGTATCGCTGCCTGTGCCTGTGGTTTCGTGGCACTCCCCTTCCCTGGCCTGTCCAGCTCCGGGTCTAGGATGCAGTTGAAGTCTCCCCCCGACCCCAAATGTACAGTCCACTGCAATGACCTTCTGTCAGTTTTACCACTGAGGGGAAATAACTCCCATCATCTACATTCGGCACAATTCCTGTCCTTCCCAATGACCCATAATGGCGATTGTCCTCCGCTCTGTGTCTCCAACTGTCCACTTGAAAGCGGATCCACAGTGGTACCCATATAAGTACTCCCCATGCATATGTCGAGTACGATGAGCCAAATATCTACCCTCCCCACCTGGACTCCAGCGCTTTTAAGCCGACTCCTTGCATGTGGGTTTCCTGTAAAACTGTATAAAATGCCTTTTCAAGTATTGTCTCACCTTCATTCTCTTTCCCCTATTGCCTAGTCCTTGCACATTTCACATGCCTATCAAAGGGGGTTTGTGCCTATGTTTTTGAGCACAATAGCACCTCTCACACTTAAGAAAGCGAAGAAAACTAAACATTCCAACGCCTTGTTCACCGAAGAACCTATGGAACTACGGTCATCCAAAAGGACCTTGCTTGCAACCTGGAGAAAACACCCTAACGAAATAACCAAAAGAGCATTCAAAAACTGTTCTAGACAATACAAAGCTTCCATCACTCAGGCTAAAGCTGCATCCTTCAATACAAGGATTAATAATGCTAAATCTGGGACCAAAGAGATCTTTGCAATATTCAGGGAACTCGAGACTCCTACTACCCCTCCATCTAGCATCATCAAGGATGAGTCCTGGTGCAACACCATTCAAACTGCTATGTTAGATAAGCTTGACACGCTTCACACTAAAATTCTAGCGCACCAAAAAGCTCTATTGTCCATTTTAGATTCTTGTCCCCCCTCTCCTCCATCCACCACAGCTGAGGAGGTACCCACTTTTGACTTTTCTGACTTGACTGAAGCAGTAGTTATAGATCTTATCAAATCCATCAAACCTTCTAACTGCAAAGGGGATGCATGCCCAGCTCACATAATTAAAGAATGCGCCCATGCCCTGGCTCCCGTCATCACTGCATTCATTAACTCATGCTTCCACTCAGCCCAAGTACCTAACTCCCTGAAGGAAGCGTGGGTCCGACCACTCCTAAAAAAACATCCCTCGATCCAATGGTACCAGTGAACTACAGACCTATCACTACAGTCCCCTTCCTACTAAAGATTCTTGATAAAGCAGCCTACCTGCAAGTTCAAAAATTCTTGGAAGAGAATCAACTCCTAGGTCTGCGCCAATCTGGTTTCAGGCCACGGCACGGCACAGAAACGGCTCTACTGGATCTCAAACATCAAATCGATGACCTAAGAGATGCTGGTAGGCCAGCTCTCCTTCTCCTGCTAGACCTGTCTGCGTAATTCGATCTGGTAGATCACAAGACCTTATGTCATCATCTGTCCTCCAATGCCAACTTCTCCCCGAAAGCCTGCAAATGGATATCATCCTTCCTCAAAGAGAGAGTTATGAAGGTGTTCTCTGATTCCGCAAGTGCTGTCCCCAGCCCGATCAAATGCGGCATCCCGCAAGGGTCCTGCATATCACCAACTCTCTACAACCTCTTTACTAGGCCACTCTTCCAACTTCTTGAGGCTATTGGCATCTCATATACCAACTATGCTGATGGCACCGAGGTGCTCATCCCACTGACTGGTGACTACCCTACAGATATGAATACTCTCAATGTCATCTACTCCTCAATCCAGTCCTGGATGGCTGAAAACTGGCTGTGCTTAAACAGTGAGAAAACGGAACTCCTGCTAATTGGATCCACAGCCACACGCAGTAAACTCGGTACGCAATACAGCTCATTTACTATCGATAACATTCCCATTACTGTGTCCCAAGCCATCAAGACACTGGGTGTATACCTGGAGCCTAGAATGACCATGGACAGGCATGTTAATGCTGTTGCATCCTCAGCTGCCTACCACTCCAAACTAATCAATGCAGTTAGGCCGTTCCTGTCACAAGACAACTGAATCACCATTGTGAGGGCCATTATCGGATCTAGGCTAGACTACTGTAACGTACTCTATGCCGGTGCATCCCAAAACAACTTGTCAAAATTTCAAGTGGCTCAAAATAATGCCCTCAGGGCCGCAACTGGTACAGCTCGTAGGGATCACATCTCTGGGGTTAGAAGGCAGGTTTACTGGCTGCCAGTCAAAGAAAGGATCCTTTTCAAAACACTGGCCATTGCACACAAATGCATCCATGGTTTGGCACCTAACTACTTAGCTCAAAGGATCACCAAAAAAACACCCTCTAGACCTTCCAGGTCTCCCTACGCTAATCGCCTCATTGTTCCTCACACACGAAGAGTGCGAGCCGGTGGCTCCAGTTTCCCTACCTTGGCCGCAACTCACTGGAACACCATCCCTGCCCAACTCAGGATGATCGAATTCCACACAACCTTCCGTAAAGCCTTGAAGACTAAGCTTTTTGTTTGACTCCCTCCCTTTATCTCTACCACTTGAAACTGTATTGCTTACTGTTCCTGACATGTAACCTACTGTAAACTATGTAACTGTATTAATCTACTGTACTGGGCTGCTATTTTGTAACCCTTAAGCAAGCCTGCATACATACTCTTCTCAGCGTCTCTATGCCCGTGGGTTGTAGCGCGCTATACAAATACTAAAATAAAAAATGAAATAAAATAAATACAGTACGCCCACCCAAGATTGCTCCTTTCCTTCTGATGTTTGTTGTGGCACCGGTTCCCCTGCCCCTGCCCTTTATTCAAAAAAAGCAACCCCCCCCCAACATCAAACAACCCCTTCCCAACTCCCACTGCCCTCTATATACCCCCTCCCAACCCTCACCCACAACCTGTGCCAAGCTGAAATCAGCCTCCATTCTACACCAGGTCTCAGTGTGATCAAAGGGATCTCGATATCCGGGGGTGGGCTAGATTGTGCACACTCCAGCAGCATTGCGTTATGTCCAAGCACTAATATCATCTGCAAAATCTCTCTCCTCTCCATTCTTGGTCCATACTTTCAACCCACATCCTTTCTGGTTATTTCTGTCTACTTCTCCACCCTTCCTCTGTCAGTGTCCTCTGGCTGTCGGTCCCCAAGGTCTCCTGGTGCTCTTGTCGGTGCTTTCCTGTCCAGCCAGCCCCATGCTTCCTGTGGGGAGGTGAATAGGAAGGATTTGCCTCCCTCCATAACTCGCAGCTTCGCCGGGAAGATGGTCATATACCGCAAATTGAGTTCCCAAAGTCTTTCTTGGGCCGAATCAAAGGACCTCCTCTGTCTCTGGACTTCCTGTGTGAAGTCTGGAAAGATCAGGATTTTGGCATTCTCTGCTTCTATGTAACCAACTTTGCGTGCCACCTGCAATACTGTGTCTCTGTCATGGTAATTTAACAGCTTGGCTACGATCGCTTTGGGTTGTCCTCCCGGTGGAGGCGGTCTGGGTCTGGGAACAGCTTCGACAGACCTTTGGGTTGCAGTGATTCCAAGATCAGTTTCTCCATGTACAGTTCAGTACTCTGCCCTTCCTGTCCTTCCGGGATTCCCGCCAGGTGAATGTTATTTCGACGGAATCGACCTTCGAAATCTTCTGTTTTAACCTCCAGACCTTGCGTCGCCCCCACTCGGCAATGTACTTGGTTCTTTGCAGTGGCTAGATCATCCTTCACTGTGCTCCCCCATTGCTCTACCTCCATCACCCGCTCATCTGCTCCTACTTCCTGCATCTTTTCCTCCAGAGATGATCTAGCATCTTGTATGGCAGCCATCAGTCCTTCCATTGTGACCTCCCTCTCACTTCTCCTTCCTCTTCGAATGCTGCGGTCTCTCCACCCCCGGGATTAGTGGGTTTCGGTTTGGTGGCAGTGTAGTGATCCATTTGCTGCTGTCCTTTCACCATAATTCCCGTTTGAGAAGCCTGACCGGGTTGTGGTTCCCCTTCGGCTTTCGATCTCATGGTCTCACAACTGTTGATTCTCACTGGGTACTCTCCTGGCTTGTATCCTACATTGTCTCATTACAATACTGTACGGGGGGAGCTCACTGGTATCTTTTCTGGTTTTTCCTCTTTTGTCCATTACTGTTTGCCAATTCCGGCACCCTTACTGTCGGCCCTCAAACTGCGCGTTGGATCTATGTTAGGTGTCGTATTCCAATTGGGAGTTGTTGCAGCCGTTAATTCCACCCAGTGTTATTGAGCAGGCACCCAGTGATTTCGGTTTGTCCTCCTAGTTTAGATGCTAGTGTGTGCCGTTGCTACTTGTTCAATCAGTGGGCGGGTGTTACTTGATCCGGGTTGGGGTCATAGGCTTCTTAGTGGGTCCCAGGTTCCTCTCAAGTCCTATGTGGGCGCCCCCATATACTCCCAACGTAGCTTCAGGTGACAGAGTCAGTTCCTCCCTCTCGCCTTCGCTTGTTGTGTGTCCCTAGCCAGGAATGGTCACAGCTGCTGCCTCTCGCCTTGCTTCATATGTCTGTTGTAGGCCAGCCAGTGCCATATCCTACCGGGGCCCTTCTTCACCCCCTCTTAGTTCTCCAAAGGTGGCCATGTGTAGCGGAGCACCCAGAGGGAAGTCTCAGGCTCCTCTTTACCTGCAGTCCTCCTTGGTCTGCACTCCTTTGAGGCCCTTTCTCCCAGGCAGCTTGTCCGGCACCCCTCTCCTGGAGTCTCCGTCCGCCTTCTATCCTTTATTAGCTTCCTTGCTCCGGGGCATCCAGCTCCGGTATGGGTCATGTTGCTACCTCCTCCCGGGGGGTCCCTTTGCCTTCCCAGCGATGCGCAATGTTAAATGTTCCACTGGCCTGTGTTTTTTCCTCTCCCTCTGCTGCTTCCTCATCGTCCTGGCTTACTGGATGACCTCCTCGCTCTCCTTGGGATTTCACCTCTGCACTTCTCTGGATTTATTCACCGCTGTCGGCGTTGACACCGTCCGTTACCCCCTTCCTGTGTCACTGGAGCTGCACTCAGCTGGTTGCCAGTGCTCAGCAGACAGTCCCCGGCCACGTCCCTCATACCCTGAAGACGCTGCTGTCCCCCGATTACTGATGGTGCTCCTCCAGAGTTGCCTGGGGTGCAGTGCTCGTCTATCAGCGCTGTCGCGAGGCCCGATAAGTGTCCAGTATGTATCACAGTCCCTCCTGCTAAATTTTACCTGCTTGCCGGCATCTTGTTTCTGTAGAGTCAACACCGCTCTGCTCTCCGATTTTCTAGTCAGGGGACTGGAACCGGCCCCTCTTATTTATCACTGTTGTGCTACCCAGGTTCTCTGGGTGTTCCAATTCACGTTGGAGTGATCTGATGGTATTTTAGTGCTTTCCTACAGGATATAGGCAGGATGGTGTGTGGCCTGGAGTGGGAGCTGCAAAGTTTCACAGCTGCATCGGTCGCTCGCTGCCACGCTCCTCAGATGATCCCCTCCTTGGTAACTTTCAGGGGTTCCAAAGGGAACTGGAGAAGTTATTTGCGAGGAAACCCGAGACGCAGACATTTGATAACAAACTCCTATCATTAAGGCAAGGATCGCAGGAGCTTCTAGCTTACATCACCACGTTCAACCGATTGGTGGCCGAGAGAAACTGACTTTGTTGTTTCACAGGGTACTTCGTGGGGACTTAAAAGATATACTGGCCCAGGACGTGAATGCCCCAGCTCTCTGCTCAGAATTCATCGACCTTGTGGTACAACTAGACCACCGTCTGCAGGAGAGAAAGTCAGATCAATCTCGGAACGAGTTCAAGCCAGTGTATGTACGATCAAAGGAAACCCCTCAACCGGTAGAGACCCCGCCGAAACCTATACAATTTGGGAGTGTTAGGGGTCCTTTAATAAAGGAGGAAAGAAACTGACGTCAACAACTGCAGCTATAATTGTATTGTGGAAATGAGGGCCATTTTCTGCAAAACTGCCCAGCTAAACCCCAACGCAAACCGGTGGGGGTGATAGAATCCATCAACAAGACCCTCACCCCGTCAGAAAACTAGGGAGCACGGCAGGTGCTGAGACCTAGTTGTCGAGCATTGAGAAAAACTAATAGGTCTCACATTTTGTGATGCCAATCATCCTAGTTAAAACACGTTTGCCCCAGTTGCATGCCTTAGAAGCCTACTTAGACTGTGGAGCTATCAGCAACTATATGCACCAACATTTTGGTGGCTCAACTCGGCGTGCTATCCCAACAAAAGGATGTAGTGGAAAACGCGGTGGCTGTAGACGGCACACCTTTGTCTTCTGGTCCCTTGTCCAAAAGCACTGAGTCCCTAAGCCTGTTATGCCAAGATGGACATCGAGATTTTATTTAATTCGACCTTATCGATGCTCAACAGATGCAAGTCATCCTAGGGTTGCTGTGGCTGGAGAAGCATAACCCTCAAGTTGACTGGAGGGGGAAACCGATGGCATTTCCAGTGGACTGTACACGGACGTGATACGCCTTACGGCCGGTCCCCGTGACCCCTGTTCCTGTTAGGACCACTACGCACTCAGTAGCGGGAGAGAAAGTGCAGGCACTCATCAGTGACATACCTGCCATATACAAGGAGTACAAAGACGTGTTTAGGAAAGACCAAGCCGAAACATTACCAACTCATCAGCAGTATGACTGCCAAATAGACCTTTTACCCGGGGCCCAAGTACTGTGCAGTCGCATTTACATACTTATTGAGAAAGAGAACGAACACTTACGGAACTATCTGAACCAGTATCTAGGCAACAGATTCATCCGTCCCTCGAAGTCCCCTGCACCTTTGCCACTTTTTTTTTGTCCCAAGAAGGAAGGTGATCTCCAGACCGACATAGAACACAGTAAATTAAATGATGTGACTATAAAGAATCGATATGCACTACCCGTGATACCAGTACTGTTGGACCAAGTGAGAGCAGCAACTATTTATACCAAGTGGATTCTCAGAGGGGCATACCACTTGGTGTGCATTAAGGAAGGAGACAAATGGAAAACAGCATTTTGCACCAAATATGGCCTCTTCGAATATCAAGTGATGCCCTTCGGCTTATGTAATGCGCCAGCTGCATTTTAGTACTTCATGAACAATGTTTTACGAGACTTGTTAGAAGTATGCGTTGTCGTATACATTGATGACATCCTGGTGTACTTGTCTACCCTAGAAGAGCACATTACTCATATCAGAGCGGTACTGGAACGTCTCAGACAACATTGACTATTTGCCAAAGCAGAGAAATGTTCATTTCATGTGTCCACAGTAGTAGAGTTCTTGGGATTCATACTAACCCCTCAAGAAGTAAAAATGGATAACAAGAAGGTGGAAGCTATCCTACAATGGCCAGCACCTATGTCGGTAAACACTGTGCAGAGTTTCATCAGTTTCGCCAATTTTTATAGGCGTTTCATTCCAGACTTTTCAGCAGTGGTCCACCCCATCACTTCATTGTTGCCGAAAAACAGACGTTCCAGTGGTCCTCGGAAGCAGAGCAAGCCTTTCAGGAGCTAAAGAAGAAATTTGTCTCTGTGCCCATTCTAAAGCATCCAAACCCAGAGTTGCCGTTTGTTGTGGCAACTGACGCTTCCAGCGTAGCGATGGGCGCAGTCTTATCACAGTATCACAGAAGGATCCACAGACATGGCGTTTACACCCAGTCACCTTTTGGTTGAAAAAATGTACACTGGCAGAAAGGAATTATGCTATAACGGACAAAGAATTGTTAGCCATCAAGGCAGCCTTTAAGGAACGGAGACAACATCTCCTAGTGGCCAAAGACCAGATAACGGTGTTCACCCATCACAGGAACCTCACATTCTTGAAGTCTGCACAGGTTCAATTAGCCAGGCTTGAGCGTTGGGCTCTCTTCTTTGAGGAATATGATTTCGTAATATCCTATAGACCTTGGGTTAAGAACGGAAAAGCTGATGCTCTATTGAGACTGAGCTGCAAGAGCAAGGATATGGAGCAGGCAAAGGCATCGCCAGCACCAATGGCAATTATTCCTCTGCAAAAGAACATGGGACTCATTGACACAGTGCCGGAATTAGAACAATTACACAACGAAATACAAGATGCCCTACCTTCAGAGAAACTACAGACATAGGTGAAGGAAAACACTGAAAGACAAGAGAAACAAGGGCTTCCATATCATCAAGGTCAACTGTTTTGTTCCAACAACCACAGCCCGTTACAAAATCTTAACCAGCTACCATGATACCCTTTGGAAGCTCACCCAGGAATCACAAAGACCTATAAAAAGATTAAAAGGTACTACTGGTGGCCTACCATGCAGAAGGACGTAACCCAGCACATCAACACCTGTGATGTATGTGCTCAAAATAAATCATCAATGAGGAAACCTCAGGGCCTTTTACAACCCATGCTCACTCCACCGACACCTTAGCACACTGTCTCACTCGATTTCATAACAGACCTCCCCTCGGATCATGGGTACAACACTGTCCTGATGGTGGTAGACTTATTCTCAAAAATGGCTCACTTCATCACCTTGAAAACAGCCACAGTCTTAGCTCAAACCTTCTTTCACCAGATTGTACGCTTTCACAGGATCCCATCAGTAGTAATCTCAGACCGGGGGAGTCAATTCTATACAACAGGCCAAGATTCATTTGCAACAAGCCAAAAGACAGTATAAAACCCAAACTGACAAAAGATACCAAGTGGGCGATGAAGTATGGCTCGTCACACAACATATCTGCATAAAATGTCCACTGAAATTCCACCCAAGATATATTGGTCCCTGTCGGATCACAGCCCTCATCAACCCAGTTGCTGCCAAACTAGACCTACCCAAAACCCTAGGAATTCATCCTGTTTTCCACTATTTTTATTTAAAGCCTGTAAACCCAGACACACAGTATACTACAACCAATCCATTCCCCCATAGTAGTAGAAGGGGAGCCTGAATTTTAAGTAAAGCAAATATTAGATTCCAAGTGGGTGAGAAACACATTGTATTACCTTATTGATTAGAAAATGTGTGGACACATGGACAGAACTTGGGAACCCGCCTCTAATGTCCACGCCCCAAGACTGGTAAAACACTTTGACAGAGACTATCCAACAAAAAAAATAGACTGCGTAACACCACCATAGGAGGGGGCTTGAAGAGGAGTGCTGTCATGAACCTGGGGTCACAGTTTAATTCCTATCCCATAGGAGAGAATCCAATACCAGCACATGGACAGACCTTGTACACCATGATCATACCAAGATGGGCACCAGGTTTTCCATAGGAAGACTACTAAAATGGAACCTGGATGGGTCACACAAGAAGAGACACTAGGGTCAGTGCAGCATTAACAAGTTTATAAAAACCCCACCCAACCTTTCACCTGTGCTTGGCGTTACTTGCAAGACTCCCAGCTTGCCACAATGCTGACTGTGTCCTGTATTCACGTTCCCAATTGCAATCTGTGATAAGGGAAAACACCCAATTATCCAAGAAGGAGTTCCTGTATCGACAGAAGCAAAACACAGCAAGCGCGAGCAAAGACAGTAAGCGTCCTTTGTTCTGATACATTGCCTCAGCTTCAGCAGTGAGCCTTTAGGCAGCCTGTGAGGCAACAGACTGCCCCCTTCATTGTTCATCCACTCTACACGCTGCATCTTGGACCCTAATCCGTGAAGTTAACAGATTGGACAGACCTCATGCAGCGCAGCCCCAAGTGGAGCACCAAGACAAGCCCAGCAGATCCTGTGCACCAGTCCACGTTGGTTTAGTCGCACAGCGTGAGCATCGGAGTACCCAGAAAAGTCCAGCAGACCCTGTGCACCAGTCTGCATTGGTTTACTCACACATCGAAGCATCAAAGGGAAGCCTTGCAAGCCCTGTGCACACATCAGCGTTCAAGGCCAAACAAACATTATTCAGCGTACCACTTACCTGAAAAACGGCCAGTTGGTTCTTCTCTTCGGTGTCCTCCAACTCCTGCATGAAAGGGAGAATAACATCACCACAAGCAGAGATAAGGATTCAAAAACAGTAAGAAGCCAACAGAACTGTCACCACACATGATAGGAGCATGCAGCACAGGAACCATTATTTATGGACATTGTGTTTTGCAGATCCACCTACAAATGCACAGAGACTCCAGCAACATCTACTAGCGTGTCTCCACAGCAATAAGCCTGGTATGCTCCTCTCAGCAAAATAGAAGAAAGCATATTTAGACAGCCAAGTCATTCTTCTGCACACACACCATAGGGCTGTTGTTATGTTTCTCACTGCAGCTTCAATAGAGAACCCCCGGAGGCACTGACATGTTGCAGCATTAGCAGCTCAACCATCCACGACTACAGAATCCTATCTCTTCTGGTGCAAGGGTGAGAATGCGATACGTGCACTGCGCATTCTTGCTTCACCAAGAGGTTGGGTATTATTCATCCCTTCACACTCCTGATGTATCCTGCCTCCACTGGTCAGGTAGGTCATTGTCCGCCCCTGCAAGACACCAGGTAAGCATTACAGATATTGCTGCTATTATCTGTAACTGTGTCCTTTTGTGTGTTACTCTCGGTCCGCACTGTTTTTGCTGCCAATGTCCCTTTGCAGTTGTCATTGTCTGTTGAATAGCCAGGTTTTGAGTAATTTCCTCAAAGTTATGTGGTCTTCTGTGTTTCTAATTTCTTTGGGCATGGTGTTCCAAAGGTTAGCAATTAGGCGTGAGGGCTCTGTTCCTCCGAATTTCCTTTTTTCTTACTGGTTTGTCTCTAGTTGTACGTCGTCGCTTGATCTTAGGTTCCTTCTTGGCTGGTATCGACTGATCTTGGTTTGGAGGAATTCAGCTCCTTGTCTGTGTAAGGCTTTGTGGGCGATGCAGAGGGCTTTGAATTTGATGATTTCTTTTTACTGATGCCAGTGTAGGTTTTTCAGACCTGGAGTGATATGGTATCTTCTTTTTAATCTTAGTAGAATCCTGGGTGCAGTGTTTTGCACCCTTTGGAGTTTCTTGGTGAGTCTTTCTGGCATTCCTATGTAGAGGCTGTTTGTGTAGTCAATTCTGATAAGTATCATGGATATGATTGTAAGGGTTCTGTGAGGAAAGGAGAGATATGGGAGCAATCATTTGAGTAGTTTTAGGAGGTAGAAGCTCTTGTTGGTGATTGCGTTGACTTGCGGTTCCAGGAATAGTGCGTTGTCCATGAGTATTCCTAGGTTACTTACTATGTTGGAAGTCTCTGGCTGTGTTCCCATGCTAGCTGGCCAGTCCAGTTGTGGGTTGGTACCGTTGTTTTCTGTGGTTGAGAGCATTATTTCTGTTTTTGCCAGGTTCAGTTTGAGGTTGTTCATTGTCATCCAAGAGTAGATGTCTGTGAGACAGTTTTTTAGGCAGTTATTTTGTTCCTGGGTCGTGTTTGTCTTCGACTCTCAGTTGTGTGTTGTCTGCGTAGTTGTAAGCAGTTAGTCCGTGGGTTCAAATGATTTTCATCAAGGGGTCCATGTAGATGTGGAAAATGAGAGGTTCATTATTGCGAGGCGGACAACTGTCTGTAGTTTTCGCAGTATTTGACATTTTATTTCAAAGAAAAAGGCAAATAAAACCTAACTATGCCTACTCTACCAGGGACTTCCCTACCTAGTCTAGAATCTAAGGGAAACTCTCCTAGTATATGCAAAACTGCCATTCACACTAAACAACAGAACAATCCAAACAAAGCATAAACAACATAAATTAAAGATTACCAAACAATCAGTGTCTTGGATGACTTCTGTCTGTCCTGGGTAGCTCTTCTTCCCCAGGAATATCCAAAGTCAATCTCATCCAAGGAAAATAAAGACTTAAATCAGTTCTTGAAAAGTTCCAAAGAAACAAAAGTTAACTCAAACAAAAATCCACTGATAACAGTTCCTTCTTGGTTTGTTGAAAAGTTCCCCTTCCAAGTTCCACAAATAAAACAGCACATATGGTAATCCTGGATAACCTCAGTTCAGGATAGAATGGAAAAAGTTCAAAACAAAAGTATCACTTCTGCTTTAACAACAATTCCTTTTCTGTAACCTCTGCAGCATCTTGAATACAATTAGTCGCAATGCTTCTTCTGAGAGGGTTGCCATCTCCTTGGCAACACCCTTCTACAACTGATACCGTGAAAGCAGACTCCTCTGTCTCACAGTCATTTACTGCTTCAACCTCATTCAAAGAAAAATGTTCTGACAAAATGATAGACAACCACAGCTCTACTGCTTCTGCTGCAAATGGATATTTTGAAAATATGTTAGGCAACTTTATGCAAGACTCTTTGACCTCTACAGTTTGGCAAGGCTCTATTCTTTCTATGTTATAAGAAAGGGCATCTTATACATTTCCTTTATGCCTAGTAGCTACCACAGAAATCTGCTTTAGCTTCTAGTCTGCTTCTTCCTGTCAGTTTCGACAGTTTCAGCTTCACAGATTGTTGAAAAGTTCTTTTTAGCAAGCACCCCGCTCCCTTCCCCAGCTTTATGCACACCTTCTGATATCCAGTAGTTACCCCAAAGCTGTATTGTCACTATTCCAGCCTTGGCCAACCTTGTGACCCTTGTATGAGAGGACTCTGGGTTTGTATCACCTTCAACAACTTCAGTACATCGGTGTTCAGATCTTAATTGGGCTGGTTTCACTGTATAGAAGAACTGTCTACTGGCTTGGGTAATGCTTGTTCTGTTTGTGACTTTAACATCTTCTACAGGTATTAAGCATTTGTTCTGAATGTGCCAAGAGTCAGTTTTCACTACAGAAATTACATTGGGTATACACACATTTCTCTTTGATGATAAACTTCAACTACTAACTTGCGTTCCCTTTTATTCAGGCAGCATTCTGCTTTAACAAAGATCAGGAAACACAGTTTCTCATACGCAACCTTTCTGTGATGTGAAATGTTGTTGTTACACTTTGGAAAAGTCAATTACTACTTCTTTAAAAATTACCAAAAAAGTTCTGCCGCTTAATAGGAGGCACGCAACATCCCGTGAATTGTTTTAAATTCAACAATGGCAAAAGAAAGATTTTCATCTTACGCGAGCACTTTAACTTGTGCTGGAAACGCGTGATACAAATTACATTTTTTATAGAAGACTTCCCATGAATGCAAACAACTTCACTAGCTCCAACTTCTACGCAAGTGTGAATTCTGCTGGCTACAGTTACCAGCAAGGTAATTCTTGTCCTTTGGAAGTATGGCGCTTCACTCACCAGCTCCAAAGTCACCGTTTTTGCGGGTGGCTTCTACTTCCCAACTTTCTCGCTTCTGCTACTGCTACTTCAGGCACACTTGGGACGCACACCCAAGTGCTGCACGGGTGTCTCATATCCAGCCTCGATAATGGAGAGTCTTTTTTTCACCAGCTTCCCTCGGCTTGCTTCTGCACATGGCCTCGGGCGGATGCGCGACTTCAACTCTGCATTCAAAACAATTAGGTGCACCTGCAAATACTGCTAGTTTCTCCCAGTCTCTTCCAATGCAGCCACAGCAATGTAGGGTTTGTGAGCACAAGACCAACTCAGAGCCTTCAGGTGAAATCTGTTTTTCTGTCGCTCTGGAGTCCCTTCTGCGGTCCCACTTCCTAGTGAACTGCCAGCCTCATGCTCTGCTTCTTCCTCTGCTACTGCAGCAGACCTTCCAGCTCCTGCTTCTCTCTACTGCCCCTTCCTGGAGCAGTCTTTTATGGCCCTCAGCAGTGTTTCCTCTAAGCTGTGCGCATGTGTGCTTGCCCAACTTCCTTCTGGGTGCCGCTCAGAAGAATTTCAGCAGCGCACACAGACAATTCTCACCTTTTCAAATAGATTTAATAATGCACAAGGTACACCAGGTACCTAATATTTGCTTTCTCTCAAAATGAAGCTAAATTATATGAACTAGTATTGATATTCTGGTCTAGCTTATTTACATTGCCCTACTATGCAAGCTTGACCTTAAAAGCCCCCAAACCCTAAACGTAGAATGCATCCACAATAGGTTAAAAACGAATATGAATAAGTTACTGCATGAACAGAAGATAGTATTAAGAGATGTGTGCACACATTAACCAAATTATCTCCCCTCCCTACACATGACTCCTATACTTGACTCTACCATACTTATACCTTATGACTTGAACTTCCGCCCCAGTCCTCATTCAGATATATTACCAGACAACCATGACTCTACCTACCTTGGCTCTACAAAAGGTTACCATACTTGTACCTACATCCACTTGTTTTATGTTTCTAATATGAATGACGTTTAAGCAAAAGAATTTCTGTTACTCATGGCGCCTTAGCAAAAGCATCACCCAGACTATGTAGCCCAACTGTCAGCTCAAATATCAGATACTGGGCCTCATTGCGCCGTAAAAGGTGTTGGTGCCATTAAACCCTTAATGCCTGATTACAAGGTCCCTTTGCGGGACCCGACCTTAACGGCTGGTTTTTCCAGCCGTTAAAGTCGGGACCCGCAAAGGGACTTTGTTGCTAATAACGGTACCGCAATTTGCGGTACCGTTATTAGCGCCTTCCCCATTCCCATTGAGCCCTATGGGGCAAAAATGGGAATGGGGAAGGGCCATGGCGGCATGGGGAATTACCGCCCCACCAACCTCGGAATGGGGTGGTAATTCCCCATTCAACCATGGTGGACACCGGCATGGACCATGGTGCTAATAGCACCACGGTCCTCCGCCTGGGTCGTAATGAGGCCCACTGAGTGCAAGTAACCAGGCTACTTGAATGTGTAACTTCATCCCATGATTCCTATTCTTTGTACATATGTCACACAAACACTTTGAAGTGCCCCCCACCCATTGCAAGTTAATGCATTCTAAAATTCAAATATTAATTTGCCCTCTAAGGATTTTTTGTAGGCAAATGCCATGTTGACTTTATAAACGGAGAGCTTGCAATATCATTTACGTGGCCTGCAAGGGATAATGGGTATGAACTATGCCTGCAATTATTTGTAAATAGTGTTAGGGCAACGGATATACAGATTACTAGAACACTTTTCACACAATCTGCCACCTTTCCAAGTTTTCAAAGTGCCATGGGCCATAGACTTTAACAAATTATATGCTAACTCGCTGCTATGCAAAAACAGTTTAACTGAGCATTTTTACAATCCTACCCAACAATTTAAAGGTGGGGTATGTTGCCAACAAACTTGTGTACACGTCATAGTAATTGTGCACTTACAAATGCATGGTATTTTCTCAAACTGCAATAATATCATGGTGAGGATTAAAATATGTTTTGCATTACAAAGTATTGTGGGTATGCAAATATCCTAGTTAGTGTTTTACTGCTACAATCCCTCACTTTTTACAGAGCCCCGTCAACTGGTATTGAAGGCTGGCACAGGAGCCGGGGTGGGGTACAGACAAAAGGGCACAGGAGAACACTCCCTTGGGGTGAAAAACAAATCAGCAACGTTCAAAAACCAAATTTGACATTTTGGCAGGGAAGTAAAGTGAAGGAAATGTGTTTGTTTTCTGAAGGATAGGATACTCTAGGGACAGTCTAGGAAAATGTGCATTCGGCTTCTTTCTCTGCTCAGCTGCTGAGGGCTTTTCAATATGATAATGTGTTAAGCTTATTGCCTCTAGCATCCCATGTATCTTGTCCAACTGACAACAGTGAATTACATAAGAGAGGTCCCTAGTTAACGAAGAAAGCACTCAATCTGTTGTACCTATGAACATTGCTGCTATTGACCTAAAAGGCAAATATATGTGTTCCAGACAAAACCTCAGTAAGACTCTAGTGGAATTGTGTCTAGGCTGTGGTGAGAAAGGGTGGGCAAAACTGTAAGCTGTATTATGTATACTGTCATATCATTTCCTATGTCAGGGGTACAAGGAGGGCTCTGATATGTTGTTTCTCCCTACTCCGAATCAAATGATTTTTCAGGGTGTAAGAAAGTAATTAGCTTTGCCAGTAGGGATAGTTCATGTTTATTAAAATATGCCCTTTCCTCTTAAAATTCCTCTTGAGATTGGGCAGTAGTATTTGAGTTTCTACCAACGCCACTGCTCTGCAGGTCACTGATTAAACAAATAAATATCAGTGGAACTTTGTGTGTAGAAGCGGGGGTAGGTTCCTATATGTTCATGGTTTCCCGTTTTTGTTGGGCACATTTTCCTATTTTTATGTAGTAACAAGGGATTGTGTATATGCCTCTTAGCTGTAAGGCTGGTTTTGAGCAATTGTCAAAGCTCACAGGACCACGTAATGCGGATAGCAAGCAGAGGTACAGGAATTCTGATCATCATCATTTTGTGGTGCAGTTATTCAAATTAAATTATTGTCCTTACACATATTTTGAAGCATGTTCTCCTGGTCCTTGAATTACTTCATTAAAGTGGCACATGAATTCTTATTTGCATGTTTTCTGACACATTCCTTTTTAGTTGCCATTATTTCATTTGCAAAAATGTTATCCTGTCTCATATTGTATTATTTTTCTGAAACGTACTTTCTAAATCTGTGATTAAAGCAAGCGAGTGTCAAACAGGTTAAGAATAGACGAGTTGAGAATGGAGGATATTACTCCACTTGTGCATCTCTGCAAGCAGTGCCGAAACATGCACCTTAGCTTAGACAGTACAGTGTGGAATGGGTTAAAGGAACCGTGGATAAAATGTTTATGCCATGGCCGTAAGGAGCGTCACTGCCGGAAGCAGTCCTGCAGCATATGATGACATATTTACATGCAGCATACACGGGGAAAAAGATAGACAAGCGACTAGCGAGCTTAGAGCTTTGGAAGATGTACCAGGTAGCGCGAGATGAGCCGCCGCCTGTAGATTGGAGACTTAATGTATGCAAAGAGGTGGGTGAGGAGCCCTCTGCTCCCCCTGCCCCAGCTGAAATTGAAAGCGAAACCAAGAAAGACGAGGGTTATACCCACTGAGGGAGCTTAAGGCAGAAACGGGGTATAGCAACTCAGCATATGAGTCGCCTACGCAAAACAGTGACGAGGATCCAGACAAAGATACTGAGAGAGATGTAATCTCTAAGGTCCCTAAGGACAAGGAGAGATGCGATAAAGAGAGAAGTGATCGAGCAAGCAAATCCCTAGATATAGGAAGAGAAATAAAGAGATGGAGGGGAGAAAGAGACAAAGCTGATAAGATAGCGCTCTTACAGAACGAATGGATGGGTGGCCAGATTCTGGTCAAACTTGATGGTAAAGGCATCGTGGATGTAAGACAAAGGGAAGATCAAGACGAGCAAGATAAATGAGATAAAGAAAGAGAGGAACGATTGAAAGACGAAGGAGCGAAAAGGAAGGATAGGCAAAGACGAGAGCAGTTATATCAAGAGGAGAAGTCAAGAAAACAAGAGAGAGCAGAAGAGCAAAGAAAACGTGATAACAGACAAAGAACAATCGATGAGCAGGAAAGGCTAGAACGAAAAAGAACAGAAGAGGAGGAACAGAAGTTAAGGGATAAGAGAAATGATGAGGAGATACGCATGGCAAACAAGGGAAGGGATATGAAAAAAAAAGAGGAAGACAGCGTCAGAGAGGAAGCAAGGAAACAAAGAGAATTTCACGATTATATGGAACATGAAACAAGGCAGAGAGCACAAGATCTTGATTGCCTGGAAAAGGAGATAAGGGATTCTGAACCAGAAGTAGCATGGGAGGACTTAGAGGAATTCCCAGAATGCAAGTCATTACCAGGCCCATTTAGAGTAAATCTAGAGGTATGTAGTCGATAAAGTCTATCATGAAATGCGAGCCCAGAAAGAATCAAAGGGGAAGGGAAAACATGATCAACTTGAGAGCACACAGTTGTATGACAAAGAGGGAGCCTCATGCAGTACTAGGCAGAAGGATCTATCTTTAGATAGACTGACTCTGAACAGAGATGAGGAGGAGTGAAGTTGCACGAGTTGGGCACAAGAGATGTCAGACAAAGACAGAGACACCTTCCCTGGGGAAGAGAGAGGGAACGTATGCGGTCCTGAGGGATGTTTTTCAATGGAGAAAGAAGTCAGATGGTCAGATTTAAACGCACCTATACCTAGCGCATCAGAATCATTTACACAGTCAGACTGACCTAAAGGGCAAATCCATGGTGAGAGGGGGGAGTCGCCACCTTACGTGAGCAGATTAAGATCACTACCAGGAAGAAGGAGATGTGGAAATATTGTCCCTGCGGTGGACAGACAAATGATGAGAGATGAGAATGAGTTTGGGGCTTTGCAGTTTTCCTTATTGGAAAAAGAAGGGGCCAGACCACAGTATATATTGTGGCCCCAGATGGATAAGGATAATTTAAGGAGTTAACTTCTGGTGCGGGAAGTGGATACATGAGTTAGAAAAAATGAAGGGAGGAAACACGTTAGCTGTAGGGGACATTAAGGGTCCCCTGATCGCCCTATTTGGTGAGAGAGCTGATGACGTGTGGACAAGAGCAAGATATGCTGGTGTAACGCTCACCTGGTATCCACGGGGACATCACTCAGCCAGTTCTGACCTCTTACGACCTCTAACCCTTCCCTGGTGGAGACTGTGCCTTGCTTTCTTAAGTGGTGTGCACTCCGTCCTGCTTTCTGTGCAGGGGTGCGTTGATTGATGCGGGCTCGCTGCTGCCTAGTTGCTTCAATGGCAAGACTGCGACTGGTAAGTATAATGAGTCTTATAAACAGTTCTCTAACCTTCGTTCCTTTCCTTTAGATGATGGTCGATGTCCGGGGATGGCGGCGTGCTGCTGAGGTGAGTAAACTGAAGGTGAGTGAGAGCGTGATGCGCAATACGACCCTTTCGTATCTGTATTGAACTTAGTTCGTATTTTCTGTGTCTTTTAGATGCCGCTTAAGAAGAAGAAATGCGGTTAGAAAGCGCGGATGCAGCGCCTCTAAATGTTTCCATGCTAACCTGGTGTGTCTTTTCCCTCTTGTAGATGGATGAGAATATCCGGAGATAAAATTCCCCCAGAACGGCTGGGATTCAGGTAAGCGTTTGTATCTCGTACAGTCTTTAAAGTAAGCGTAGATTTGCAGAATGCTTACTAATGCCTTTTTTCTGTTCTTTTCCCTTTCCTTAGGAAGCTGCGTGCCGGAATGAGAATGACACCGCCAAAGATGTCTGCAGAACAGAAGGAGCGATGGAAGACGGGCTGAAGCCCCGCAAGGTAAGGCTGTCCTAACGGTGTTCTTGTTCTTGCAGGAGTTGAGCGCAGAAGAGAGATGCAGGCCCTCTGAGGACCGATCCGAACAGGGTGAGTGCCACGCTGCAGGTGCGGAAAACGCAAAGCATGTTTCTCAGCCTGGGCGTGGCTTAAATAGTCTCTGGGTATCCCAGGTGTCTCTGGGCTGAACCACACCCAAAAGGCTAGACTGCATATGCAGTTCTAGGAACCAAAATATGTGGGGGCATCCATCGTGTCCCCATCTATGCACTACAAGTCCAATGCTCAATGTTATCCTATGGGAGTGAGTGAGTCTGGTGCCACAAGCGCCAAGTCTGACTCCAAGTGGGTCTTTGGAGAGATGGAGGGGCCCTTAAGGGCCATGTAGGTGATCGTGGCCTGGCTCCAGCTGGATGTCTTGGAGGGCTGGGGACACGAGAGGCAGGAATCATGACAGCACTCCCCCTCAAGACCCCTCTCAAGGTGGCTCTTCTGTCTGGTCCTGGTTTGTTTGGATGGTTTAGATGAAATTGTCTAAGCAATCGAGGTGCATGGATATACTCACAAGGCTCTGATGTCCTGTCTTGGGAACGTACCCCTTTCTGTCTACTAAATAGTATAACTTGGATCTGACGTACTTTGAATGCAGGATGTCCTTGACTTCAAATTCTGGCTCCCCGGTGACTACTACTGGCTGCGGTGGTGTTGCTACCCGGGTCCCAGGTTGAACAGGTTTAAGGAGAGATACGTGGAACACAGGATGAATCTGCATGTTTGCTGGCGAAGCTAGTCTAACGGCCACAGGATTTATCACGGAGGTGACAGTGAATGGACCCAGGTATCTTGGGCGGAAAGTTCGGGTTCCTTTAATGGGCATGTGTTTAGAAGCCAGCCAGACGTTGTCTCCCACTTGGTAGTTGGGGGCCTTTGCTCGGTGTTGATGAGCAAACTTCTTTTACCGATTCTTACCTTGAAGTAGGTGTTCAGCTGCTCTTTTAAAGGTTTGCGAAATGGTGGTATGTAAGGTTTTGATTGCTGGCATTTCCAAGGTTAAAGGAACGTCCAACCCAGAGGTACGTGGATGTCTTCCATACATGGTATAAAAGGGGGTCTGCTCAGTGCTGGTGTGTAGGGAATTATTATAAGCATATTCAGCTATCCTTAATAGATCGAACCAGCTTCCTTCCGCTTGGTGTAACATGCAACGCAGATACTGCTCGAGCTTTTGAATTGTCCTCTCGGATTGACCATCCGTTTGGGGATGATGGCTGGTGGATAGCCGGATGTCGATCTGGGCCATGGAGCAGCACTTGTTCCAGAAATTAGATACAAATTGAATACCTCGTTCTGAGACCAAAATGGAAGGAAACCCATGGAGCCGTACGACGCCCTCAAGAAATACCTCTGCCAGAGTGGAAGCGTTTGGGAGCCCCTTAGAGGAAAGAAATGTGCCATTTTTGAAAACAGGTCCACAACCACAAGAACAGGTTTAAATCTTAGCTGGGTGGTAAATCAGTAATAAAATCGAGGGACAACGTGTGCCAGGGTGCTGGTGGAATTTCTAATGGTTGTAAGAGCCCCGCCGGTTTCTGCTTGGACGACTTGTTTTGAGCACACACTCCACAAGATAGGATGAATTGAATAATGTCTTTACGCCATGTGGGCCACCAATAATTTCGTTTCACCTTGGCCAGGGTTTTAGCGATTCCGGGGTGGTCCTCGATCAAAGAATCATGATAACTGGTCATGACTTGTTCTCGTAGTTCTTGGTTAGGTAAGAATAAACGATTGCTGAAGTAGGGCAACTGGTCCTTTATTATGTAATGTTCTCCTTGTACACTCCACGCTTGTAATTGCTCCGGACTCATCAGGTTTTGGATTTCTTCATGTAATTCTTTCTGAGTTGTGGTTGTTGTGATTCCTAGAAGTTTGTCACCCGGGATGATTGCTATCGGGTCAGGGGTCTGATACCCTAGCTCTTCCATACCCATACGGGAAAGGGCATCGGCCTTCCCGCTTTTTACCCCTGGTCGAAATGTGATCACGTAGTCATATTCAGCAAAAAAAGAGCCCAATGCAGTTGTCGTGAGGATTGGGCCTTTGCGGTTTTTAGGTACTGGAGGTTCCGGTGGTCAGTTATTACGGTGATTGTGTGTCTGGCGCCCAAGAGGTAGTGCTGCCATGCTTTAAAGGCTGACTTAATGGCAAGGAGTTCTTTGTCCGTGATAGCGTAATTGAGTTTGGGGGGCGTGAATTTACGCAACCAGAAGGCAACACGGTGTAACTGGCCTGTTTTAGGGTCCTTTTGTGAGAGGACAGCACCCACGGCCATGCTCGAGGCGTCCGTTTCCACTGGGTATGGGAGATCAGGGCGAGGGTGGTGTAGATTGGGGCAGAAGTGAGTCTTGCCTTGAGTTCCTGGAAGGCTTCTTTGGCTTCTGTTGTCCACTGGAAACTTTTATTGCATTTCCTTAGCAATGATGTGATAGGATGTACGATTTGCGAAAAGCCCGGGATGAATCGGCGGTAGAAGTTTGCCAAAACCCAGCATACTTTGAACCCCCTTGAATGTATTTGGGGATGGCCAGTTCAGGATAGCATCTACCTTATGTACATCCATTCGGATTACATTCGGGCTGAGGATGAAGCCCAGAAATTCCACCTCAGAGACATGAAATGAGCACTTTTCGAGCTTGGCATAGAGCTGGTGTTGACGGAGTTTCTCCAGTACGGATCGGACGTGTTTGACGTGGTCCTGCTTAGATGCGTAATATACTAGGATATCGTCAATGTACACTAGAGCACAGACATCAATCAATTCCCGTAGGACATCGTTCATGAAGTATTGAAATGCAGCAGGCGCATTGCAAAGGCCAAAGGGCATCACTTGATATTCGTACAAGCCATATTTGGTGCGAAAAGCGGTTTTCCATTCGTCCCCCTGTTTTATGCGAACAAGGTGATATGCACCCCTCAGGTCTAGTTTTGTGTAGATTTGGGCATCTTTGACTTGATCAAGCAATTCAGGGATCAGTGGCAGGGGGTAGCGGTTTTTCACGGTAATCTGGTTCAGTGCGTGATAATCGATGCACATTCTGAAGTCACCTTCCTTCTTCGGTACGAAGAATAGAGGACTGGCTGCTGGAGACTTCGAGGGTCGGATGAACCCGTTGGCCAGGTATTGGTCAAGATAGGCCTTCAGGTGTTGGTTTTCTGGTTCTGTGAGTGTGTAGATTCGCCCACAAGGGATTTGTGTGCCGGGTATCAGGTCGATTTGGCAATCGCATGGTCTGTGCGGTGGCAGGGTATTAGTCTGTTCTTTCTGAAAGACATCTAGAAAGTCTTGGTCTTCACTTGGTAGGGTGCCGATTGCCACAGTCACAAGCGTGGAGGTTCTGGTGTCTATTGGTTGTTTCCCTTTGCGATAACATGTGTGGGCGCAATCCTTCGGAAAAGGTCAATTCCTTTGCTCACCAATCGATTAGAGGTTTGTGAGCTACCAACCATGGCATTCCTAAAATCAACCGGAACTGTGGTGCCTTAATGAGGTCAAAAACGATAGATTCTTGGTGTCCTTCCTGGCACAGAAGGGTTAAAGCTGCAGTGCATTGGGATACTGGACCAGAAGCTATTTCCGTGCCATCAACAATGGTAACAGTGTCGGTGGTTGACTTAGGGCATAACGGAAGCCCCATTTTTGCCACAAGATCTTGGTCGATGTAATTCCCAACAGCTCCACTGCATATGGACGCTCTTACTGCGTGCATCCGAGATGGTTGTTGGTGGTTGATCAAGACCACAGATAGTGCAAAATGGGAGGTCTGTAGTTCACTTTCTTCGCTCGACAAGTGGAACCCTACACTTGCCGGGCTTGGGAGTTTTCTGATTCTTTGATGGTATCTTCCTTATCCGTGGCCCCTACCGTCCTCCTCAGTGGTTTCACAGGGCACTCTTTAAGGAAATGACCTGACCTTCCACAGAATAGACATAACTGTCTCCTTTTCTCCCTTTCTGCTTTAGTCAAGGGGGATCTGACCCCCCGATTTGCATTGGTTCTCCTGAGCCTTCCGTTGCTCAGGAAGCATTGTCCTTTGAACGCACATACATAGGGCGAGGGTCTGGTCTGGTTCGATCTGCTCTTCGGTCCTGCAACATATGATCCAGTTGAACAACAAGATCAATGAATTCTGAGCAGTCTTTCGGGGGGTTCATAACCTGTGCGAGAACATCCTTGAGCTCCCCCCGCAATCCCTGATGAAATAACGTGGTTCTCTTCTCCTCAGGCCATTCTGCTTCAACTCTGAGTCTGTTGACGTGGCTATGTATGTTAATAGGTCTTGATTCCCTTGACGTAGGGACAGAAGTTCGTTGTCTAATGCCTGCCCTTGAGTAGGACGGGCGAACAGCTTTTCCATCTCCTGCTGAAAGCCCCTGAAGTCATGCAGCAAAGGATCGTCTTGGGCCACAAAGGGTACAGACCAGTCCGCGGCGCTACCGCTCAGGTAGGATAGCACAAAAGCGACCTGTAATTGGTGGTTCGGAAAGGCCCCAGGTCTACGAAGGAAGTGCAGGCGGCACTGGTTCATGAACGTTGCAAACCTCTTGGGATCCCCCGTAAATCGTTTGGGCGGGGCCAAGGAACTGCCCCAAGAAGGGTTATCTGAACGGGGTTGGCTGATGGTGTGGGCATTGGGGGCACGCTTCCCGGCAATGGCGCATGCCCTGCTTGTGACTGGAGAAGTTGCCGGCTTAAGTCATCAGTGCGTTCTTTGGCTACTATCAGCTCTCTATTCAGGGTGTTGGTCTCCTGCCTGGCTGCATGTACTTCGGAACGTAGCTGCCCCAACATGAAGGCTAACTGGTCGGTTTCTGACATTTCCATGACGCCCAGGTGGATTTTCATATGAGGCTTTGCATTCTGTAACGCTCACTTGGTATCCACGGGAACGTCACTCAGCCGGTTCTGACCTCTTACGACCTCAAACCCTTCCCTGGAGTCTACTAGACTCGAGACTGGGCCTTGTTTTCTTAAGTGGTGTGCACTCCGTCCTGCTTTCTGCGCATGGGTGCGTTGATTGATGCGGGCTCGCTGCTGCCTAGTTGCTTCACTGGCGAGAGTCCGACCGGTAAGTATAATGAGTCTTATAAACAGTTCTCTAACCTTCTTTCCTTTCCTTTAGATGATGGTCAACGTCCGGGGATGGCGGCGTGCTGCTGAGGTGAGTAAACTGAAGGTGAGTGAGAGCGCGATGCGCGATACGACCCCTTCGTATCTGTATTAAACTGAGTTCGTATTTTCTGTGTCTTTTAGGTGCCGCAACATTTTCAGCGCGGATGCCGGTTAAGAAGAAGAAATGCGGTGAGTAAGCGCGGATGCGGCGCCTCTAAATGTTTCCACGCTAACCTGGTGTGTCTTTTCCCTCTTGTAGATGGATGAGAAGTTCCGGAGATAAAGTTCCCCCAGAGCGGCTGGGATTCAGGTAAGCGTTTGTATCTCGTACAAGTAAGCGAAGATTTGCAGAATGCTTACTAATGCCTTTTTTCTGTTCTTTTCCCTTTCCTTAGGAAGCGGCGTACCGGAATGAGAATGACACCGCCGAAGATGTCAGCAGAACAGAAGGAGCGATGGAAGATGGGCTGAAGCTCTGCAAGGTAAGGCTGTTCCTAACGGTGTTCTTGTTCTTGCAGGAGCTGAGCGCAGAAGAGAGATGCAGGCCCTCTGGAGACCAATCCGAACACGGTGAGTGTCAGGCTGCAGCTGCAGAAAACGCAAAGCATGTTTCTCAGCCTGGGCGTGGCTTAAATAGTCTCTGGGTATCCCAGGTGTATGTGGGCTGCACCACACCCAAAAGGCTAGACTGCATATGCAGTTCTAGGAACCAAAATATGTGGGGCCATCCATCTTGTCCCCATCTATGCCCTACAAGTACAATGCTCAATGTTATCCTATGGGAGTGAGTGAGTCGGGTGCCACAAGCACCAAGTCTGACTCCAAGTGGGTCTTTGGAGAGATGGAGGGGCCCTTAAGGGCCATGTAGGTGATCATGGCCTGGCTCCAGCCGGATGTCTTGGAGGGCTGGGGACACGAGGGGCAGGAATCATGACAGCTGGTGTTACTACAGTTAACACTGCTCACGATGGAGCACCATTCAATAATTGCAGGGCGGCAGTCTGGAAAGTGCTTAGAGTACTGTATCCAGACACATCCGATATGGGAGCTATAATGATGAAAAATATGCAGGACGGAGATGATCCGCTTATTTATATTCAGCATTTTCAGGGACAGTGGAGCTTGAAGAGGCGCACATTTTAGGGAAAATCTATACCTGTGTTCTATCATATATTGTGCCAAGGGATGCCAAACCCTGTACAGAAGCAGCTCAAGAAGTTAGTAGGTATAGAAGCCAAACCATGGTTGGAGATTCAACTGACCATTGCGCATTATTGTAGACTCTTGCAGGAAACGAATCGCAAAAAAGATGATGCTAGGAAAAGCAAAGAGGCAAAATTAGTACAGAAGACACTGTCTAAATATGCCATTGAAGGGGCAATGTTGACTAGTGTAGACAGATCGAATTCACAAAAGATGACGAATATGCCGCAGGTGAATAACCAAAGACAGTTTGATGAGGGTAATAGTGGATTCACTCCGCGAGGAAGGGGAGGATTTCGAGGAAGAGGTTTTCAGAATAATCAAGGGAATCGGCAGAGTAATCAGGGAAGCTTCCAGAACAATCAAGGTGGGTTTCAAAATATACACAATGACGGTCAAAACATGCAGGATGGCAGATTAGGAGGACACCTACATGTTGGACATGTTGGACATGTGGGATGACAGGGCATTTTGCTCGTGTGTGCAGAAGTCAAGGGTTCGTGCAAAATGGCCAGTTTTTAAGAGGGGGGGACTTCAAACCTACCTGCGTATTCACAGCAGAGTGGTGATGGGGTTGCTCAGAATCAATCAATGCAGCAACAGCAGACGCTGAGAGTGCAGCAAGGCTTGCAAACGCAGCAGGTAGCTCTCAATCTGCTGCAAGGGCAGTTACAGCACTCGCCCATGCAGATTCTGCAGAGTACAAGTGCAGGACAGTTAATGACTTCTAGAGGGGGTGTCACTGTCGATGGAGGGAATCCTTTTACAGGTAACAAAATTAGGCTGTACCCACAATAGGACAGCTCTCTGGGAGACTTGATATGTTCAGTACTATCAGTGACGCCAAATCCCCATGAGGAACCGTGGGTAGATGTCAATATTGTAGGCAAAAGTTTTTAGATTTTAGTAGGCATGGGTGCAATGCGCTCATGCATACGAGTGTTACGCTCACCTTAAGTCTGCAGGAGTACCTGGAACCTCCGTCCTGCGTTCTCCACTGGACTATGACTAACCCTGGAATGACTGCGTTTAGATCGGGAATTAAGAACACAAGGCAATTGTGAGCTCGGGGAACTTGGAAAACTACTCCCTCCCAACCCCCTCTGTGGGACCCACTGGCGAATGTGTGTTCTCACCTAATGGAATAGGCAGTAGGCTCTCCATCCTGCTCTCTTTTCTCAGCAGGGGCGCAAGTAGTCAGTTGCTTCACTGATGGAATACACCTCCAGGCCAGCTGTGGCGTGGCGTTGGATCGGTGTTTGCTGCGCTTTTGAGCATGTGGTTAGCCTCAGTAACCTCCTGTCCTTCCATGCTGTTCCATACAATTGCTGGCCTCTTTGCTGGCCTTTCCTGACCTTCTTCTGTCTGTTTGTTGAGTTAGTTCACCCCTTTCTTCTTGCTTGCTCCTTAGTACTTCTTAAGATCTTGCTTGCTGCTTAATACTTCTTAAGACCTAGCTCTGATGGCTGTAATATATATTTGTCTTCTTCTACTTCAGGTTTCAGCCTTTCTTAAACTTTTTGCGAGTTTCGTAACAGCTGTTATACTGCATGCGCATTAATGTTACAGTTAAATGCATGCTTAATCATGCACTGCCTCTTTATGGCTGATAGTCCTCTTACCGCACGTTTCTTGCTTATTTTGTTAGTTTCTGAATGCCGGCGTGGAGAAGGGCTTGAGCGCTACACTGGATCCTGCCAGCTCATGAAGTCGGCGGGGGGCAGATCTGGGAATGAAGCGGATCCGAAGGTCTAAAGCCGTCGATCCGCGGGATGGAAGAATCCGCTGAGAATGTCACTGGAGCAGATACAGGTAAGTGGGGGACTGCGTGGAAGCTGGAGGACAGTTGCAGAGCGCAGATGCTGCGTGTGGCCCTGAGCACATTAGCTGGCTGATTTCTCCGGGTCGCGGTGAGAGTCTTGCTGCTTTGGCAGAACAACGCAAAGCGTGGGATTGTGCCTGGGTGCGGCTTAAATAGTCAGCCACACCCATACACTAGAGCACTGCCCATGAGTCTCTACAGGACAGGCTTCCCACTATGTTGGGTGGATTACTCAATGTTGGGCAATGCAGCTGGTGCCAGGCACGCCATGCCTTGGTCTGAGTTGTTTCCCCATAGTGGGTTGTAATGAGCAGTTCTATGGGCCCAATGGAAGGGTGTTGGGGCAAGTATGTGTGAGTGGGTTACTGGATTAGCGGAGATTGTGACAGTACTCCCACCCAAACCCCCCCCAGGGTGGAAACTACGGGCCCAGGTTTGGTTGGATATGTGTGATGGAACCTCTTCACTAGTCGAGGTGCATGGACATGTTCACTGGGTTCCCAGGATGCGTCTTGCGGGCTGTATCCTTTCCAATCAACTGGATAATATAATTTGAGTCTAGTATATTGTTGACTTTGTATTCCAGTTCTCCGTCCACAATAGTAGTGTCATGATCTCTGCTTCCAAAAGGTCAGGGTTTTCCCAACTCCCTTGGAAGCAGATCCATAACCCAGTTTCCGAGTGCCAACCAGTCCCAATTGGGACCTTTTGGACCCAGTCCTGGTGCCAGTGGCACCAGGCTCATAAATATGCCCAGTCCCAGCGCTGGAAGCGCCGGGCTCATAATGCTTGGGTGGACTTACCTGCAGCAGACCATGCTGCTTACTTGCCTGCCAGTTGAGCCTCTGATCCTCTTCTGTTTGGAACTACTTTTCCTGTTGGGTGGGGCAGGAGCCACTCCCTAGATTCAGAACACTGGAACTCTTCTGGAAAGCAGGAACTCTTTTCTTACCTAGGCGTGGCTGTGGAAGGAGACACCTAAGCACTACAGGAGGCTATTTAAACCACACCCGATGGATGAATCTTGCTTTGCGTTATTCTGCATCCTCTGCAGCAGAACGCTCATCGTGTCTTCTGCATCTGATCCTGGGCCTAAGGAAAAAGGCTTACCATCCTGAATCCAGTCTTCAGCAACACCTATAAAGACAAGAAAGAACAGGTTAGCATTACGGTCTTCAGTGACAGCTCTTCACTTACCTGGTCCATCGGCTGTCACCAACGCCTCGCGCTGCATTCCGGCATCTGAAAGACAAAGGCTTACCTACTCTTCGTGCGCTCCGGATGTCTAACACAGCATTCCGGCATCTGAAAGACAAAAGCTTACCAACTCTTCGCACGCTCCGGAGGCCTTCGGCGCTGCATCCCACATCTGAAAGACAAAACAAGGTGCGTTTAAAGACATTGGGGAACTTTAATACTCATGTGCCATTACTCCTTTCCACATCTAACCCAGTGGGTATTCCGGCACCCTGCAGCCGCTCCGAACTTGTACCTGCAAAATAAAAAGACAGTTAGAGCGCATCGTGAAGCAGGCAACAAGCGCTTACTTACGTGCTTCCAGGCGCTTCTATTCATCACACGGGCTCCATCTTCAACTCACTTCAGCCCGTCATCCGCCATCGCCGGAACCCTGCAAAACAAGAGACATCATTACTAAAGACTTTAAAGACATTAGAATTACTCGAAACTTACCGTTCGTGCAGTAAACGATGGACAGCAGTCCTCTGAAGTCAAGAGGCCTGCTTCCCTTATCCAGTGAAGAAACTGGTCACAGCACCCTTCCCCGAGGCAGATGGAGAGCACAGCGTTCACTTACCTAAGGTGAGAGCGTTAACCTTTGGGGTTCTACAGGAGAAGAGAAAGGGAAGAAGAGAGAGACATTCAATAACCCAGTTCCTTAATCCCATATTTTCTATCTGCAGACATCTTACCCTTCGAGTCAGACATACAGTGCACAGAGGTCCAGCCCAAAGAGCCAGCCGTGTGTTACACATCACCTTTGAAGATACAGTATACGCCCAGTCAAGACCGGCGCCTCTACGGGAATCAGGTGAGCGTTACAAGTAGGTGGTGGAGGTGTTTGTAACCGGGTGCCAGGGTGGACAGGTTTCGGGAGTGAAACATGGAACACCGGGTGGATACGCATGCTTGCTGGTTAGGTTAATCTTACTGCCACCGGGTTGATGATTGATTCAATGGTGTATGGACCTAGGTACCTTGGACGAAATGTTCGAGGCCCCTTCATTGGAATGTGTTTTCATGCTAGCCACACAGCGTCTCCAACCCGATAAATTGGTGCTGCCTTCCGATGTTGGTCTGCAAATTTCTTGTGTCTTTCCTTGGCCTTTACTAATTGTTCTGTGGCCTCAGTAAATGCTTGCTTGATGGTGGCATGCAGAGTGTTTACTGCTGGCATCTCTAGTTCCTCTGAAGGATCAAAAGTGGAGGTTCAAGGGTGTCGTCCGTAGTGGACGTAGAATGGACTTTGTCCGATAGTGGAGTGTCGTGAGTTGTTGTAAGCGTACTCCGCAATCCATAGAACGTCTTTCCAGGTTTTTTCTGATTGGTGGTGTAAACACCTGAGATATTGCTCAAGCGTCTGGTAGTGCGTTCCGTTTGGCCGTCGGTTTGTGGGTGGTGACTGGTAGATAGGCGTACGTCCACCTGAGCCAATTCACAACTTTTTTCCAGAATTTGGAGATTAATTTGCTACCCTGGTCCGACACTAAGATCAAGGGGAACCCGTGTAGTCTAACTATTTGTTCCAAGAAGACCTTTGCTACAGTGTATGCTGTGGGTAATCCTTTCAAAGGAATGAAATGGGCCTTCTTCGAGAACAAATCCACAACGACCAGTATTGTATTGTACCCGTTACAGGGGGGCAGATCGGTAATGAAGTCAAGAGACAATGTATGCCATGACGTGGTTGGAACGGGTAGAGGACGTAGAAGACCTGCTGGTTTCTGTTTCTGTGATTTGGTTTGAGCACAGGTACTGCATGAGAGCACAAACTGAGTAACATCTTTTTGCCAGGTCGGCCACCAATAGTTTCTTTGGATGTTGGCCAAGGTCTTCGCTGTTCCAGGGTGTCCTTCTAATAATGTGTCATGATAGGTGGCAATGATCCTTTCCTGTTGAGCTTCAGTCGGCAGGTATAGTCGTTCCCGAAAGTAGGGTAAGCCGTTGATCACAGTATGCTGACAGCTCTTGGTAGCCCAGGTCTGGAGTTCCTCCTTGTTCATGTGACGTAATATTTCGGTCTTAAACTCATCTAAGGGGGCGGCCCCTAGGATCTTATTTTAAGGTATGATGGCAATTGGTTCTGGTTTTTTCATAGACCATGGGCCTCATTACAAGTCCGGCGGTAACCAGGCGGTAAAACCGCCTGGTTACCGCCAGACTCGTATTACCATTCCGCCTCCGTGACTCCCGGAATTACCAGGGCGTTACAGCTCCGGTGTCCCGGGAGTCACGGAGGCGGAATGGGGTCCCATAGGACTCAATGGGAATAGGGAAGTGGAAACACCGGCACCATCTCGTGATGGTGCTGGTGTTTCCACATCCGCCTGCAGGCGGGAGGTGTTCAACCTGCCCGGTCAGACCTGGCGGGAAGATCACCTCCCGCCTGCAGGATTCGGGATCGGGTTTACCGCCACTGTTAATTACGGACCGCCCGACCCGTAATGAGGCCCAATGTCTCCATTCTTTGAAGGCGGCTTTGATTGCAAGGAGTTCTTTATCGGTGATTGCATAGTTCTTTTCAGCTGGAGAGAACTTTTTTTTTTAAACGTGTTTTTATTATTTTCCAGTAACATATTATTGATCATAGTTACATCGAATTAACATTTAACCCAAAAAAACAGTTCCCCTCCCCCCTCCCCCCCCGGCCGGTGATCTCTCCGTCTATACATGTCTTCACAGGGAAGTTTCTTTCAAGTTTTTACAGAAATAGGTCCAGTATCCTTATTTTGTGTGGACACCATTGCTCTTTGTAGTCCGTTTGGAGGAATTCCAGTACAAACCCCCAATCCATTCTGAACCTATCATGTTCTCCTTGGAGTTTGTAAGTGAGGAGTTCCATGGCTAAATGTGTCCAAACCCTTCTCGTCCAGTCCACTGCTAGTGGTGGGGATTTTTGTTTCCAGTTGTATGCAATTTCCAGCCAAGCCCCGATCAATAGGCCCATAAAGTTCCTCTTTTGCATGGTGTTCAGCAGTTTATCCCTGGGATTCCATAGTCCCCCCATCCATACCTCGTCTCCTAAATGTTCTGTCCCCGGGAACATTTTGTACATTTGAGTTTTGATCTCCTCCCAAAAGGTACTTAGCTTCGAGCATTCCAACCATATGTGTCACCAATCCCCCCTCCCGCTGCATTCCCTCCAGCAGTTATTTGGGGAAGTAGCGAACATTGTGTGCAGTCTCTCACACATGGGGTATAGTGCCATTGCATCATTATTTTCACCCACATTTCTCTAGTATGGATGGCTCTAGTCAGCTTTGGGATCATGCGCCATATGTATTCCCATCGTTCCCTGGGGAGGGCATGACCCAGGGTTTTCTCCCACCTTTTCATATATTGCCATGTGGCTTGCTCTGCTTGTGCGTTAATATATTTATATGTATTGGAGACAAAACTATGAGTCCCTGTGTTAGTCATTATGTAGGTTTCAAAGGGGTTTAGGTCCCTGGAGGCTGGTTCTTTAATGCGGGGTGTGCTCAGCCAGTGGTTTAGTTGTTCGTATTTATATCGTTCTTTAGGTGTTGGATTCAGTAGCGCTGTGCAGTCCGCAAATGTTCTTATCAGCTTGTTGCATATCTCCGACCATTTTGCATCCCACCTCCTCCCATTTTTGGAAGGCTCCCCTTTCCATTCCTGGTGGGAATTCTGGATAGCCAAACAGTGGCATGAACGGGGCAGGGTCTTTAGTGAGTTTTTCTTTTTTAGTTGCATCATCCCAGACCCCCAGTGTGGCCTTCATTATCTCACTTATGTTTGTATTAGCATGTCTGAATCATTAATTGATCCATAGGAGATGTCTGGTGGAGGTTGTTGCTACAGCCCTATCTTGCATCTCCTCGATTCCCCCACCCCATTTTTCCGGGATCCATTCCTTCAACACCCAGAGTTGGGCGGCTTCATAGTATTTCTTAAAGTGTGGCAGAGTGCATACCCCTCCCGTCTGTGTGCCGTCAGAACCACGTTGGATACTCTCGAGGTTTTGTTTTGCCACTCATAATTTCACGCCACTATCCTGAGTGCCTTAAAGAACGCGGGGGCGGGTCTTATCGGGGGGGGCTTGGAATATGTACATTAGTTTTGGGAGTATTGTCATTTTCACAGCTGTTATCCTACCCCACCAAGAGATTGTTAATGGGTTCAATTTTAGCAGATCTTTTTTAATGTTTGCTAGGAGCTGTGGGTAGTTATGGGAATAAAGTTCCTCCACTTTCCCTGTGAGTGTGGTACCCAAGTATCTAATGCCCGTAGTTGCTATTTTCAATTGACATACCGTAGCCGATGCTCGGATTTCTTCTCTATTCCCTGCCAGGATCAGTATTTCCGATTTTTGCCTATTTATTTTTAGCCCCAACACCTCTCCAAACGTATCTATGACTTTCATTAAATGCGGGAGCGACTTCCCCGGGTCTCCTAGTGCCACTAGCATGTCGTCTGCATACGCGACAGCTTTATGCTCCTGACCCGCCATTTCTATACCCTTTACCTCGGGTAACTCCCTAATTTTTGCCAGCAAGGTTTCTAAGTATATTGCGTATAAGAGTGGGGAGAGCGGGCACCCTTCTTTCGTCCCTCTTTCTAGATGTACTTTTTCAGATAGGCTTCCATTTACCGCTATCCTTATTGTCGGAGAGTTGTAGTTGGTGCGCATCATATTTACATATCCCTCACCCATCCCCATTTTCCTTAGCACCTGAAAAAAAAGGACCATTCTACTCAATCAAACGCTTTCTCAGCATCCAGGGCTACCAATGCTGCTGGGGACTGTTTGATTCCGACCTTTTCAAGCAGATGGAGAACTCTACGGATGTTATCGTGAGTTTGCCTATTTGGGATGAATCCAGATTGGTCCTGATGAACCAATTTAGGGAGGAGTGGTGCCAGCCTTGCTGCTAATATTTTAGTATACAGTTTTGCATCTGAATTTATCAATGCTATGCGGTGATATGCGCTTGGGAGTTGTTCTTCCTTCCCCTTTTTGTGGAATACTAACACTTTTGCCTCGTTCATGGTCGGGGTCACTGTTTCCTTGCTCTTAAACGTGTTAAACAAGGATGTGAGTGTCGAGGCGAGGATATCTTTGTATGTCTTATAAAAGAGAGCAGTATATCCGTCCGGGCCGGGAGCTTTATTTTTGGGGACGGACTGGATTGCTGCATTGACTTCTTCTATAGTGATTTCCTTTTCTAGAGTGTGCTTATCTTCCTCTTCTAATAATAGGAGCTGCACCCCTGCAAGAAAGGCTTCCTGCTGTTCCTCTCTGGGGAGATCTGTAGAGTACAGTTTTTGATAGAATCGTTGAAATATCTGTCCTATCTCAGAAGTCTGGGTCTTGGGTTGGCCTGATTCGTCTTTCAAGGCCCTAATTGTCTGTGCCTGTTGCTTGCCTTTCAGTTGTCTCGCTAAAAGTTTGTCGGCTTTATTCGCCTTTACATAATACCAGTGTTTCGTGTGGAGGAGAGCCCTCTCTTCTTTTTTTGTGTGGAGTGCTTCCAATTGCCCCTGGACGTGTCTTAATGTTCGTGTGAGTTTCCTGGTTGGGGTCTGTATCAGTTCAGCTTGGATCGCCCCTATTTTTGCTTCTAGTTCTTTTTCCCATTGGCGGATTGTTTTCTCTTTCTGTGCTTTGAGTGCAATGAGGTGTCCCCTAGTTACCGCCTTTAGGGCGTCCCATAGTGTGCCCTTGTTTGTTTCCGGGAGGTCATTACTGGCCAGGTAGTTTATGATATGTTCTCTGAGCGTCTGTCCCATTACCTGATCCCTAATTATGTCTTCTGGGAGGCGCCAGCTCCATAGCCGGGGGAGATTTTTAGACCAGTTTATAGATACCCACAATGGGACATGATCTGAGAGTGTTATTGGTTCTATCTCTGCTTGGTTTATTTTCCCGAGAAGGCCCACCGAGACCCATAATAGTTAATTCTTGAGGCCGTATTGTGTACATGTGAGTAATATGTATAGCTGTTCTGTTTGCCATTGACATTACACCATTTAAGGGGCATATACTGTGGCCAATGTCAGGGGCCTCCCTTCGATAGTTAGTGTCACTATCAGGAGTCTCCCCTGTTTGTCCCCCCAAGTGGTCTTTATTTGCACGTGTAAGGAATCTCTGATCGCTATGAGCACCCCAGCCTTCCTTTCTTGTGTGTTTGCCTGTATAATTTGGTTGAACCTCTTGAGGCGGAGTTTGTGTTTGTCTTGGGCTCTTATGTGTGTTTCCTGAAGCATAACCATGTCGTATGTTCCCAGTCTGAGGGTTTGCGCCACTTATTTAACCTTAACTGGGTAATTTAGGCCCCTAACATTGTATGTCAAAATCTTCATCCCCATCCCTTCTTTTGTATGAGAAGTCTTCCACTTGATGCCTTCCCCCTTTTAGTAGATTCGGAGTAGTTCCTGGTCGGCCCTTGTTCCCTCCCCCCCAACTTTGCATCACACAACCCCCAACTGGCGCGTTCCCCCCCCCCCCAACTGCCATGTGGATGGCATGATTCTCTGCAATCGCTCAGGCGTATCGCCTTGTGCGTCACACCCTCTAACTCTCTCAGGGATAACTTTTAAGGGAGTCCTAAACCCTTCTCCATGACTTCCGTAGCCACTGGGTCCTCTCCCCCCTCCCCTCCCGGCACCTGTTAACTGGTCTCCCGGTTCCTGTTCTGCAGCTGTTGAGATCCCTTGTCACCTCTCCATCGACATTCGCTCCTTATTTCGGGGTGCTTCCCTGGTCTTTATTTCTTTCTGGTAGGGTGCCTCCCCCTTCTATTAGTCGTCTTCCATTCCCACTGACTCCTTCTGCCCGAGGGGTCCATGCCACTCGCCTGTGGGGGATCATCGTCCTGATACTGTAGATTCAGGAGCCACTGACCTTCTTCCCTTGATGTTATTCTCTTTTGTATCCCCTCCCATGTGAACAGAAGACGGAATGGGAATGTCTACTTATGTCTGATTTGGCGTGCAGCCAGCTCCTTTGTTACCTGGGCCATGTCTCTTCTTTTCTGGAGCGTTGACTGTGCTAGGTCCTGAAACAGTTGTATCTCTTCACCATTCATTCGTATATGGTCAATTGTCCTAGCCTTCCTGAGAATCTGCTCCTTTTGTGAATATCTGGTGAGGGCCACCAGCACGTCACTCGGACTGAAGCCCTGGGAAGTTGATCTTTTTGGCCCCACCCTGTGGATTCAGTCAACCTGGACTTCATTCTCCTTCACCAGGTCCAAGATATCTTTAAATACCTGTTTCACTGCCAATTTGAGATCTTTGTCCTCCACTGTTTCTGGCATATTTTTAACTCTTATGTTTGATCTTCATGATCTGTTTTCTAAGTCTTCACATTGGAGTTCCAGATTGTGCGTGAAGCGGACTAGATGTTCCTGGGTTTCTGCTACTTGTTGCGTCTCCTCTTCCATATTCTGCACTACCTGCTCGAGGGTGTCAGTTTTTTCTCCTAGCCCTGCCACTTCAGTCTTTATTTCCTGGAGAGCAGACTTGAATTCACTTTTCATGGAATCCAAATATGTGTTCATTGAGTCCATAAACTGCGCCTGGAGCTCCCCAAACCATGCCTTCAAATCTTCTTTTGTGGCCATCTCCTCCGGGGGGGGGGGGGGTTCTGAATCTAGGCCTCCTTTTGGTTCTTTGAGCGTTTCTGTCTTCTCCGGGTTTCCCTTGTTTCCCCCCCAGAGTTGGACCAGGTTTTGATCCTGTTTCGTTAGTTGGGTCGGAGGGTTTGTTTGTCCTTGCTTCCTTCTGGATTTTGACATTTGGCTCAAAGCGTAGAAGCTTCCTGGTGGAGATTGGTGTTTGTTTGAAGTGCAGTGCCCCTTATCGAGCCTCTACGTCGCTCGCTGTTGACCAGGGAAGTTGCCTAAGAGATCCTGCACCTCTCACTGGCCCATGCCTCCTATGCTCTTTACCCCAGAGGGGGTGGATCAGGCGTGTCCGTATAACTCTTCACTCCTGCAACAGGTCCGCCTTATTAGGGGGTAGGTGGTTCTCCCACTGTGCGTGTCTGGGCCTATGGTTTCCAATGGAGTAGATCGCCCATTATCTCGTTGGGCAAGTGCAACCTGTATCCTTCACTTTTATGCCGCTTTCCGACCTTCTTAAATGTTCCTTTTCATGAGGGGGCTGGGGGGGGGGCGATTAGCTTAATGAACTGGCTTAAGGTGCCTGATCGTCTTGTTGTATTTTGCGGCCTCCCTCGCCCAAACTGTGCGAATAGATGGCCGCTAGCCCACCTCGCTGCGTTAATGGTTCCCTCCCGGGCCGCAGCCCGCAACCTTCTTTCTGGCTCCCAATCTCTTCACCCGAGGCCAGGGGGGAGCGTCCTCACTTCCCGTCTGCCTCCGCCCTATCCACGCAGGGCTCACCTGGTTTGCTGTCCCCGGCTCGCTGGCGTCTATATCGCTGGATTAGGGCCTATGCCTCCTATGCTCTTTACCCCAGAGGGGGTGGATCAGGCGTGTCCGTATAACTCTTCACTCCTGCAACAGGTCCGCCTTATTAGGGGGTAGGTGGTTCTCCCACTGTGCGTGTCTGGGCCTATGGTTTCCAATGGAGTAGATCGCCCATTATCTCGTTGGGCAAGTGCAACCTGTATCCTTCACTTTTATGCCGCTTTCCGACCTTCTTAAATGTTCCTTTTCATGAGGGGGCTGTGGGGGGGGGGGGCAATTAGCTTAATGAACTGGCTTAAGGTGCCTGATCGTCTTGTTGTATTTCGCGGCCTCCCTCGCCCCCACTGTGCGAATAGATGGCCGCTAGCCCACCTCGCTGCGTTAATGGTTCCCTCCCGGGCCGCAGCCCGCAACCTTCTTTCTGGCTCCCAATCTCTTCACCCGAGGCCAGGGGGGAGCGTCCTCACTTCCCGTCCGCCTCCGCCCTATCCACGCAGGGCTCACCTGGTTTGCTGTCCCCGGCTCGCTGGCGTCTATATCGCTGGATTAGGGCTGCAAGTCCCCGCGTTATCCCAGCGGGGCGTCCCTGGATTCATACTTCGGTCCGGGCTGCACTGTACAAGCGTCCCTCCCGGCTCCTCGGCCCACGGGATCCGCTCTGCTGTCTCTCTGCGTGGATTGGGGCAGGGGGCCCTTTTGCTATTCCAACGGCGTGGGGGGGTCCAGTCTCCTCTGCTTCTCTCTGGAGATGGGCGATCTCTCCGCCGAGTCTCCGCTGGGATCCCTCTCCATGCTGGTTGCTCGAGGTGGGGTCCACTGTTTTCACGAGCCGCCCCTCCTCCCTCTGCTCGGCCGCGCTCTGGTTCCGGGATGCTGCTGCTCTGCCACGGTCTGTTCTGGGCTATCGGTGAGCTCGACGACTGGTGCAAGGGATTTCCTCACCAAGATACTGTGTGAGATCCCCGGGAGATCCGTTTCATTGTACGGCCTCTGTTGCTGCCTGGGAGGGGAGACAGAGCTCAGCTCACACGCGTCCTCCCTCCACAGCGGCCATCTTGAAGTCGAGACTGGAGAGAACTTTTTTGACCAGAATGCAAACGGATGTAGTTGACCGGTGTCAGGGTTTCTTTGTGAAAGGACCGCACCCATGGCGGTGCTGGAGGCATCGGTCTCCACTATGTAAGGAAGGCCTGGTTTCGGATGCCATAGGATTGAGGCTGAAGTAAACTTTAGTTTCAGGGCTTGGAAAGCAGTTTCCGCCTCTACGGGCCAATCAAATCATTTGTTTTTCCGTAATAAGGACGTGATTGGATGGACCACTTGAGAGAAGCCTTGTATGAAGCGACGATTAAAGTTTGCAAAGCCACGAAGCTCTGAATTCCTTTGATGGAGGTGGGGGATGGCCAGTTTGAAATTGCGTCCACCTTCCTGTTGTCCATTCTGATTCCCTGAGGGGTAAGGATGAAACCTAAGAACTCCACTTCTGATACATGAAAAGACCATTTCTTGAGCTTAGCGTAGAGTTGATGGCATCTGAGTCTGTCAAGGACGGCTCACACATGGTTAACATATTCCTGTTCGGAAGTGGAATACACCAGAATATCGTCGATGTACACCATGGCACAGACGTCCAGTAGATCCCTTAACACAAATCGTTCATAAAGTTCTGAAAGGCAGCCGGAGCGTTGCACAAGCCGAAGGGCATCACCTGGTACTCATAAAGTCCGTATTTAGTCCGAAATGCTGTTTTCCACTCATCCCCTCTTTTGACCCGCACCAGGTGTTATGCTCCTTTTAGGTCTAACTTGGTATAAATCTGTGCATCCTTCACCTGGTCTAACAGTTCCAGAATGAGCGGCAAAGGGTACCGGTTCTTTACTGTTATTTGGTTTAACAACTGATAGTCGATGCAGGCCCTAAGGTCCCCCTCTTTTTCGGAACGAAGAAGAGAGGGGAGGCTGCCGGAGACTTAGAGGGTCTAATAAACCCGTTCCCCAGATATTGTTCTAGATATGCCTTCAGGTGGGTGTTCTCCTGTTCGGTTAGGGCATAGATGCGACTACATGGAACCTGGGTTCCAGGGATGAGATCCATCTGGCAATCATACGCCCAGTGTGGAGGCAACGTGTTAGCTTGTTCCTTCTGGAACACATCTTGCTAATCAGCATAATCCAGAGGTAGGACACCTAGTAGACCAAGCACGTCTTCCTTCCTTGAGATGATTTGAGATGATTTGTATCTGTGTTTCCTGGGCATCCATAGCCTTACAACAGGAACGGGAGCACTCCACGGAGAAGGTTAGCACTCTTGTATGCCAGTCGATTTGTGGGTTATGGGCCTCTAACCATGGAATGCCCAGAATCATCCGAAACTGAGGGGCGCTTATTAGGTCAAAGGCAATGTCTTCTCTGTGACCATCATGGCAGAGGAGTGTTACAGTTTCGGTGCAGTGTGTTACCGGTCCAGAAGATAACTGGGTGCTATCTACTGCTGTAACATTCTCTGGCCTTGCTTTCGGGAGTGTGAGGAGACCGATTTGGCCCGCCAAGCCATGGTCAATATAGTTGCTAATTGCCCCACTGTCTATGTATGCCTCAAGGGCATGCATCTGAGAGGGCTGCTGCTAACTGACCAGGGTTACTGGGACAACGAGATGAGAGGCCTGTGAGTCCTTCTCCTGGCTCGACAAACAGACCTCTACGTTTTGCCGGGTGTTGGTGTTTTCCGAATCGGGCTTGGGTTCTTCTCTATCCAGTGCTCCTAAGGTCTTTCTGGGTGGCTTTACTGGACAATCCCGCAAGAAATGGCCTGCCTTACCGCAATACAAACACAGCTGCTGCTGTCGTCTCTTCTCCCGTTCGGCCTTGGTCAATGGACTCCATACCCTAATGATTTGCATGGGGTCTGATTGACTCGCTGACTGGCGAGCCTGGGCTTCCCTGGGCCATACGAACATAGCTATTCCTTCAGATCGTGCTCAATCGGTCTCCCGATCCTGCAGCGTATGATCAAGCCGTACCACAAGGTCGATGAATTCTGCGCAATCATCAGGAGGATTCACAACTTGGGCAAGGACGTCTTTTACTTCTCCCCCTACCCCCCGGTGGAAGAGGGTGGTCCTTTTTTCCTCAGGCCTGTTAGTTTCCGCCACCAATCTATTGAACGTGGCTATGTAAGTCAAAAGATCCTGATTTCCTTGCCGCAAAGAGAGGAGCTCGTTGTCTAGAGTCTGACCCCTGGTGTGTTGGGCAAACAGCTTTCCTAACTCTCGTTGAAACCTGCAAAGTTCCGTAGCAGTGGGTCATCTTGGTTCACCAAAGGAATGGACCAGTCTGCTGCACTTCACCCGAGGTAAGACAAGACAAAGGCGATTTGAGACTGCTTGTTGGGAAAGACCCCAGGTCTGCACAGGAAATGTAGACGGCACTGGTTCATAAAAACTGCAAACTTGTTAGGGTTTCCAGAGGACCGTTCAGGCGGGGCCAATGGTACCACCCCTGGAAGGACTACCTGCACCGGGGTTGTTCGAGGTGCGACGTAAGGTTGACCGCCTGGTAACGGGGCCTGTCCTGCCTGGTGTTGTAACACTTGCCGTGCTAATTCTTCGGTCCGATCCCTGTTTACTATGATTTCTCACCGGAGGGCATTTGTTTCCTGCCTGGCGGCGTGGACCTCAGCCCGCAATTCTCCTAACAACTGGGCCAACTGATCGGTATCGGAAGTCTCCATGATACTCAGGCAGACGTTCAAAGCTGGCTTCGTGTTCTGTTATGCTCACCTTAAGTCTGCGGGAGTACGTGGAACCTCCGTCTCTACTGGACTATGAATACCCCAGGGATGACTGCGTCTAGATCGGGAATTAAGAACACAAGGCAATTGTGAGCTTGGGGAACTTGGAAAACTACGCCCTCCCAAGCCCTCTGTGGGACCCACTGGCGTATGTGTGTTCTCACCTTATGGAATAGGCAGAAGGCTCTCCGTCCTGCTCTCTTTTCTCAGTAGGGGCGCAAGTAGTCAGTCGCTTCACTGATGGAATCCACGTCCCGACCAGCTGTGGTGTTAGATTGGTGTTTGCTGCGCTTTTGAGTGTGTGGTTAGCCTCAGTAACCTCCTGTCCTTCCTGGCTGTCCCATACAATTGCTGTCCTCTTTGCTGTCCTTTCCTGACCTGCTTCGGTCTGTTTGTCGGGTTAGTTCACCCCTTTCTTCTTGCTTGCTGCTTAGTACTTCTTAAGATCTTGCTTGCTGCTTAATACTTCTTAAGAGCTAGCTCTAATGGCTGTAATATATATTTTTCTTCTCCTACTTCAGGTTTCAGCCTTTCTTAAACTTTTTGTGTTTCCTAACAGCTGTTATACTGCATGCTTATTAATGCTACAGTTAAATGCATGTGTAATTATGCACTGCCTCTTTATGGCTGATAATCCTCTTTCCGCACGTTTATTGCTTATTTCGTAGGTTTCTGAATGCCGGCGTGGAGAAGGGCTCGAGCGCTACACTGGAGCCTGCCAGCTGATGAAGTTGCGGTGTGCCAGGTGGCGGAACCGGGAATGAAGCGGATCCGAAGGTCTGAAGCCGTCGATCCGCGGGTTAGAAGAATCCGCCGAGAATGTCACCGGAGAATATACAGGTAAGTGGGGGCCTGCGTGGAAGCTGGAGGACAGTTGCAGAGCGCAGATGCTGCGCGTGGCCCTGAGCACATTAGCTGGCTGATTTCTCTGGGTCGCGGTGAGCGTCCTGCTGCTTTGGCAGAACTATGCGAAGCGTGGAATTGGGCCTGGGTGTGGCTTAAATAGTCAGCCACACCCATACAATAGAGCACTGCCCACGAGTCTCTGCAGGACAGCCTTCCCACCATGTTGGGTGGATTACTCAATGTTGGGCAATGCAGCTGGTGCCAGGCACACCATGCCTTGGTCCAACTGAGTTGTTTTCCCTATAGTGGGCTGTGATGAGCAGTTCTATGAGCCCAATGGAAGGGTGTTGGGGCAAGTATGTGTGAGTGGGTTACTGGATTAGCGGAGATCGTGACAACGAGAGGGGAAGTTTTAATGTCTGGCAATGCCATGAATATTCAAGGTTTTTCAGGAGCTACAAGTAGAGTTCCTTTTACCGAGGCATTACCAGTCTCAATAGGAGAATGTGACATGAAAGTGCCTTTGTTATATGCAATGAAGACATAGTGTATTCAACACCAGGAATGCATTATTTAAACATGAGCACATTTATTATGGCATTTTCAGGACAGCTAGCCATGAGAGAAATACCTTTAGAACCAGAGGTTTTTCATTTCGGAGTACGCATTTTATTAACATGGCTACCAGGCCTAGTAGGCAGAACAATGAGAATACGTGATGAATTTTTGTTTAGACCAAAAATACCTATGCATGAAGAAGAGGGACAAGTTTTTCCCTTGGCGCTGCAAACAGCCATAGTGCGAGGTGAAATGGTTTTGCTTGATGGAAATGATAATAGAAGCAGACGATGGTGTGCAGTAATTGCCATCTGGGAAGGTTACAGATTAACTGACGTCACTGATGACGATCTATTTGGAGATTATCCATCTGATGACGAAGTGATATTTGATATGAGTATAACTTATTGGGTGAGAGCAATCAAACAAGAGGTTCCTCAGAAAATTATGCTAGCACAAAAATGTCCTGAGTATTTTGACGAAGATATGGCGAAAGTTCCAGTTTACTTATGGACCACAGGCCCCTATGACGTAGGCCTGTTAAAGGGATTTGGAGAGGTGAAGATTACATTTAAATCAGGAGTAATTTTACCTCAAGCACGACAGTATCCCATGTCTCGAGAGGCAGATTAAGGTATTTTTAAGACGATTTCCTCCATGATGGATCAGGGTATCTTAGTGATGTCAGAGTCATCGTGTAATACCGCAGTGTACCCTATCAAAAAATCTAAGTGGGGTCTTGGAGACTATTTCAAGATTTAAGGCTGATAAACCAGATTGTAGAGGACGAGTTCCCCCTAGTTCCTAATCCTGCTATGTAATATACCTGTTGAAGCACAATATTTCACTGTGATTGATTTGAAAAATGCATTTTTCTCAATCCCATTGCACAAAGACTTGCAGGATCTGACCTCATTCATGTTCAGACAGACGAAGTTAAAAAGCACAAGATTACCTCAAGGGTATTGTGAGTCTCCATCGATTTTCAATAGAGTCCTGCAGATGGACTTAAGCAATATCGATTTAGGAAGTGTTGTGTTGCAATACGTAGATGACATTTTAGTATGCAACACTTCAGAGGAAGAATGCAGACGCGATTCTGTTCAGCCCATGATTACACTTGGTAACAAAGGATATAAGGTTGACAAAGAAAAGTCACAGTATTGTCAACAAAAGGGTGTTGTATATTGGCTAATTGATTTCACATGAAGAAAAGAAGGTTACTCCTGAGAGAGCTGAGGCTATTTTGAAGACCACAAAGTCACATAAAAACACATGCAGAGATTTCTGGCATAATGTTACTATGTCAGAGCATGGGTCTTTGATTACAGTTCATATATAAGGCCTTTATTACAGGCTTTAAAGAAAGCACAGGCAACGCAGGAAAACATTTTGTGGACTGAGGAAATGGAAGAAGGGTTTGAAGAGTTGAACAAAGCAATTTTCACAGCTCCAGTTTTAGGGATTCCTAATTATGCTGAGGAATTCTTTTTATTCTTGCATACCGATGGCACTGTTATGACAGCAGTCCTTACACAGAGAACCACATTGGGGTACACGCCCCTTGCATATTACAGTGGGATTTTGGACCCAGTGATGAGGAGTCATTTTCCATGCGAACAATCACTGGCAGCTGCGGCGTTAGCTATAGAAAAAGTTGCAAGCATAGTGATGGGATGCTCTATGATGTTATTTGTTGAGCATGGGCTATTTGCCATTCTAGAAAAACCAAAAGGCACGTTGACTTCCCAAAATGCTTCTGCCTATGAGGTAGTCATATCAAATCTGGTGATCAAAATAGTTTGATGCAGAATAGTGAATCCTGCCATGTTTGTAGCTGAACCACTGGCAGAGGATGAGCATGCACATGATTGTTCGAACTATTAAGAGTTCTATGATGAAATCCCTACGATAAAGGAAATGCCTTGACAGGTGGAGAAATTGTTTTTATTGACGGTTCTTCAAGAGGTAAGTGCACGACTCCCGTCTCATCATTCAGCACAGGCTGCAGAGCTAGTGGCGCTGATTGTCACACTCGAGAATCATGCTGACCAGGAAGTGACGGTGTACAGCGACTCCGCCTATGTGACATCAACAGGGCACACAGGGTTAGCAAGTTGGAAAAGGAGGGGCTACCTCTGAGCGGATGGCATGCCACCTTATTGGACAGGCTTATTAAGGCACTCCAACTCCCAGTAGCCATTGTGGATGTTAAATGCGCAGCACATACTAAAAGGGAAGACTTTATCTCACGTGGAAACCAAGCAGCTTTGATATGCCTGATGTAAATGAGAAAATTGTTGTAATGATGAACGTGTCTGAAAGATATAGGGCCTCATTACGACCCAGGCGGTAAGTTACCGCCTGGGCCGTGACTTTACCACCATGGCGTAAACTACGTTTACGCCATGGTGGTTGGCGGACTTACCGCCCCATTCCGACCTTGGCGGGGCGGTAAGTCCCCAATCCCCATTTACCCTTCCCCATTCCCATTTTTGCCCCATAGGGCATAATGGGAGTGGGGAAGGCGTTAATTACGCCACCGTAAATTACGGTGGCGTAATTAACTCCATGATCCCTTAGCGCCATGGATTTTAACACCTGCTAAAAGCAGGTGTTAAATTCGCCATGGCGCTAAGGGACCTCGTACTCAGGCGGTAAGGGTCGGCGCTGTTTACGGCGCTGTGAACCCCTTACCGCCTGGGTCGTAATGAGGCCCATAGTGATTTGTCAAGAATGCAGCTGATGGAAATTCAGGGGGAAGCACCTCAAGATGAGAAGGATTTGTGGACATGGAGAGAGTGTTCTTTAAATGCCTCTGAAGCATTGTGGCGACAAGACAGGACTAGTAAACTGGTGATGCATGTAGCTTTATTAAGGGGGCCCTGGAACAGTTACACTACCCTGCGCACACAACTAGAGAGAACCTCGCTGAAACTATTGCAGAGGATTGGTTCGTACCAAATTTGTTAGAACATGTTGCGTTCTAGTTAGTGAACTGCATCGTGTGTCAAAAATATACGGCTGGGCATACACTGTGCACAGTTAGGGGAGTTATTCCGAGACCTACTGGCCCCTTTCAACATTTGCATATCGACTATGTCAACATGCTGCAAGTATGTAATGGATATAGATAAATGATTGTTGTAGTTTGTCCTTTTTCAAGATGGATTGAGGCTGGCCCGTGTACATACGCAGACTCTACCTGTGCAGCCAAATTCTTAGTGCAGAAAGTATTTCCTAGATGGGGAGTATGTGAAGTAATGAGGTCAGACAATGGCCCGCATTTTGTGAATCAAACATTTGAACAGATCAGCTTGTTGCTTGGTATAAAGCACAAGTTCTCTTCGGCCTATCATCCACAAGGAAATGGTATCTGTGAATGGCTCAACGGCTTGCTTAAAGAAAGAATAGCCAAGTTGAAGCTTACCTTGAAGAAAGGGTGGTTGCATTGCCTGCCACTGGCATTATATGCATCATACCAACCAGGTTCGGACCACCATCGCACCCCCCATGAGATAGTGACAGTGGGCCTCATTATAATAGTAGTGGGAATGGTATGAACGGTGCCGGTAAGGCACCGGCACTGTTCATAATGTCCCGCCGCATTATGAGTTCTGCTCGCAGGTTCCTGACAGCCCGCCAGGTTTTACCTGGAGAGCTTGCGGCACTTGCAAGCAGAACCCGTGATTGCACTGGCACTGTTATCAACGGTGGCGGTGCAATCATGCTCCCCACCCCCTTTCTGCCCTCTTGGGCAGAATGGGGATCGGGAGCCTGGCAATACCGCCACCCGCAAATGGGCAATTATCGGCCCACTCATCTCGTAATGGGCCGGTTATTGCCCAATCGCGGGTGGCGGGGCCGGTTGCGAGCATGGCGGTAGCTGTGCCTGTCATACATGCACGGCTACCGCCATGCTTGTAATGAGGCCCAGTGAGATGGATGAGGACATCCCCCATGCCTCCATCCAGAGTTCGAAGTGATCCTCAGCCAACAGCAGAACTGTTAGGAATGGAGCTACGTGAGTATCTTATGTGTATGACTTCAAGTATCTCTGTTAATTCAGGTCAGCTACGGCGAAAAGGGTGTGGGGCAGTACAGAACACAGAAGGAGATGCTTCAACAAGTCGTGTTCAAGAATTATGTCTTCCCAAATTATTCCCCAGAGATGCAGTCCTAATCCGTAACTTCACGAGGAAGTGGCACGAGCCAAGATTTAACAGCCCTTTCATTGTGGAATAGGTCACGCCGTCTGCAGTCAGAGTGCAAGGCAGGTGTGCTTGAACTTTCTTAGGTGACATCAAAGTTTATACTGGAGATACCCCTCTGCCCCCACCACCTACAGAAGCAAGCCTTGGGGAAGAGCCTCAGCAAATACAGACAAGGTCTATGACGAGGAAGAAGGACGCGGAGGCTGTCGAGTTAAAAGAAAAGATTTAATTGGACTGTGTCTTGGTTCGGGACACTCTTTTAGCCATCTCTGAAAGGGTTAAGGGAAGCTGATGCAAACACTCTGTGCTGTCATTTCAGAGTGAAAGGAAAATCTTTTGTTCTAAAAGCCACAGGAGCATTATTAACTTTGGACTGAGGCATGCTTTAATTCTTGATAAGAAGAGAAATATGGCAAATTCTGAGTTCATTTTTCGACAATTGGAAGAAGTTGTCGTACCCCGATTCATTCCTCACTTAGTTCCTGTTTGGATTTGCCAATGGTGATTCCCAATGACAACGTCTCAAGGATCATATTTGACGTTTTTCTCTTCATTCTGTGCACGTATCTGGCTATTGTGGGGAGAACTACTAATGTTTATGTTTTTCTGCAAGATCCTAAGAACGGTCCAATCGTAAGAAGGTTGCTCACAGCAATTATTGAGCAGATTCGGCAGTTGCCAGAGTATAGTGGGGAAAGGACAAATGCCTCTATCCACTGATGATGCTCACAGACTAGTCGGTGTGGTTTTCCATCGTCTGATTGAATAATATCTGCATCTTGTTGGAAGACTGATGTGCACACATTCCTAAAGGATCCAAGAAACAGTGCAGCACTAAACGAAATCTTGAGAGGCGTCATACTGCAAGTGAATGCCTATTCTGCAAGAAATCTGAGATCAGGGTGAAACTTTCCTTCGAGGGACAGATCGAGAGGTTGCTGGTCAGACAGAACTTTTGTTTCAGCTGAAAGAAATTCATCATGTCGTCTGGTCTGAGGCAGATTCGAGGAGTAGACTGGGAACTAGCGTATGTCGTTGAACTTGTCTAGGCTTACTGAGAGCGGTTTTCTTCTTGCTGGAGAGGCATCTACCTTTTGTCTGGTTAAAGACTGGTTCCAGGGAGACATTGAGAGTTTATTCTTGGTATCCAGGAAAGCAGACAGCTGATCAATGACAAAATTCCAGAAGCAGTACATAATGCTGATGTATTAAAGTTACTTTTTCCTTCCTTAGGCAATTGAGATGATAAGCATAAGCAGTAACATTGTTATGCCAGATGCAGAGAGACATCCATGTTGTCCACGAAATCGATGCTGCAAATTGACATATCTCTGTGTTATTTATGCTTGCATTTTGTTCATAATCATACTGCTTTCACTCACAATACGCACATCGTACCATATTGATGTCCATGGAGCTAAGACTCCTGTGAATCTTCCTGAGCAGAAGGAAGGCGCAATTGTGGCAACTACTAGGCACCCGAGACCCTATGTAGTTATTCCTGTTCCAAAGAAAGATGATAAATTACTTGAGCCTGGGATGCAGATCTAGGGATCGGTGTTATCACCAGATGGATGGGAAGAAGGTGTGGTGATCTGCAGAGCCTGGGTGGTCATTGGTTGTTACAAACCTGCCATTGACATAGTGCAGAATGGCTACAAGCCATTATGGCCAAGTTGCTAATGACTTGGGTCGAAGATAGAGGAGGACCTCTGCAGATAGTGCCATTGGAAAGTTCAAAGCCGTGCTTCAGAAATAATGGCACATGAAAAGTTGGAGAGAATCAGAATTGTGGTCAGATCTTTGAAGTACCAGGAATGATACAAGGAACAGCAGTTATTATGAATCGTTATTGGGCTTGTGGATCCAGGGCTTACATGAAGCTACCCAAGGATTGGGGAGGACGATGCGCATTAGTGATGTCCATGTTTCAGCATTGGTGATTCCAAAAAGTGATCTAGATCTTGACAGTTTCCCAAAAGCAGATGCCCACCTGAGGAAGAAGAGATCTGTGGATCTGATAAAGAGGATGAAGAGGGAGAACTATTTCTCAGCTAAGCCAATAGAAGCCTTTAACTCTATTCTGTATGAGCACAGGTTGTTCAGCCAGACCTCATCAGTGTTTACCTTAATTTTCATACCGGGAATCCAGGTTGAAGCATATACAACATGGCTTCAAATCACCAGATGGGAATTGCTACAGATGATGAACACTTCCATAAAGGGGTTCAATGCTATCAGAGAAGAGATGAGAGCTATACGACTGATGACTCTTCAGAACAAATATGTCTTGGATATGATTACAGAAATGGATGGAGGCGTTTGGGCAAAAATCGGAGAATCATGTTGCACATTTATACCTTCTCATGATGACGGCAATGGCACCTTGACAGTGGACATAGGCATGCTGACGAAGCTTCATGGTCAGATGATAGACGAAGTAGAAGCCATTGCTGATGACAGCTGGTTTGGATCACTCTTCTCTTGAATTCCACAATGGATGGCAGACATGTTCAGGTTTCTTGGATCCCTGATCATGTTGGTGTTGCTTGGATTTTGTGTGATCAAGATAATAATCTCACAATGTAAGAAGACAGCAAAGAAAGCCACAGGGATGAAGATCGTGATCGATGTCGAATCAGGATGGAAAGCTAGAGACTTGACAGATGAAGAAATCAGAGACTTTGTGAAGGCCAGTATCCATGCACCTGAAGGGACGAAGTTCCTGTATCCAAAAAGCCATAAGAAGTATGTAGGAAGATGGATCTATTGCAGTCCAAGTGGACGATGTAGTCTTATGACATGGAACAAGTAAGAGCATGACAAATCAGGTGGATGTCTGATGGGAGTCATAAAGATATGGATCCCAAAGAAGCTTTTCTTCAGACCTAAATGCCTGGGTGTGAAGGATGATCAGAGAGTGGTCGATGAATCAACCAGAGGGGGGAGTGTAGAGGAGGAGCCAAGTACCCCCACCTCAACCGTTCCACCCCTTTTACCTGTGAGTTGGAAACCAGAGTATGTAACATACACAGAACAGTTGAACCAACAAAGAGAAGAGTATGGACTTTGTGTGGTACCAGCGAAAATACAGACAGCAAAGAGACTCCTGGAGGCAAAGTTCCCATTGAAAAAACCATGCTTGCATACAAGAAAATATGATGGCCATTTGAATTAGATCCCGCAAGAAGCAGAGCAAATATCGGCAAGGAAGAATGGTAACGTCACCAACTATCGACAGTATACTTCACACAGAGCTGAGATGACGTACCTAGAAGAGATGCAGAGACCAGAGAATGCAGATATTCTATAAGGCATCAAGAAAGTATCAAGGATAAGTGACATCTTGGGATCACGGTGAAGAAGCTTATGGCACAGAAACAGATGAAGACATTGAGTCATTTTACACGTATACAGATGCAAAAGAAACGCAAGCAGGCAAAGTAATCTTGAAAGCTAGCCTCAAGCTTATAGTGAATAGATTGTGGCAAGCACCGACATATACATATATACCTATGGTCAAGTAAAGGATGGATAGTTCCACTACTCATTATAGCAGTGCTGGACAGTAGTAAGAAGGCCTCATTTCTCATGAGTCGCAGTTAAAAAGCAAATTGAATTACAAAGTGAATCTCAACAGACAAGGCTGGATGAGCCAAGGTCTTATCAAATTGGAGTGAACGGACATTGGACACAAATCGTGTGAAAGAACAAAACTCCTGTTCAGAAGGCATGAAAATAACAAGGAAGATGTCAGAGGTCTATTATAAAATAGTATTAAATGCACCAAAAGGCTCGAATCCATGGTCTCTAGTCACATGAAAGGATGTAGTTGGACGAACGAGATGGTCACACCAATGCACGAGAGCAGGCCGTACTTTTCACTCCCTACATTTCTCAGAGTTAAGAACACTCACAAGGCAGAGCTTCAAAAGCGTAATTGAAAGTAGAACACTGAGGTGATGATGGATTGATATGCTAATTGGTGGGAAGCAATGGTCAAGGCGAGCACACCAGCACCTGGATGGCCAGCCTGCAGGCTGCTAGACATAGATGGAAAAGTACTGACGGAGGTTAGAGTGCCAACCAATTGTAGAAGACTGTGGATTTAGGGGTCCTATAGTTGTGTAAACCAATGGCACGTTGTGTATTTAGTGACGTTCATAGTGGTCATTTTTAGGGGAGGGTTTAGTTGCCCCACCTGATATTAAGTAACCAATCAAATATTCACACTTTTTTAGACTAGTATGGATCGTATACTTAGATGTTCACTCAGAGCCAATCACCCATACTCATAGGTTTTTGTAGTTTGCCACGTAGGATGACGTTGATTCATACGTAGGTTAACGTCATTGATGATGAGTTTTTCTTATAAAATATCAGTTTTTACTAAGAATGTTTCAGTAAAAGGATCGAGCGAGTTCGTTGATGTTCGTTATGCTCCCTGATTTAGATAACTGATATTAAAACAGTCTTCCTTTTGCCAACTACCTGAGTCTTTTTGATTATTTATGTATGAATAAAAATCTGCATCCCCATCCATCTCCAGGGTAATTGCTACTCATCTGAAAGGGCTGGGCTATCCATTTCAGGTGAAGCCTTTTTATTGTAGCACTTAGTTAACCTTCCTTTTCTGCATGAAAATGTTCATTAAACTTCATTGTATTTTGCTTAACTGTGGGGCCAGATCGGTTGCTTACCAAATGTGGCAAAGTTTCATGGATGATGACTGAAGCCGCAATGGAAAATGCGTTCACTTTTTCCTGTGTGCACAAATGTCATGTAACCTTAACTAAACCGATGCAGCATTATGTTCAGTTTTGTGTATATTTACTCATCTGCCTCCATCCGGTGTTTATTCTGGCGAGGCAGTTCAGACTGTTGGCCTCGACTACCTGCAATGGAAAATGCCATAGAAACGTGATGCCACATAAGGCTGGTAGGAGCCCAGCTCCCCCCTCGTGGCTGCGTTTGCTTTGGGTCTAGGGCCCCAGACTGGCTCCTCACAATGCCTTACTTAAGAGTGTAAACTTTCATATGAGGTTCTTTTAAGCAGTGCACACACACCATGCATTTGAAGAATGGATGTTTGACTCATGATAGCACAGAACTTTGCATCGCATTAGAGTTGCCTTGGTTCGCTGTTAGGGAAAGTAATATGTGACATCTTCAATTCAGTTTCTTACAGGTGGAATTACTAGTTCTGCTCAATGGTCGAAGTGGTAGGGAGCAGTACTCTACTTTTTTTAAATTAAGTTTTACCATTCATATACTTTTATTTTAAAAAGAAACCCTTCCGGAATGGCTTTGTTTTAAGAGTTTAGAAAGAAGTTGAAACTTGCACTTCAGTGCACTGCACTGAATGTTCCCTTAAACAGCAGGTGCGTTTGTTTGGGGGTTTGTATTGCGTGTGGGAGGGAGTGTGGTGATAGGGTTGTTGGGGAGCTGGGGCTGGCCAGCAGGGAACATAGTTCCACTACTACTTATTTTCGTACACTTTGACCACTGGTTCCGGGACATGGGACAACTGTAGTTTGCATCTGTGTCTACCTCCTTTATTCTCCTTCCAACAAGTGTCCAGGCCCTCCCTTGTGCCCTCCCTTTCCTCCCTCCTCCCAGCTTCCCTTTCCCACTGCATTCTCCTGTTTTTTAAAGGGGCCACGTCCAATTCCTCTTCAACAGTTCAGCTCCTGAGACGGGGCACACGAGGCCAGCTGGGCGAGACTCTGTGTTGGAGAACTAGGGAAGTTCTACACGCGGGACCCACCTTTGTCTGGGTTTTTGAGCCACTTCACCGACTGGGTTTCTGGCATTGACAGAAATGGTATTGTTCCCAGTCCACTGATGGAGGATTTGCGAGGCAAAAGTTCTGCATTCATGTTGATGACCTGGATGGCACTAGTGTGTCTGTTGTAGCCCATCAGCTGTCAGGAACGAACGTTTTATATCACTTGTGATTGGTAGCCTTGTTCCAATGCTATACGTTTTCACAGCACAACCAATGCATTACTTCTGTTAAACCTGATGGACGTTCTCTTGCACGGTGTAACAGAATGGCCAATAACTGACTCTTCAGATGTTTTGGACTACAATTCACTACTCGGCATGTTCTATTGAGAGGGGTCATAGGCCCGGAACCCTTGACTGCTGGACGACAGCTTTCGCGATTTTAAAATGGTCTTCTGTCCTGTCTGGTAGGCGCTTGATCCGTTAGTGTGTTCATGTAAATCCCTTTTGTTCATTTCTTTGCAATATTTCTGTAGAAATGATTAAACAAGAACATTCCTCTACGTGCTGGAGGCAAAAAAAATTCAGTGTGAATGTGTTTATTCTTGCACATATTGTGGGAAAAGGCATCAATTAAATACAGGGTGGGAGATATGCTCATCTATTGGATTTATTTTCATGAGTTACCCTACAAAACCAATTGCAAACTGTTTACCTTTCACCCAATTATTCTAAAAAGTGTGCTGTAAAATGCACCATTTTAAACCGTCATTTAAAAAAAATGATCTAGGGGGAGAATCCTTCCCCTTTCCCCCAGGCATCTTTAATTGATCCGGGCTCCCTTGCTGCGCTTAAACGCTAAGATATATTTGGGGAAATATGTACTCCCCTCCACTGAAAAAATTCACCAGCGCCTCTTCACATAAATGTACCTTTGATTGTTTCATCTGCCAGTTGATGGGTGTCAAGCCTCCTAACGCACTGGTGTTATGGGTCAAACCTGGCCTTTATTGCATCATGGAAAAAGCACAAACCTTTCTGTTTTAATGCTTATTTGTCTAGTGTCAGTGTTGAGGGATAGTAAGCTTGGGCGGCCGAGGGCATTTGCAAAGGCTCTCGAGATTGTTTACATTAGTTTGCTGAGCCTGCCTTAATTGCTCTGTTGATCTCTGAGGTTGTAATGACAGAGATATTGCGGGGGTGGTCTTAAGTCTGTTCAAACATAGAAGCATTGTGTGCACTATTTGTTTAAAAACCTTTAAAGGGCGCTGCACCACAGATTAATTACTTTCCCATTCCAGGAGCCACGTCTTCCAAGAAATGAAGGTAGGACAGGCCATTTTAAAAGCGGACTGATCTCCACCTAGGCGCCATTAATGAACACCAGAAACCCCTGCACGTCTGAAAAAGCACTGGTGCTGAACAGGGCCATCTTAAGCACTTTTTGGGGCCCTGGGCACGAACATCTTTGTGGCCCCTCCTCTACCAAACCAAATGAATTAAGGGATCAAGACCATCTGCCCCGCCACCCCACCCCGCAGCAATCACAAGCCATAGGTCGATATGCTGCCTCACAGCATTAAAAATAAGGCTGTTTACTCCCTTTCAGTCCCCTTGCCCTCTTCATTCTTGCTCTAATCAGAATGATAAACAAGTACCATTTGAAGGCCAACATTATCAGTCTATGACGGGGTTACTTCTGTTCTAGCATAGATACAGGAGACTTTTTATCAATAGCATCCAGAAAGTTATGCAACCTGTAGTATTAATGCAGGACTGTATGTAAAAGGTACAAGTAACCCAGAATAGACAGAACTCACATTTGCTTCCTCCCGGAACGCAAACGTGCTCAAGCATGGATAGAGGAGACCAATTGGTAGGAAGGAGAAAGCTACACATACCATAGCATGGATAGGGGATGCAGATTAGAACCTACCAGCAATGTGTCTGTATCCCGACAGACTGAGATTAGAAGTGGGACATGGTTTTCAAATAGTGTTGCCATTAGAGATCAAAATAATTAAGTGCCTTTGGTGTGTAATATAGATCAATGCTCACTATTATAGTGGAAGCAACACTGTAGCCAATGAAACCATGAGTGAGGCTGTTTTGAAGATCCTACCCTGAGAAGGAAATCACTCTGAAGGGCTGACAATTTTGAAAGGTTTGGGGACTGGCAATTTCGAGAGGCTAGGCAATACAACATTAAATTAGATGCACAGCATTAGACACACTGGTTAAGTAGTGAATCTGGGCTTTGTGCCAACTCTGCATTTTCTGCATTTGAACACTTTCATTACCAGTTCTTACCATGAACTAAAATAATCTAATTTTATAAAACTGACTTGGAAAGTACGCCAATCACATTAGCAAACGCGACAATTTTTTAAAACAAAATATTATAGAAGGGTGTAACACAGAATGATTCTAGCTTCATTCTCTCTGTCATCAAGAGAAGTATATAAGTACCAGCCTACCAATCAGTGTGATTTAACAGATTTAATCTGGGTTGGTCTTTTGTATTTTAAAGATTTACATACTTCCAAAACAAAGGCTTGTAAAATTGACATTTATAAACGTGCAGAAAAACCTTTGATTTCTACAAAAATGCAAAGCATTCTTTTGCGTCAAACGAGCAGACTTTAAAATATGCTTGCCCGAGTCTTACACCATCTGGTGTTCTCCCTTCTGTCTACCACACCTTCCACTCAAATGGCCTACATAAGGAGAAATATCAAGTAATGGGCTAAACGATGCCACCAGCATGCAAGGAGGCAAACGTCACAGAAAACAGTACAGTAATGTACGAGATATTAGATGATTTGACCAAGATCATTGTATTATCTTCTGGCAACGCCACGATACAAGCAGGAATGCTTTGGTTCCACATTTGGATACTTATTCATCTCTTGGACTAACAGTTTATGCTCATCATGGGAGGGGATTGCCTAGGTTTTACGACACCCCATCTGAACAAACCAATTTCTAGACCTTCACCTAAGGAGGGCATGTTTATTTTCATAGCGACCCCTATCTGGTGCAGGTACATTGCTGATCATAGCACCTGTTGTGCTGCAAGACCAAGTATATACGCAGGCAGGTTTATAAACTTCAGACATAGGAAAGGCTCTGCCAGCCTTACAGGAATGTGCTATTCTAATCTTGCATAGGAACACATATCTCTGCAAGGAGTGTTTAATACACTGAGCTAACTTCTGAACCATTGTGGCACTCAATTTACCAATATGCATTTCAAAAGTGGCTATTGCACATGCTCAACATAATTCCCACAGGAAGGAAAGAATGCTACTGGAGTTGTGCCGCAAGGAACGAACGCACAAACTATATATACCACAGTGAACCCAGATAGCATTACATGATGAATTGATCGAGGCAGCATGTACTTGCAAACCAGACAAGCAATAGGTTTAGAGCCTCAGAACCATGCCATAAAATAACCTGATGTGTGCTATTTAAGTCTGGTGAACAAAGGAATCTTACTTATTTAGATCAGGCAGCCTTTTGGGGGCCCCCTCCAAGGTAGGAGGCCTGGGGAAGTGCCCCTTTTGCCCTCCCATAAAAACGTCTCTGGAGCTGAAATCATCCACTGAATGTTCGATTCGACGTCTCCAGGCAGGACAGGTATTTTCCTGTAATGGGCTAAGGGTCTGATTTTACGCAATTCCATCAAAAAACACTTTGTAAATTTGGCCCTGCCGGCCCTATTCATGGAATAATCTGCGTTAAAGCCGCGTTAATCGATTCATGGATCTGATGCGCTGTACTTTCTTGGGACTTGCGTGGAGTTTGCACAGGCCCAGAACGTCTGCGCGAGCTGTCGAGCGTCTTGCGCAAGACCCCACGCAGTGTATAGGCGTGGCTTGCGCAGAGGGCTGGGAAGGGTGCAGAACTCAGAAAATGGGGAAAAACATGCGAAAAAAGTGGCCGTTATAAGGGACGGTCCGCAGACAGTCCCTCGCATGCCCACATTTGCACCAAACAACACGTATTTAAGGAAACACCAGCTCAGCCTTTTGGCATAGGAATGGCCATGCAAATCCCTCAATCACTATGCCACTTTAAAGTAGGCGTAAGTACACTTGTGCATAGGATTCACAGCGCACAGGTGTGTTTGCATGTCAGATTTAGGGGTGCGTGTAAGCAACCGGGTAACGAGCTATCTAACTTTGGGGTGCGCATAAACAGTGTAGCGCTGTGCAGGAACAGTTTACAGGGGTTTGCATGCAGATTTTCAGAGTTTCGACCGAGTTAGGATTTTTCATACACGTGCTTTTAGGGTGTCGACAACAGTTACAGGGGACCCTGGGTAAGGCAACCGAGATGCAGGCCTGTTTGCCAGTGACCTCCCGCACTGTTTGAAGGGTACGTGTATTTGCGCCTGGGAGAGTGTGCAAGGGTAGCTGTTCTGGCTGTTCATGCTTTGCGCGTGGGTGTGTCAGGGGTGTTCTGGGCGCGGCTTGCGAATACGGTTACTCTTTGAAGTGAATTCCATGAATACGCGAGGCACGCATATTTTATTCTGCGCGCTGGCTAGCCCAGTGTCCTTCTCAGTGCGTGGCCCTTGCAGGATTTCTGCACACATTTCCATGAATCGGGCCCAAAGTGTTCATGCATCCCTTCTCTGCCACTAGAACCTTACACGCCCGTGCTCTCTCCAAGACGTACTGTGCTGCGCCCTGAAAACAACGGCTCCTCAGTCTATTTAAAGCACTTCGAGGTAATTCCGACTCCTACTCAACCCTGCCCCATGACTCGTTCTGTGTCCTTGCAACAAACCCCCCTCTGTCAGGGTCCGCGTACGCCCCCTCATTACATTACTCGGGAACTGAAAAAGTCAACACAACATGTTTGCGCTTCCAAGAAGTACATTTTTTTTCTGTGTAGCTGATTTTTCTTTCTTTTTTTACTTTTAATCCACATTAGTGTCACTGTCACCGCTGCTTTTAGACAGAAACGGGGGGCGGGCGAGACATGTAAGAAGTAATTATTTGTGGAAGTCCGTGAGCATATTTCGTCCAACAAAGCTCGCCGGCGTTCTAAAATTCCTGTGACTGTTGATACTCCCTACAGCCTCCCAACTGAAAATGAATGCATTTTTGTAAAGGGCAATGTTGCCACCTAGTGTCATGTTTCCCGTCATTGCTCAGTACGCCAAAGTACAGGCGCAGGTTAATGTTCTTTTTCCACTTGTAAACGTCGATGCCTGTGAAAGAAGACGGATTGGAGTCGCTGGAGGCTGAAGATCACCGCTGCACATGTGTGTATGGGTCGAGTTTTATATAGGGCTAAACTAACTAGGTGGCAAAGGTGCGCTGAATGGGGTGGGCGGATACTTTAACATGAACAGGTTGCGTAGAGGGCTCGTGGCAGATGGGACGTACTGGGGGGTGGGAGGTGTCACGAATGGGACCCGGGAAAGAGGGCCGAGTGGTGTTTCGAGTTTTGTTTTAACTGGGCCCATGCAGGTTGAGCTTTTCATAAGCAACACTTAAAGTTGGTAGCTGGAATGTTTTGAATTGATCATAACCACTGGCATTGCTCGGAAGAACCACCCAGGCCATCATTGTTCTACCTGATCTGCAAGTAAAGAAGGGAAAGAACACATGCAAATCAGGCTTGGTCCCCACTCACAAGGGGTAGACCAGGCCGAGCTGTTAGGCCACGCGCTTTCTCCAGGGGACCCCAAGCAACCCCAGATATGCTTCTGCCGTGTGATTGAGATGTTGCCTGGGACTCTAGGCATGTTAGGCCGGTACGTCTGGCCAGGCTCGGTGTAGGGAATGGACCAAAACCTAGATCTGGCAAAGTTCGTCCAGAGCACTGCCTGTCCCCTGAGTCCCATTTGCCCCAAAAGGAAGATGGGGTTTATCAAAGTCTTTTCCCCCATTTCCAGCACTGGGCATACTCATCCTTATTAGGGTGACATAAACAAAACTGAATGCCGATGGCTGTAAGATTTCGAATTAATAAAAGAGTGAGCTTTTCATACCATCCATCTGTGAGTCTTTACAGTCTGTATTTTCATGTGCCCCGAGCAGCGCCCGTCCATGCTTCTCGAATTGTCTGGCAAGGTGTCCCAACATACCTACTCTGTGCATGCCTTTGGCCCATTTTGATTTGGAGTATTTATAACGCGCTCAGGACGCCCTAACCCTATTTAAACAGGAAGGTTTTGAGTGCCCTCCAGTACTGTGCAAGCGTCTGTCAGCCCCTAATCTCCAGAGGTAAGTTATTCCAGAGTCTGGGACCGAAGACAGCAAATCTTCTGTCTCCTCTAGAAACACATGCCGAGCGGGGAACACTCAGTAGCGGCTGGTCCCTAGAACGAAGCAACCTTAGGGGACTATAGCAGCAGATTTGAGTGCATAGGTACTCTGGGGCCCACCCATTTAAGCACTTAAAAATCAGGCATGCCACCTTAAATGTAATGCGATCCTCCACTGCCAGCCAGTGCAGTGTTCTGCGAAGAGGAAAGATGTGAGCCGATCTACCAGGTCGGCCAACCAGTCTGACCTCTGCGTTCTGAGCTTTCTGGGGCCTGTGCATTTGTTTGGCAGGGATGCCCATCAAAAGACTATTACAATAGGCCAAGTGGGGGTTTGTCAGCGCGCCTACCACTCCTGCATGATCCTCCTCAGGGATAAATGGTAACTCCGACGGAGCAAGCGCAGGGAGTAGTAGACTGCCTGGACCTTAGCCCCAACCTGTGCTTCGCTGCCCAAATTCTCCTGCCAAAAGCAGCCTAAATTCTTAACTAGCAGCAAATTGAAGCTCCTCACCAAGGATACATTGGACAAAAGATTCCTTTGCCGCCCGAACCAGCTGCCTGGGCCCGAACAAGATAAGCTTGATTTTAGTTGCATTCAGCTGAAGCTGATTTTGTGCCATCCAGTTGTTTATCTCTTCCAGTCAGTGCTCAACCTTAAAGAAAGCATCCTCGATACTGTCCATTTTGTGTGTATCGTTGGCGTATGAGTGGTAGCTCAGACCATGGGGGTCATTACAAGGTTGGCGCTTAGGGGTTAACGGCGCCGGTAAAGGTGCTGGTGCTGTTAACCCCTTACCGCTGCATTATGAGGTCCTTTAGCGGGTCCCGCTAAGGGCGGCTGGTTTTACCAGGTGCCCTTAGTGGGAGTCGCTAAAGGACGAGCATGCTAACAACGGGACTGTTATTAACAGGCCCGTTGTTAGCATGTTCCCCATTCCCATTGAGCCCTATGGGGGCTCGAATGGGAATGGGGATGGGTTCCCTGAATGGGGAAATACCGGGTCCTCCAAGGTTGGAATGGCCCGGTAATTCCCTGTTCAGGGATCCCGGACCCGCTATGCGGTAAGGGGGTAGCCATGGCGCTAACAGTGCTATGGCTACCTCCAACCTCGTAATGACCCCTCATGTCTTTTCACTATATTCAACACAGGTTGCATATAAGGGTTGACTAGAAGAGGCGACTGTGAAGATCCTTGTGGGACTCCACAGCTCATTACAATAGGGTCTAAGATAAAAAAACAAATTTGACCTGCTGATTTCTGTTTGCAAAAAATGACCCAAACCATTTGATGGCCTGTTTGGAAATGTTCCCTGGCATTCTCAGGCGATCAAGTATAATATCGTGATCTACTGTGTCGAAGGCCGCAGACAGGTCCAGCATCACACAAAGTACAAACCCCCCTTTGTCAGCGACCTCCAACAGCTCAAATCTGCTGCTGTTCAGTTAAGCGCCTGACTGGGTCCAGACTGCCGTCAAGCCCACAAACACATAGTTTCAAAGGCACCTTTGCCCAGCTCATGGTATCTGGTGTTCGTGCCAGGGTCCCCATACAAAACCTTATGGAGCTTGTGAAGGCCATGTGAAGAGCTTGACCCTCGTATGGTGGTGCTAAATATTAGGCCCCTCTCAGGATGGTGATGGGGTGAATCGAGTGGGTGCGTGCCCCTTTATATAGTGGTATTCAGTGTATTAAATGGGCTGCCTCTATCAGGCACGCAGTACTGGCACTTCTTATTTTTGACCTTATTTGGGGCTGGGACTTTGCCAAGATTGAGGAGAGTACCAGTACTCGATAGCATTGCCACAGTTCTATATAACCTCATCCCAGCTCAGTGTTCACACTTTTTCCAGTGAAACGCCAAAGTGCAGGAAAGTGCAGCTGCTCCCCCTAAAGTGTCGATCTGTGTCTACAAAGCATTACAACAAGGGCAAATAGAGGTTAATAGCTCAGGCACAGTGGTGCCTTGGGAAGGACAATTGTACATTAAAAGGTGGGCACGAGGGGGATAATAAATGGGAGGGGAGCATAGCTTGGCATTCTGTGTGAAATAAAGACTCTTTTGAAAAACTGCCCCTGATGAAGAGAGCTTTTCTCGAAACGCATTAGGCCACACAAATAAACATGTTATGTTGAATTGCTTTTTGCATACATTGTGCATTAATTTTATCTTAAAGACAGGTTCATTAACTTTATGAACATTGATGTAAAAACACTTGATAATATTGTCTGGTTTGGTTGAAACCATTTCCTGAATGTTTGGCTGTATTTTCCGGCCTGTGATAGTGTGCAGGGGACACAAGTTCCCTTATTTGGAAACTCTTTTCTTTTTCTACTGTCATTACCTACCCATGTGTCAGGGCAGGTTTTCTCTCTCCCGCACCTTAAGTTTTAAGATCAAATCTGTAGGTTCACTTAAACTCATCCTAACAAGATATAGTGAATTAGATGATGTGCATTGTGTATTTCTTCTTGATAGTGAAATAAAGATTCTAACAGGTGACCGCACATTACGTTGCATTTCCTTTCACTTTGGAAACAGTTTTAAAAACGTGCACACTTTTGTAGGTTTTTACTGTGATCTTCTAGTCAGGATGGGTAAAAAAAAACTATAATCCTATTTTTGCTCAACGTGTTTTTTAACTGTATGATGTCAGGTTAGTGTTTTATGTAATTTGTGCACTTTTAAATGCATTATTAAAATAGTATTCCATATTTTCAAACCCAAACCATATCAAATACTTGCTTGGTGGGGTGACAAACCCTTGTTAGGTGTGGGCGCTGGCTGGATTTGAGGATCCAATGTTGAAAATTCTTGCTGATTATAACAATCTAGTAATAGTCCAGTCTTCGGATTATACGCATGGTGTTTTATTGGTGTTCAGATACAGCATAGCCAAATGGCATGTTGTGCCAGAATTAGTGAAACAAAAAGCCGACGCACGTTTCAACCGTAGTCTTTCTCAAGGCAGAGGTGAAGTGGCAGCAGGCTCGGCGTTGCCTTCTGAATGCATCCATAATGCAACGCCAATCCCGGCAATAGACAATGCCTACAAGCCTCTACCTGGCACCCTAACCTGGGCTGACCAGCTAACAGCTCTACCACAAGCCGGGAACCCAGGAGTTGGTTCCCTGACACACCATGTGCTAGGCTGCAGGCAAAACTACAACCACCAAAATAAGGTGCGCAGGGAACCGGCTGACCCGACACCAAAACTCCCAACCCCTTTTGAAACTCAGCAAATACTTATATTAACTATAAATGGGGAGATATGTGGCCAAGTGCATAAATCGCAGAGTATGCACCAACCCCAGTGTCCGCACTTAAGCAAAGTGTGTGATCCTGGGTAAATCATGTATTCTCCTGTGCCTTAACTGCAAACATTGGGAGTCCTAAGAAAATAAATCCTCCCTACGAATGGGCCAGATTTAGGCGGTCATTTGCCAATCTCCCAGTGCAATAAATGAAGAGTAAAAACCATGTGTAAAAGATGTACGCATGCCTTTTACCTCCTTTGTCACTCCAGGGGATTTTCACGTTTTTCACTGGCACAGGTGGGTACCCAGAACAAAACGTACATGCCCACTACATCATCCGCTCCATCATTAAAAACGAATGCATATCGGTCAGCATCTTATTCTGAGGATGGTAGATGTACATTAGATTCCTATGGAATCAGCCAGGTTTTAGCAACTTGTACAATCTGGCTTTTTCCATAGGAATTCATGTAAATGCCGGCTCATACCATGTACAGACATGGCAGGAAGCATTTACGATTGCACTATAATGAATGTTTCTTGCTATCGAACATAATCCTCTCCACCCAGCAACCATCCATGTGCCTGATTTCATGGATGGATAGCTTTCTGGGGCCCAGCCAGACCCTCTAACTCCTTATCTTGGCCAAATGCACAAACTCAATCCAGCATTCACACAATTTCCCACACCTTGGACTTCGGTCTCCCAAGAGCACTTCCACCACAAAACACTGCAGCCAAAATGCTACTAGCACTGGGCCCAAGAGACCACACCTCTCCAGCTTTCAGAACTCTCCACTGGCTCCCAGTTGGATGAAGGGCCATTTTCAAGACCCTATGCATCACCCACCGAGCAGTGCACAAGATCGGCCCCCTATACCTGCAAGACAAGCTAAAACCCTACCACCCACCGCGCACTCTAGATCAAGCTGCGCCCTCCTTTTAGTGATACCAAACACCAACTCAATTAGGATAGGAGGATCCTCGTTCTCAGCCTTGGCCCCCACTCTATGGAACTCGCTTCCACCTCACATCCAACACACCGAAGACTACTTGTCATTCCATAAACTACTGAAAATATGGCTCTTCCCATAACACCGATGACCACCCAAAGATGTGTCCAAACCCCTCAGCAACCGAATGACGAAACACACAACGAAGCTGTCCACCTGGTGTACATCCACATGATAGGACACAATGGATGGATTAGAGGGAATGATTGGAGTGAATGGAGTCGATGGATGGAGTAAATGGAGTGAATGGACACAGTAAACAGAATGTCTGAGTTAATCGAGCAGAGAAAATAAAGGAGTAAATGGAGTGGATGGAACGGATAGTCACTAAAACGGATAGACTGAATGGATCGGATGGAACAGATGGAGCGGACGGAGCGAATGGAGTGGATTGAATGGGTGGAGCGGATGAAATGGATGGAACGAATGGAGTGGATGGAATGGATGGAACAGATGGAGTGGATGGAATGGATAGAACGGATGGAATGGATGGTGCGGATGTTATGGATGTTACGGATGGTGCAGATGTTACGGATGTTACTGATGGTGCAGATTTTACAGATGGTGCGGATGTTTCGGATGGTTGCAGCTGTTACGGATGGTGCGTATGTTACGGATGGTGGGGATGTCACGGATGGGGCAGATGTCACGGATGGGACAGATGCCACGGATGGCGCGGATGTTACGGATGGCGCAGATGTTACGGATGTTACGGATGGTGCGGATGTTACGGACGGTGCAGATGTTACGGATGGTACAGATGGAACGGATGTTGCGGATGGTGCGGATGTTACGGATGTTGCGGATGGTGCGGATGGTGCGAATGTTGTGGATGGAGGCAACACCTGTTCACCATGATGCTTCCATATATCTGTATCCCGGTTTATAGTGAATATGTCGAATTTAAAAATGTCGAAAAAAATAATCTCGAAAAAAAATAATTTCGCATGTGTTTTTATTTATTTATTATTTTTATGTGGGGGGTTCCCTCCCACAGCCCCCCGTTTTTTTTAACTAGCTAAACCCAAAAATAACATACAAATAAAAAAAACACGTGCTAAATATTTTTTTGACATTTTTTTTTCGAGATTATTTTTTTCGACATTTTATTTTCGACATTATAACTGGCTACCCTGTATCCCCTATATATACTATCTACCTGTATCCCCATATATATCTGTATCCCATATATACCTGTATCCATCCTGTTGCTATTTATCTGTATGTCGCTATGTACGTCCCCACTGTCCTGCTCACGTGCCTGGTCTCAGGCGATTATACTGATAACCACCATATCACACCACTACGCCTACTCTCTACTATACACCATCATTCAACCAGAACACAGCTATACCCCTGTTAATTCGGCCTAGCTGTTCACATATGAACATGACTCCATGATCACTTCATTACACTAATGAAACACAGCTAGCTGAGCACATTCTGGCTAGCTGTTCACATAGGTGTCCCTCAGGGCTAACACAGCCAGAACCTGGTCTAGGTGTTCACCCACAAGACTGCACACATCCAACTGATTTCCTCACCACACCTATCGTTAGGAAGCAGCTATCATCCAACAACTACACCAGCTGCACACATATCCAGTGCACCCACGCACCGTACGACACTCTCTCTACTGACTTGAACTACGGTTCCCGAGGGCGTTCAACCTACCAGCGCTTTGAGATCATACCAATGATACATAAGGCGCTATGCAAATGCCAAGTAACATAACATAACATATAAGCTGCAAAGAATACATTGAAACTCGGGTTCACCAGAAATTCTGTGAATTTGCGCTTCACAGTGCAAGCAATCAAAATTAAATAGGAGCACGTCTAACATGCCAGGGTTAGGGAGAGTGGTCCTCTCTCTGCAATTAGTAGTGAGAAGAAAATGACTCCCTTTCAGCCAAGAAGTAGGTGTGGTATGTTGCAGGGCTACTTTTGGATGATCAGGTTTGAATCCAAGTTACAACATCTAAAAGTCTGCAGATCAACTCATCAGTTTTGAAGCAAAGTTGTACGCCTATCTGATGGTGAAAGTGACACAGAAGGCAAAGCGAGAGAGTGGGGAAAGTGGGAAGTGCCTACAATGACACGTGGGAGTGAAGGAGGCAAGAAGTAGGTCAACGAAGGGACCCCCTTCTAAGGGACAGCATGGTTCAGCGGTGTAGGGGTGAAGGACGGGGACTGACTCCCTTTGGAGCGTGACCTTGCTGCGTGAGATGCAGGCCGGTTGAATGTGTGTGGGGCCCATTTCAACATGATGGTTGGGAACCCCGCCCTTCCTTAGCAAAACTGGTGAGGCACACGTGGGGTGCATACATTATAATGGAGACAGAGAAATACAGCTGGGGCTTAATAGCCTCAGATTATCACCAGATAGCCAGCCAGCAGAGAGCTCAAACACTAAATGCCCGGTGAAAAGCTCCAAATCCTTCTTTGTCAAGAAGTGGCTGATGTGGAGGAACTGGTGTTAAAAGGCAATGATCTGATAATAATTCTGTATTCCCTGGGGAAAGTGACAGCCGGAAGGGCTCCAGCAAGCACAGATTGTAAGGCAGGCACTGCAAAGTACACATTTAAAGCCCCAGAATGAAAGTAATATAGGAAGGACTACATTGCTTTGTTATAAGACTTCTGGCTGGCAACATGGGGAAAGTTGCTGGGGGCCCCGCTGAGGCTCAAAGTCCCTTTCAAATGAAAATGTTGAAAGGCCCCGATGCGGTCCCTGGTAAGAGGAGGAACCTCGAGGTTAAAAGGTGGCGTGGAGAAGACATAGGCAGTAAACTGCACAGGTAAGACAAGGAAGCGTTTGGGCTCAGTTTAGGCTGGTTCTACCCAGAGTCTTGGTCTATCTAAGGCCAGTGCTATGATTTGGGCATTACAATGGTACAAATCACTATGCCTCTTTTAGGCAGCTGCTATATTCTGAGTCCATCTTATGCTAGTGTTGTAGAATTTGACCTTTTAGACCAAACCTGGTATTAAGGAGAGCTTTTCCTGGGCGCCTCTGTGAAATATTCAAACTAAAAATTACGTCAGAAACGGGTTCACTTTAAGAATTAAAGGACTCTTCCATCGTCAAATCATTGGCAACCTAGTTGTTAAATAAATTAATCTTAAATCATGTATTAGTCATGAAAGTCAAGCGATTGGACGTAATGTCCTGGTTTGCTATTTCTCAATACATAAAGTACTAACAATTGTATGTATAAGTCCCTGTGAGATATCACAATGGGTTCAAATCTTGCTTCAGAAATCTGTGCACAGTCTGCAGTCAACATTTCGAATCCAACTTAGTTCACCATATTTCTGATGTTGATAAGTTCTGTAGCGCTAAACTGCCACCGAATTGGATAACACCTAATGTTACAGAGCTTAGAAGCAGGAGGGATCTGGCATAAAACGCTTTGTGAACATGTGATATTATTAATTATATTAATCGCAAATATGTGTATGCCTCTTTCGTGTATAACTGTGCAGAGGTTTCCCAATAATTTGTTATGGAGATACCGATTTTTTTTTCCTGATAGAATCGGGGCCTTTTCCACACATGAGAAACTGAAAATAAATGTAAAAGAATGTGGATCATACGTCGTTTTCTTCATTTAGGGCTGCACAGGAGGTTTATGCGGAAAAGAGCACAATTGCATCCAGAAAAGGCATCATGAAACACCTGCCACCCCAAAATGGAATTGTCACAACCAGCGTAAAGTATGGCAAGATCCTACATAAACTTATCATTGGGCAAGGCTCCAGGCAGCGGGCTTAATGCAGGCATTTTGAGGGCTGAACCGATCACGACCAAAAGTTAAGACACGACATCAATACAAGTTGCTTTGTGATTTTCTGATTCTTTCTTAAAATATCAGCGATATGGATTTCAGGTTGAGCTATTTCCTATGTGATGATATGCTGCTGCTTTAAAGGGATGGTCTAGTAAAAAAATTTATTTAAAAAATAGATAGGCCACATAAAAAAAAAAATACTAGCATCCTCCGTTTTAAAACTTCCTATGTAAAATTTTGAGCTATTCAAGCTCAAAATTCGAAAAAGCAAGCACAGGGGCGCAGCCATTTTGTGAAATGGAGGCCCTCCTGTGCTGGCTTTTGCTTTTGCGGCACTAATGAAGGAAAAGCCAGCCAGCTGTAGTAAACAAAGGCTACCGCTGGGTGGCTTTCCCTTCATTAGTGCCGGGACTCGGAGGACGCGGACCGGAGACCAGAGCAGGAAAGCTGCAGCTGAATCTCGGTAAGTGCTATTTATTTTTTTTTACAAAAAATAAGCACTAGCTGCGTTTTTTTTTCTATGTTTTCCGGGCTGGAGGAGCCCGGAAAACTTAGAAATAAAACCGCAGCTTTAAAAACGTTGTATTTATGTTTGCGGTCGCTTTTGAAGCGACTGCAAACATAAATACAACGTTGTTGTGTTGGAAAACGCTGCGGTTTTTCTTTCCAAGTTTCTCAGGCTCCTCCGGCTCGGAGGAGCCTGAGAAACTTGGAAAGAAAAACCGCAGCGTTTTCCAACACAACTGCGTTGTGTCTGCCTGAATCTGCTTTACCATTTGGGGCTCTCGGTCTGCCTGAATCTGCTTTTCCATTTGGGGCTCTCGGGCTCCGCCCCAAATGGTAAAGCAGATTCAGGCAGACACAACGCGGCATTGCGGAAAACAACCGCGTTGTGTCTGCCTGAATCTGCTTTTCCATTTGGGGCTCTCGGGCTCCCACGGGGAGCCCGAGAGCCCCAAATGGAAAAGCAGATTCAGGCAGACACAACGCGGCATTGCGGAAAACAACCGCGTTGTGTTTGCCTGAATCTGCTTTTCCATTTGGGGCTCTCGGGCTCCCCACGGGGAGCCCTAGAGCCCCAAATGGGAAATCAGCTGCAGGTAGAAACACTACGCGGCATGTAAACATAACCGCGTGTGTTTCTGCCTGCTGTGGCTTTCACTTTGGGTCTCCGGTGCTGAGCACCGGAGACCCAAAGTGATAGCCACAGCAGGCAGAAACACACGCCGTTGTGTTGGAAAACGCTGCGGTTTTTCTTTCCAAGTTTCTCAGGCTCCTCCGAGCCAGAGGAGCCTGAGAAACTTGGAAAGAAAAAACGCAGCGTTTTCCAACACAATAACGTTGTATTTATGTTTGCGGTCGCTTCAAAAGCGACCGCAAACATAAATACAACATTTTTAAAGCTGTGGTTTTATTTCTAAGTTTTCCGGGCTCCTCCAGCCCGGAAAACCTAGAAAAAAAACTGCAGCTAGTGCTTATTTTTTGTAAAAAAAATAAATTGCACTTACCGAGATTCAGCTGCAGCTTTCCTGCTCTGGTCTCCGGTCCGCGTCCTCCGAGTCCCGGCATTAATGAACGGAAAGCCACCCAGCGGTAGACTTTGTTTACTACAGCTGGCTGGCTTTTCCTTCATTAGTGCCGCAAAAGCAAAGGCCAGCACAGGAGGGCCTCCATTTCACAAAATGGCTGCGCCCCTGTGCTTGCTTTTTCGAATTTTGAGCTTGAATAGCTCAAAATTTTACATAGGAAGTTTTAAAACGGAGGATGCTAGTATTTATTTTTTTATGTGGCCTATCTATTTTTAAATAAAACATTTTACTAGACGATCCCTTTAAATGTCCTTATTCCCGCTCGCTCGCCGACTCCTATCCCTTGTACTAGGCCAGGAGAGGAGAAGTAATGTTCCCTGAGATGGTCACTCACCGAAATAATAGACTTCACTTAAGGCCCGAGTCAAGGAATTGCTTGCACGGTTTCAAGTGACTTTGCACTGCTGACAGCCACCCTGATTTATGAACTGTGCAAATTCAGTGCAAAGTCATTTTGTACTGAACAAATGACTATGCATTGACTTTGCACAGCCCAAAATACACTTTGCACAATTCCATAAATCAGGGTTTGTGTCGGCAGTGCAAAGTCACTTTTCAGCAGTGCAAAGGCACTTTGAACCATGCAAAACATTCCATGAATCGTGTCTGTATTCAAGTAGTGAGCCGCGGGCCCCTGATTAAACAGTGCACCACACAACAGACCTTTGAGGAAAAGAAGATAAACAATAAAAGCAGCAAAAGGGTATAAAAACAATGGAGAGAAAAGAGGCAGATGCGTCTGCATAAACCACCCCTCCTCACTTGGAGCTCTGAAAAACAAAAACAAACTGCCCCTTTGGAGAAGTGCATATCTCCCTGAATAGCAGGGCGAGATAATCGTGCACGGGCACATATTACATTCATTTCAATGCAATAACGCTTCAATGTCATGACTTGCAGTTGGCCAAATCGTTTTTCCAATTCAGATGAACTTGTATAGTCAGAGTAACGCAATCACTACCAAAATAACATGATACATTATCATTCAATGTTCAACCATACATATCTTAAGTGTAGTCCTACTTTTGTGTTGGCAGACATTGTCAAATTGTCCCACTATTATGTTACGCTAAAGGTTCTGGTACGGCGCACTGTCGCCACTGTCTGGTTGTGTATGGTTTGGTTTTGTGTTGGGTGTTGTGAAGTGCACGTGCTTTGCGGTGCGGTAGAGGTATGGTTGTGTTTAGTTCCGGGTTTGAGGGTGAGTATGCAGAATGGTGAGTTTTTTAGTATGGTTGGTTAGTAGCAATATATTTCCTACCCTCAACCATCCATCTAGATGTTGTACCTTTTCTACCCCAACAATGCATCTCAGTGTGGTACATTTCCTACCCGCAATCATCCACCCAGGTATCGTACATTTTATACCGCCAATGATCCATCTAGGTGTTGTACATTTCCTACCCCAAACCATCCATCTAGATGTCGTACCTTTTCTGCCCCAACAATGCATCTCGTTGTGGTACATTTCGTACCGACAACCATCCACCCAGGTGTTGTACCTTTCCTACCCCCAATGATCCATCTAGGTGTGGTATATTTCCTTCCCCCAACGATCAGTCTAAGTGTAGTACATTTCCTGCCTCCAACAATCCATCTATGTTAGTGGCCTTTCTACGTTTTTGAGTTTGAAAATCTGGTAACCCTTCTCAGCCCCTCTTCCTCACGTGTCAGCACGGTTCCTTACCTTGCATGCTACATCACAATCGATTACTAGAGCACAGCAAAGCTCTCTAGACAGCTACAGCTCTGCTGCCCCACTCAGCCTCTCCTTCCCTCGTATCCCAAGGCACCTTCAGGGAGAGGGAGAGACGAAAGCTAAGAGGCACTCTCACTAGAGCACAGAGCAAAGGAGAGGAAACGTTAAGAAAAGAGAGAGCTAGATTGGGGTCCTATAAATAATACTATGTCAGAGGCCATAAAACAGCAACCTACCACCTCCCCAGATCAGGAGAACAATCCAACTAGATATGATGTAGGAGAAGAAAATGTGCTTGAATTGTGAGACCACAGAGATTTTTGAAGAAGCCTGAAGCCAGCAAAATAAAGTACTGAGCCTGCTTTCAAACGAACATCAGACTGTAGCTAAGGAGTCGTCCAGTAGATCTGTCAGACAGACCAGAACTTTTAGAACCTGCGGGAGATCATTTGATAGATGCACTTGATTTTCCTGTTGCTCCTTTTGGTTGAGTCACACAGTACTTTGAGCACCCAGGCAGCAGGATAGCCAGTTGAATAATGTGCACCATTAGAGTGCCACTGACATCCTGGGTAGCCCCAGGTTATTCATAATCAATACAGAAGGACGGTTCGTGACAAAGGAGTCTGTGATGAGAGGTAGAGGTGAAGAGCGGCCCTTATGGATAGAGGGGACAGGGTTAACTCTGGGGAAATGAGTAAGGAGTGGGGAGAGGTCTTCAAACTGGGCAGAGGTCTTCAAACTGGGGGGGGCTGTCCCTGCTAGGGGGGCTCGAAGGATGTCCGGGGGGAGCAGGGCAGAATCTTTGAAAAGGGGTTGAGAGTACTGTTTTTCAATTGAAAAGGATTAAGGTGACTGTGTTTAATAGAAAATATAAGCAGTAGAACATCAGCTTCTATTTTAAAGAGCCTGGACTTTCTTTGCCCACCCCCCCTCTGTGGTGGGGGAGAGTGAGTCAACCCCTAGGTGGGATTCCCAGAAGCAATATTTTTACTCTAGAGAGGTTGCGGGGGCACCAGGAAAAAGTTTGAATACCACTGATCTGTGTCGATCATGACTCCTTCCCAGTGCTTTAAGTGGGGTATGAAATTGAGGGGGGGCCTTGGTTGGGGGCCTGGCTTTCATTGTGGGCGAGGCCTAAAAGTGCACAAATCCTAGTAAGGAGCGCAAACAAATATATAAATGTATGTGAGCATTTATATGTTTGCATGGTACTACTATGGGTTGTGTACTTTTCAAGCCACCTTTTATAAACATAGACATTTGTAACATATTTCTATGTTTCTAAAAGATGGCTTGACACGTAAACAATTCAAGGCATCTTTTATAAAGCGTTGATGACGGACAACACCCAAGGAGGCTTTGTCCGTTGACAAAGCTTTATAAAAGATGCCTTGAATTGTGTACGTTTCAAGCCGTCTTTTATAAACATAGAAATATTTCTACGTTTATAAAAGATGGCTTGACACGTAAACAATTCAAGGCATCTTTTATAAAGCTTTGTCGAAGGAGAAAGCCGTCTCAGGCTTTGTGATCTATCTGCTCTGAGCAGAGATCACTGATCCCAAGGCGCCTTTCACCCTCTGTGAACCCGGGCAGAAGTTTTTAAATAGTTAGATAGAAGTGCCAGCCAGGCACATCAATTAGATGTTTAAATAGTTCTATAATCATATCCTTAATACATGCAATCCCACAACTAAGAGTGATTCAATCGGCTAACATTCATTTAATGAAATAAAAGGATCCAGAATCTCTGGTCAGCCCTCTCCCATCCACCCTCAATTGGGAGGACTACCCAAAGCTTGATATACTGCCCCTCCAGCTATCAAAATAAGAATAGGTACTTCCTTCAAGTTGCTGGAATCAGAATAATAAACAAGCACCATTTCAAGTAGCAATCCACAAGATGGACATTTGTGTACTAGCATACATGCTGCACACTTTAAAAACAAATAATGGGCATTTCTTTATTAATCTGCATATTAGATTACGGAGCCGGGCGGGTTTGCGAGGGTCAGTGAACTGGGGAGGGCAAACAAAGGGACAGTAACTTCCTCTGATGACCCTGATGAGGGGTCATCAGAGGAAATTACAGTGACTGATGAAAGTGCCAGCCAGCCTCAGCAATGCTGTGCCTGGCTGGCACTTCTGTCAGCTTGCCTGACATAATGACAGGCGCATCTCCCGTCACAGCAGCGGCTGGGGCGGGATAATGCGTTCCGCCAATGTTGTGTGGGACCGGGGCCCCGGCAGGGCCCCGGCTCAGCCCCTACTTTCTGGAGACTGCCCGCACCGCCCCGGCAGGCCCCGGCCCACTTAAAGCACGGCTCCTCCCCCGGGTCCATCAGGCTGTTAGCACCCAGGTGAAAACCTAAGTTTTCTGTTTCATGCACCCTGCACAAAAGACAAAAACAAGGGTCAAGGAACATAATCCCCCATAATCCTATTATACTTGAAATCTCGTAATGCTCCAGTTTGTCCATTGTTAAATCTATTGGGCCAATAAGCACTCACTGCCAATTCCGATTCGCTGGTATCACTCACCCATGCGAGTTTTGCAATTATGCGATGGAAACCCATTTGGAGGACAGCTCGCAGGAATTAGTTAAGAAGGCTACCCATAAACTGGAGCAATGGGACTGGTGTGCAAATTATGAACACCTTGCTACACTTAGTAGTTTTCGCACCATTATTGACCAACTTGTGATCATAAATATAAAGCACCTCAATGCTATATTCAACTTTGTTCTTCCCCTGAGCTGCGTAGGCTCGTGTTACTACTTCGAACTGGCAGACTACCAGTACTAGCGTCTATCGGTCCAGGGCAGGGAATCCCAACAGCGGGGAGGGGCTGTCGCTCTTGTGGTCTAGCGGGTAAACTGGAGACTGCCCAACACATGCTGATAGAGTGCATGAATATGGCCCTTTTTATATGAATATGCTGGGACCCTATGTTTCGGATCATAATAGTATCAAGAGCCAGTCACTTTGGCGGTATTGTCTGACTTCCGGTCATAAATCAATGCACATCAGTCTGTTTAAATCTGGAACGAATTACTCAAGCTGGGAAAGGTGGGAACATGCCTAAAACGAATAATTAATGCTGGCAGCCGATTCTGCCTTAGGTATTTGTATACTGCGGGCAGTAGCTATTGGACTTTGAAGGTATCTCCTATTAATCTAGATGAATTTTCTTTTCTTCTATCAAGAGTACTGATGGAGTTGTAGCCTTGAATACCTGTACTAGATCTCACTCCACTTACTGGTAACATCAGGGCGAGGAACCTACCCGAGATTGTTATTGCAGTTTATGTAGTATATCCTGCCCACTCAACAGGCTCTGTATTGTTTTATGAACCTTTGTAATTTAGGATGGAATGAATGAATTGTGATGTGTATATGTTATGCATGTAATTGTGATTAATTGAATATTTGTATTTTATCTTAAGGTATTACATTCTGTTTGTATATTATGATAAAGCTCATTTGAGCTATAAACATAATCATAAATACATATTGGAATATTTTTACTCAAGGGAGTCGGGGGGGGGGGGGGGCTCAGTAGGAAAAAGTTTGAATACCACTGATCCATGGCGATCATTACTCCTCCCGCAGGTCTATAAGCTGAAAGGTGAAAGCCTAAGTTTTCTGTTTCATGCACCCTGCGCAAAAGTGAAAAACAAGAGTCAAGGAACATAGGAATGCCGCTCAAAGATGTCTGCTGAGCAAAGCACATGACTTTCATCAGCCACTGTGAACTAGTCCAACCACGCATGTCAGGGAAGAAATGTGAGGGAGGCGCCCGAGGAAGGTGAGCATTGGTGGCAGACATATCTGAAGAGCAATGGAGGGGCCTGGCAGATGTGTGTCTTGGGTGGGTGGAATGAGGGACCCCAAATTAAGGTTACTGCATGTCCCTGATTTTCAGGCACAGTCCCAGATTGTCCTAGATTATTGCCGACATTTACCATTTGTCCTAGATTTTGGGGGACAATCGCATAATGTAACTGTTTGTCACAGTCCGACCCATGCCCTCGAAGGCGTCTCAGATTATGCTGATAAGCTAAATGGACTTTCAGGAACACAAAGGCTAGAGACAGTCTGACATTGTCCACGAAAATCGGATCGCTTGGCAGGCCAGCATGGAGAGTGGATGTAACACAAAGCTGGTCGGTTTATAGTGATAAAATCGAAAAGTAAAATCTTGAGAAAAAAAAAGGTTGAAAAAAAAGGTCGAAAAAAAAAGTTGATTTTTTTTATGCCGTTTTTTATTCGAAATGGGGGGTTCCCCCCCAACCCCCCTTTTTTTTCTTTTTTTTTTACCCATTTTTTTAAAATCCCGGACCCCAAAATAAATATATAATTAAAAAAAGAGTAATTCGACTTTTTTTTTTCGAGATTTATTTTTCGACTTTATTGTAATTCGAGATTTTTTTTCTCGAGATTTTGACCGACCACCAAGCTGGTCCTTGGCCCCTGTGTCGGGAATGCCTCCCATTGGCCAGGGGACAAATGAGGTATACATGTAGCTTCCAGTGACAGCCTCTACTAACCCTCGCCCAGGCAGAAGGAACACCTTCCATCGGTTAGAGGCAGTAAAGTAGTGGGCATTGGGAGCTGGTATAGATGGGGATAGGGAGCTTTTGCCGCAGTAGATTTCATCGAAGTAGAAATCATTGAATTTTTGATAACCTATTTTGCCGCAAATATATGTGGGGGATGGGTTTAGCTGAATACTTTATGTATGTACGGAGTTGGGGGGGGGGGGGCCTGCAGGAGGTCTCCCCTCACATTGGTTTGCAGCAAAATCTTCCAGTAAAAAAAAAAACCGATGATTTCTACTCTGCTTAAAGAAATGTGAAGAAATCACATAGAACCCCTGGATGCGTGCACTTGGGCTGCTGCAGGTGCACTTGCCTCCTCTTAGCACTTTAAAGATCATTGTGCTCCAATCCACATGCATAACATAACTGGTGTCATCATAGCCCCAACATCCTGTGAAGCCCCTAGCTTTAGCACAGATGATATGAGGTGCACACCCTCATCACCCACAACCCACACTATAGACCACATTTCAAATATTTCGATTGGTTCCCCAGTGCTCTCTAATAGCCAGAGGTGATAACAATGATAAGACCCGGCTTTAATATTTAGTGTCATTTTTAATGTCCGTCAGATTAGATGTTTGAATAGTTCTATAATCATATCCTTAATACATGCAATCCCACAACTAAGAGTGATTCAATCGGCTAACATTCATTTAATGAAATGAAAGGATCCAGAATCTCTGGTCAGCCCTCTCCCATCCACCCTCAATTGGGAGGACTACCCAAAGCTTGATATACTGCCCCTCCAGCTATCAAAATAAGAATAGGTACTTCCTTCAAGTTGCTGGAATCAGAATAATAAACAAGCACCATTTCAAGTAGCAATCCACAAGATGGACATTTGTGTACTAGCATACATGCTGCACACTTTAAAAACAAATAATGGGCATTTCTTTATTTAGTTTTATCCAAACGTTGAACAAAATGCAAATTGCACTTTTATTTAACAATGGCAATCATGAGGAAGGTATTCAGGTTGCAGTATAGATGCAGGACAGACAAGTAGCTGCAGGAGAAAGGTGCACATATTGCAGCATAGACACAAAATACAGATTGGCAGCCTCACGGAATGGACATTTGCTCAGTCATGGATGCAGGAGACAGATTGGAAGCAACAAGAAAGGTGCACGTACCATAGCATGGACGGTGAATACTGATTAAAAGCTGCGGGGCAGGTGCATGTATCCGAACATAGACTGAGCTCAGAGGAGGTCCATGGTTTTCATGTGGTGTTGCCATTAATTAGGAAAGCCACACATTGCTTTGCAGTGTGCAGTATGTCAATAGTCACAATTATTAAATTATTATATATGAAGCAGCACTGGAGTCAGTGAAGTCACAAGTGAGGCTCTTTTGAAGAGTGTACCCTGATAACTATAGCACTGTTAGGGGTTGATAATTCTGCCATATTTAGGGCCTGGTAATTTGAAAGGTCAAACACTTTGAGATTAAATGAGTTGCCCAGGATCACAAACTTAAGTTTAGATGTGAGGCTGAGATTTTAGCCTCCTGTGCAACTTCTGCACTTGATTTATTTTGTCCAGTTCTTGTTGTACAGCAAGGTGCATTTATTTGTGAATGTTTGACTTTCATGAACTAAATGAACACCCTGACTTGGAAAGTATACAAATGACATAATAACCGAACATGACAATATTTTTTTAAAAAAATCTTTATAGACACATGTTATGCGAAATGAGCATTGTACGAGCTTCATTTTCTACCATCATCAAGGAAAGTATACTAATTGATGTGAGCCTACAAAATCTCCTCTGATATACAACTGTATTTTCAAGCTTTAAATACACCCAACACACAGACCTGAGAATTGTTATTCATGTTGTGCAGACAAATATTTGCTATTTAGAAAAATGTGAACTGTTTTTGTATCAAATAAGCAGACCTGAAATAAGTTTGCCAGAGGCCAGTGACATGTTGTCGCCTCTCTTCTGCCTAGGACACCTCCCACTGGCCTAAAGGATACACAAGAGCAGGTAATGTGATACACAATGGCACCAGAAGGCAAGATGGCAAATCAATCTGATTTCACCCAAAACATTCCACTGAAACTGCTCTTAACTCTGTCCTCAACTCGCTCCTCACTGCTCGCTACTCCAAACACTCTTTCACTCTCATTCTCCTCGACCTCTCTGCTGCCTTTGACACTGTAGACCAACCCTTACTCCTCAACACTCTCTCCTCATTTGGTCTCAAAGGCTCAGTCGAAAGACACCGGCCGTGACCATGCTAGAGCCACCACTCGCATGCCTTCGGGCTCGGGTGGTCGGCGTGATCATCGAGCACATTCGCAGTCTCGATCAGACAAGGTGGATCGCTCTAGACATACCCGTTCCAGGTTCCGGTCCTCGACGCCCTCGAGACTGTCGGAGCCTGTGAGGTCTTCGAAGAAGACATCGAAGCCTTTGGCGTAGAGGTCGTCGAGGGACTCTCTCGAGGCTCCTCCTCCGACGAAGCCATCAACGCCATCGGCGCCCAGGCTGTCGAAGGACACGCTCGGGGCTCCACCCTCGAGGACTGTGTCGAAGCCGTCGACGCCGATTCCATCGACGCCCTCGACGCCTTTTGAGGCTGCTTTGTCGGAGGTACCCCATGGCACGGTGGAACCCCCTCGAAAGGCTCTGGCCAAGTCGAAAAATGTCTTTGTCCCTTTTTCTGTGCCCCCATTCCAGCCTCTGGATTATATTTCTGAGGTGGAAGAAGGGTCTGAGGAAGAAGGTTTGGTTCCTGATTAGGTGCCTGACGAGATTTTGTCTGGTCATAGCCAGATTAAAGACCTGCGTTAGTCGTTGCACGAAGCCAGCGGTCTGGACACTTCTCTGGAGGTTGAGCTCGGTAGGCTTGAGCCTGGCACGCACGCCGAGTCCTCGTACCGGCGACTTGTGTCGAGGGTAACAAAATACTTGGGGTGGTCTGCGCCACCAGTGGATTTTTTACAGGATGACCTGACGGATATCCTTGACCAAGGTCCACCCACTGACCCGGTACTGCCATTCCATAATGCATTGCAAAGAAGGGTGGCAGCAGCTTGGACTGCTCCGGAGAGTCTCCCGGCAGTGAGCAAGTCTTTGCCGAAGAAATGTCGTCCAGCCAGTAGCGACCCCAGCTACTTGAATACACACACCATTCCGGAGAGTTTGGTGGTGCAGGCGGCTACAGCCCCGGCAAAACAGGCGTCGTACCCTACCATCCCTCCTGATAGGGTTGACAAACGTTTTGATGGCTGGGCGAAGAAAGTGTTTTCTTCAGGGGTTATGGCTTTACAGGCTGCTAACTCTGTGTGTGCCTTAGCACATTTCACTCATACTCTGTAGAATTGCATCTCGTTGGCGGCTGAACATATTCCCGAAGGGGAGGAACGGGATGGCTTTCTTGCTCTTGTTCAGGATGGCAAGGATGCCATGTGTGAATCCGTTCGGTCGGGTCTGGACATGGCAGATTGCATCAGCCGGTCCATGGCGGCGAGCACCATAATACGCAGATTTGCGTGGTTGCGGAAGTCGGGGTTTGCTCCTGATGTACAAGCCCGGCTTCTCAACATGCCCTTTGATGGTGAACATCTTTTTGGCAGCAAGGCTGACAAGAGCCTTGAGAGGTTGCAGACCTCCAAAGCTGCAGCGAAATCATTGAGCGCTGCAGTTCGCTAACCTCCGCCTTTTCGTCCTTGGGGACAGCAATGGAGGGGAGGTTCCTTTCGATATTACTCATCCTTTGGTAGATCTGCAAGTCAAAGGGGCCACCATAGGAGTACCAGAGGTGGAAAGCAAGGTACTCGAGGTGCCAAAGCCGCTCGGGCAGTTGCCTCTTTACCCTCAGACAATGCCGCCACCGCTTCAGCTCAGTCATGAGGCCATGTCCCATCATTCGCCGGTTGGGGGAAGGCTGGCGCAGCATCTTGTAGAATGGCGTGCCATTACTTCAGATGTGTGGGTTCTGGAGATCATAGCCCACGGCTACTGTCTTCCTTTCCGGCAGAGGCCTCACGACAATCCACCAGGGAATCTCTCTTTGAGGAGTCCGGATCTGCTCCTTGCGCAGGAAATCAAAGCCCTGCTGGAGAAAGGCGCCATAGAACTGGTGCCTGTAGCGGAGAGGAACAAGGGATGGTATTCCCCTTATTTTTTGATTTTGAAGAAAGACGGGGGATTGAGACCCATTATGGACTTGCGTGGTTTGAAGAAGCTCCTCAGGAAGGACAAGTTCAAGATGGTTACTCTCTCTCAAGTCCTCCAGGCCCTTCAACTTCAGGACTGGTTGGTGTCTCTCGACCTCAAGGACGCTTACTTTCATGTGCCGATCCATCCCAAGCACAAGAAGTACCTGAGGTTTGCGGTTGGCGACTCGCACTTTCAGTTTCGGGTCCTGCCGTTCGGATTGACCTCCGCCCCGAGGGTTTTCCCCAAGCTCATGGTGGTGGTGGCAGCGTATCTCAGGGAAGGGGGGATTCACGTCTACCCCTACCTGGACGATTGGTTGATCAGGCGTGCTCTCCGGAGCAAGTCCTGTATCATCTGTCAGTCACCTGCCACTCCCTTCACAAGCTGGGCTTCTCCCTCAACTTAAAGAAGTCCCACTTGACGCCAACCCAGCGGCTCCAGTACATCGGAGCAGTGCTCGACACATCCCTGGGGCAGCGTTTCCCTCCCCAGGTGAGGGCTCATCACATTCAGAAGATGGTGCACATGTTTCAACATGCCCAGAGTCTCCCTGTGTTCGAGTTCTTGAGGTTGCTTGGCCTCATGGCATCCTGCATTCTTCTGGTGCCAGAGGCCAGGTTGCTGATGAGATCTCTGCAATGGGCTCTCAAGATGCAGTGGTCACAGTCCTCCGGCAGGATGTCGGACTCCGTTCAGGTGCTGCCCTTGGTCGCCCAGGACCTTCTGTGGTGGGCCGTCGAAGGCAATCTGATGAAGGGGCCTCGGTTTGGCTACCCTGGCCGGAGGTGACGATCGTGACGGACTGTTAGGCAGAAACCTGTGCAGTTCCCTCTGGGACCACTGCAAAAGATTTAAGACTACAGGTGTTTGGCAGTAAACCCACTTGGTAGCAGTCTGTACCACACAGATTCACTTGGTAGCTGTGGCTGAGCAGTCAGACTTCCCTCAAGAAGAGTTAGGCAGTATACAGAGTATTCACAATAGGTCAGAAGAGCATAGTAGAACAGGTAAACACTGACCAGAGCTTGGTGTAAAAGAGATATAATTATTTATTTAAAACCACATCTAGAAAAACACACAGGCACTAATAGTAAGCAATTCAAAAACACGGTCACTAAAAGATATACACTCCCTTAGAGGAATTTTAGACAAGTCTTAAGTAAAGCCCCACTTATTTTCAGACAGCGGTGAGCGCTTAACGCAGATGGCACTCTAATAATTCGTTTTAAAAGGGAGAGAAAAGCAGAGTATAATATGAAACAGATCCCAACCCTTTTCATAAGAACAAAACAAGAGAGGGAGGCAAGTAAAACCGTGAAGTTAGAGTTCAGAAGGCCGGATCCACTTTAAGAGGATCAGAACGAAATGTGTCTAAGGTCACATGGTCGAAGTGCACAAGAGTCTTGCAAATGTTCAAAAAAGAGTTGGACCAAAAGAAAGGGAGCCGTTAGAAGGTCAAGGCGGCCAACCCAGTCCAGAAGGTTAAGGGATTATTATTACCTTATAGCAATCTTTAGAAAGGGTGGCCTGGCGGACACAGTACCTTAAAGTGGTGAGAAGACTCCAGCGGGGGCAGTTGTTCCTGGCAGCGGATGCTTCGTCCGGGGGAAGAGAGGATCTCGTCGGGGAGGAAGACAGGAGTCTGTTGCACTGCCAGGGAAGAAACCAGCCACGGAGTTCTCAGGTAAAAGGAGCGGTCCTTTTATTCGCGGTCCAGTGGTAAGTGGCTATCCGGTTGCCGGGGTGCTTGGCACGGGCAATTTGACCACGAGACGGCCTGGGATGCGAAAAGAAGAAGGTAAACTGGTTGTGTCCACCAGTCAGGGGAAGAAGCCTCTCCAGTCGGGAGATCTTCTCTGTCGTCGGGAAGTGGTGAGTCGGTTCCGCAGGGCTCCACCGGTGGTGTCGTCGTGGTAGGTCGGTTCAGCTTCTCCCTCGTCGGATTCTCAGGTCCTGTGGCGACTTCTGAAGTTCCAGTCCCCAAAGCCCTGCTTTTATGCAGCACACCCCCATTTACTCAGCCTAGCTGTCAATCAAACATGCTAAGTGGTGAGCCGGCCGGCTCACCACTTGGGCCAATCACACAAGAGTGCGACTTGAGTTACCAAAGTAACTCAGTCCAGGGTGCCTAAACCCCCTCCGACACCCCCTGTGGTACCCAGACAGAGTGGCACCACTTTTGGAGGCTTCTGTGGAGAAGCCCGCCAAAAAGTGGAACAAAGGGCTCGACTTGGGTTGGAGTCACAGAAGAGAACACAAACGCCATTTTAGAATCGAGTCCTGGCAAAAAATACCAACCGGCGAATTAATATTAATTAAATAAACCGGCGTTATGTTCGAGGCTATGAGAATTAAATAATTAAAGTTGGTAGCCTCGAACAATGGGAAAATCCCATAGGGATATATTCGCGGTCGAATATAAAAAGTAGTATCCACTGCCACCAGCCAAAACTCGATCAGGGGGGATGGAGACATGCCCCCTCGACTAACAGACCCCGGGGCAATCGAATTGCCCCGACCAGTACGTCCACAATATGATGGTTTGTACCGGTTTCTGTTAATAATTTGGGACTAGTAAAGCCAATGGTGACTTTACATGCCCTGGGAGACAGTAGTCAGTCCCAGGGTATGGAGTCTATGGTGGAGTGTCACTATGACACCCCTGTGTCACTGCACGGAGGGTGCTGTGTAACAAACATAGTAAAAACACATGAGACCCTATGGCGTAAAGGACCCCATAGCCCATAAAACACATTAACAGTCAAAGGAACACCATAAATCATGTCCAAGAGTGGGAGAAAAAGAGTCTCACTCTTGGCAGGAGAAAAAAACAAACTCCAGAAATCCAGCAAAGCTGCTGGGGGACTCACTAGGTTAGGAAATTCAGCCTAAAGAGAGAATTCTCCCTAACACGGACGCATCCCTCACGGGATGGGGAGCTCATGCCAACGAGTTGACAGTCAGTGGTCGTTGGTCTCCGTCGGAGTCCAGACTTCATATCAGTCTGTTGGAGCTGAGGGCCGTCAGGCTTGCCTTGAAGGCTTTTCTGATGACTGTGCAAGAGAAGAATGTCCTGATTTTGATGGACAACACAGTGGCCATGCACTACCTCAGGGGGGGCAGGGTCACACTTCCTCTATGCAGGGAGGTGATGCAGCTCTGGTTCTGGGCCATCCAGCAGGAAATTTCGATCTCAGCAGTTCATCTGGCCAAAGACGAAAATGAGACGGCGGACGCTCTGAGCAGGCAGAGCGCGATCTCTCATGAGTGGGAGCTGGCTAAGGAGATTCTCCTAGAGATTTCGCCCTTTGGGGGACTCCACAAGTGGATCTCTTCGCCTCCAGTATCAACCGGAAGTGCAGAAGTTTCTGCCATCGGGAAATTCCCCCAAAAGGAGCCTTAGGGGACGCGTTCGTGGTGGAGTGGTCTTTCCCACTGCTATACGCGTTTCCTCCAGTCCCCGTCATCCCGCAAGTGCTGCGGAGGTTAAGGAGGTTTGGTTCCCAGATGATCCTCATTGCTCCGGCATGGGGCCGGAGAACGTGGTACCCGGACCTTCTCGACTTGTCCATCTGCCCTCCACGTCGTCTTCCCTACCGAGACGATCTGCTCTCACAGGAGGGGGGTCAGGTTCTCCATCCAGAGGTCAGATCCCTCAACCTTCACACTTGGCTTCTGAAAGGTTGAGGTATAAGGATTGGTCCCTCCCTCAAGACGTGATGGAGGTGTTGCTTTCGGCCAGACGGCCTGCAACAAAGTCCCTGTTGCCGTTGGAGAAAGTTCTCCGACTGGTGCAGGGATAAGAATGTGTTTCCTTTTTCATGTGACATTCCTGTGGCTCTGTCTTTTTTGCTTTCTTTAGCCCACAAGGGCCTGCAAGTGGGTACCATTAAAGGTTACCTGGCGGCGCTGTCCATATTTCAGCGCTCGTCTGAGGAGTGTTCTTATTTCAAAATTCCTTTAATTTCTCAGTTTCTGAAAGGGCTCACTAATGTGTTTCCACCGTCACCTTTGCCCGGTTGGGATTTGAACCTTGTTCTTACATTCCTAATGGGTGCTCCATTTGAGCCTTTACATTCCTGTCCTTTTAGACTGTTAACCCTTAAACTGTATTTTTAGTTGCGGTTACTTCAGCTCGCAGAGTGAGTGAGTTGCAGGCACTTTCTGTTAAGCCACCCTTCACGGTGTTTATGTTGTCCTTAGAGTCCGTCCTTCGTTTATTCCGAAAGTTGTATCGGAATTTCATTTATGCCAGAAGGTCATTCTTCCAGCATTCTATCCTCCTCCGCATCCTGGTAAGGACGAGGAGAGGCTCCATAGGTTGGATCCTAGGAGAGCTTTAAGTTTCTACATTTCACGCATGTCCCGGGTCAGAGTGACGAACAGCTCTTTATTGGTTACATTTGGGACAAACTGTTACTAAGCAGACTTTGTCTAGATGGATTATCCTGGCAATTTCATTTCTGAATGTTACTGGTTGGCGGGTACTTATAACATCCGGTGACGTCGGCTCGACGGAGGCCCTCGAGGACAGCATATCGACGTCATTGAGGCAGGACGCCTCCCCATCCCCAACTGATGCACAGCTCCATCCCTGGATCTCATGTTATCCTGCATTTAGTCCTACCCTGGCTATGCCGGTACTAGGAACACAGCAGTGGGTTGCCACACTACTGGCAACCGCTCTATTCTATCTAATGGGGTGAGGGTTGGGTTCTCGGTCTCTCCCGCATTTGTACTACTTTATACCTTGCTCACCCATGTCCTTAGCTCATTTCGCCATTGTTATGTATGGATCTATATTCCAGTCACACTGACATTGTTTATACAGCACCTGATTCCTTGTGCTCGCCGCCTCAGTTGTCCTTTCCGCCATCCCGCTGGTCATCTGTCCCCGGCTGGTCGTTCTGCGCATCTAGCCATACCATTGCCTCCTCCGGGGTCTCGAAAAACAGTGCTCTGTTCTTGTGGAATAATTTCAGTTTCGCCGGGTACATCATGTATTTGTAGCCTGCTTTGGTAGCCTTCTCTTTACTGTTCCATAGTTTAGTCGCCGTCTCTGCACCTGGAGTGTGTAGTTCGGGTATGCTGTTATTGACGAGGATGACCTCCGTATCGTGCCCCCTTTTCGCAAGTATTCCAGGATTTTCTCTCTGTCTCGATAGTTCAATATCTTGGCGATGATCGGCCTCAGGGGGGCTTCGGGCACAGGTTTCCCAGTCAGTGCCCAGTGTGCTCTCTCTACCGCAAATCCTTGGGTGAGTGTCCCTCCGTCGATTTCCTGCAGCAGCATGGTCTCGACATAGTCAGTGGGATTTGACCCTCCTCACCTTCCGGGAGCCCGACAATGTGGATGTTATTTCTTCGGACCCACCCTTCGGCCTCCTCAGTCCTGTTTTCCAGGTTGCTCACTTGTTGGCGCAATGTATGGATCTCTGATGCATTTGCCACACAGGGGGTTGAATTTGATTGGACTTCCTTCTCCAGTTCGCCTGTGTGTTCCGCTATAGATCTCACATCCTGTCTCAGTAGGTTAACGTCCACTTGTACTACATCAATTTTGAATTCAAGAAACGTTTTGAGGTTGGCCATGACTGCCTCCAGTTTGGCCTCCCATGAGGCCTTAAGGTCTGCTATCGCATCCAAGATCTGCCGGTCACTGCGCTCTGGTGCCGCGTCTGTTTGCTGGTTCCTCTCTTTGTTTCTGGCCCCTTCCGCTGTTTGCAGTGTTTTTGTGTAATCCTCGATAGTGGGTTGCTTTCCTTTCGATTTAGGCAGTTTGGATGCCATCGCCGTGTCTCTGGGTGTCTTTGCGTTGAATGGTCGGGGTCTGTGGGCCTTTTATGCGGGTATGCGCTGGCTAGTTCAGCACCTTATGTTGTAGTAGGGGTACCCGGTTGCCCTAGCCGGGGCTTGGGTGCATCTACATTTAGTGATGCTTCTGCAGTGTTTAATAATTATATGCTCATCAATAGACTTGGAACTCCGCCACTTATACCGCCATGTCCAAGTGTCCATATTGTATCTGCTTTACGGGGCTCGGGCTCTATTCGAGTATTTGCCACCCTTCTCTGGGGTGCCTCTCTCTGCATGCGTCAGTTGCTGCCCTCTTTTCCTCGCTGGGTGTGAGTTCATGCAGCTTTCACTTTTGTCTATTTCAATTTTTGGGAGCACCTCTAGTGTTGGTGTATGATACTTTTTCCACCCCAGCGTGAGGCTCCATCTGTGTGTTGCAGAGGAAAGCCCTGGCTGAGTCCCAGACGCTGACCCTGCTGTTTTGGGCCGGCGTCCATGTATTTCCATAACTTTTGCTTTTTCTGCTGATCTGGGGTCTCACCTCCTGTGGTGGTTTGCCTCGCGTACCATCTTGATCCACTGGGGGCTCTATTGTATTACCTAATTTGGTTATGCTGTTTTCCGTGGGCCCTCTGCTTGTGGCATTCGTCCACTTCACCAGTTATGAACGGTGCCCCTGTGCCTCTGCTCGCGGCTCCAACAGTCTCCTGCATGCAGCTATCCCCTACGCACTTCCCATTATCCAGCCTCTATGGGGGTCTCTAGTGGCTCACCATCCCAGGGTGCAACGGCTCACAAGTGCCCTGGATATGGTCTGCAGGCCTCTTGCTGTGACATTTAATTGTGCCCCAAGGCCTACTAGCTGTCGTCTGCGTTCCATTTAATCTTTGCGCTTGAACAGAGCCTCAGGCTCCTGGTCGGCTCCCCTTTGCATGGCGTCTTAACTTCGTTCCCTTCTTGGAGAGATAAAATATGCTCAAATGGGGTCAGTCGCTATAGCGCACCGCCCCCGTGGTCCGTTCTTTACAGTGGCTTGGAGTGTCGTGGGCATTTCAGGGGTGCCCTTTCCCACCTGGCTATGCTTGGTTTCAAAGGTACTGGGACCCCCCCCTGCCACCGCCCACTCCTTACCACCATTTGTCTTGCGTCCTTTCATCGTGCGCTGCGGCGCTGCCTCTCGGTTTGCAACCCTGTGTGCAGGATCCGCTGTTCTAGTGTTCAGCAACTCGAACATCAAGAGTGCGCTCGGTGGGCTTCTCCAGATGGCTCTGTGGGTTGCCTTCATGTCCGCCGTTCATATCCTCGCCTGCGCGGCTCCATCACCCAGCTGTTGGCCAGCCAAACTCTTCACTTCTGTAAGGACCCTTGTGCCCGACGGCCCCTTGCCGAGCCGCAGCTTATTTCTTTTGCAGCCCGGTCTCATGTTGCACGGCAGCCCTGGTCCACCTTTATTTCGTCGCAGCGCAGCTTCTTTCCATTAGGCGGAACACTCCCGCTGCCAGTTCCTTTGTTCTTGGCAAGCCGCCATCTTGGTCGATACGCCTTCAGTGCTCAGCAAACTTCTGCAGCCCATAGTCGACGGCCCTTGTTACGATAATCACTGCAGTTGCACGCTGGATGTGCACTGTGCCTTCATGCACCCATTAGTTCCATTATTCCGTCTCCCAGCTGCCTCGGAACATGGATAAGCAAAGGATCTTTATCGGATCAGCAGGAGAATGGCGAGATCGCGTCCTACCCTGTGGCCATGTAGCCACGCCCCCAGAAATATACAAGTTAATTCGCAAATTTAAACTGAAAGTGTTCTTTGCAGAGTTACCCACATCAACAGAATCCCGAGAGGACATTAACGAACACATCAAATTTAAGCCCAAAAGTACCTTCTCAGCACCAATCAATGTACCATATATAGAGATCTTTCATAAAATGGTGCTGAGTGACATCAACAAGATCCAATTTAAGAGTCCTAAAGTGCACAATCTTAACAGGGTAGAACTTTCACAGACAAAATCTTTATTTTCTGATGATTCAATCACGATCAAACCCGCGGACAAAGGAGGAGCTATTGTGATTTAAGATACAGAAGATTACCATCGAGAATGCATGCGTCAGCTATCGGATCAAAGTACGTACACCAAATTACCTAAAGATCCTATGATGGAGATCGAATAAGATCTAGATAAGATATTAGATGTAGCCTTAGAAATGGAAAGGAACACACCAAAAACCAAATCTTTTCTGCTTACACCACATCCCACAATGCTGCACCTATATATTCCTCCGAAGATACATAAAAGATTAGACAATCCTCCAGGCAGACCCATCGTCGCAGCAACACAAAGCATTCTACAGCCACAGGGAACTTACATAGATTACTTTCTGCAACCGATTGTACAGAAAACTTCAACCTAGATGAAAGACACAGCACACTTCCTACAGATTTTGAAAGATATTGAGCTAGCTGAGAAGGATATCCTATTTACCATCGACATTAATAGCTTATATACAAGCATTCCTCACAATTTAGGACTGGAAGCAGTCGAGTGGCTATTGTTACAAGAGGAAGACATGGGAGCATGCAAAGAATTCTTGATGTTACTTCTTAATTTCATATCTTTGAACTCCTGCTTTGAGTACAATCGAACATTTTACTTACAAACATCGGGAAAAGGAATGGGGGCCACGATGGCACCTGCTAATACTTTTATGTACTGATTCAAAACTATGCACATTTTGGAACATCAACTCTGGAATAAACTCATAAGAAAAATTGGTTCGGTACATATATGACATTTTCAGGGTTTGGTGCAGAAGTAAAGAGGAATTAGAAGAATTCTTGAGATACCTAAACAGCATTGACAACCGCATCCAATTCACGATGGAAATTGACAACCCAGGCGGGCATTATTCAGATGTACAGACCAAAATAAAAGGAATGAGTATTACCACCACTTTGTACACTAAAAAGACGGGCAGGAACAACCTATTAAATAGGATGAGTTTTCACCCCCCAAACATTCTATGCAATTTACTGTACAGGCAAATGTTAAGAGTGAAAAGGATTGTGAGCGACCCAGACGAATGCGAAGAACAGCTAACCAGATTGCAAGACAGACTGCGAGAAAGAGGATATGCAGACAGTGACCCAGACACAGCATTAACAAAATCCAGCACAAAAGACCATGAGAATTTTCTGATAAACACACCAAAACAAAAGAGTCCAGATTTGGTATTTGTAACTAAATATTCCATACAAAGCAGACAAATCAAACAAAGCATTACCAACCGGTGGAATATTCTGACTATTGACACAAGAACCAAAGATCTTTTCCCACATCCACCACTATTTACTTACCAGTGTTGACAAGAGTCAACTTAGATTTTTAGTATTGGAAACAATACAGTCAAAAGTTTACAGCACAGACATGAAAAAAAGAAGAGCCCAGAAAGAGGCATTCTGGATTGACAAATTGGATGCCCTCTGCCCAGGGGGGATCAATGAAGAACTAGACCTAAATTGCTTCTTATAGATTCATTGACCATGTATTGTATAAGATCAACTGGATAACCAAATTAACATATGGACTTCCAATATGAACATTCTGCAATTGTTGGTTCAGAACTATAAATTACTTTATTACCTTCAAAGATATGTAACTGACTGTTGTGTTACAAATTGATTCAATTACCAATCTATATCAATAACTATAAGTTATGTGACCCATTGTAGAGTTATGAACCAGTAGAACACTTAATGATATTGCATAAAGACCTTTTAGCCAATCATGAAGATATACATGCGGGATGGATGTAATGTCACCTGTACACTTGTTATAATGTACTGAATCCCATTAAGGTTGATAGAGTACGGCACACAGCAAGCAGTATTTTAATAGCAATGCTAAATAATAAGCATGCAGATATACATGCTGGATGAATATAATGTCACCTGTACACTTGTCTCTGCCTCCTTTACATATATGTTTTGACAGAGATGATATTTTGTACTTCATAAAACAAGCAAGTAATTCTAGAGCACCTGGGCCGGATGGCTTGGCCAATATACATCTTAAACAATTCCCGGACATCTGGGCGGATATACTTTGCCTTATATTTGAGTCTATTAATGTTTCTCAGAGGATCCCGATGTCCTGGAAACAGTCCATTGTCATCCCTATCTACAAGAAGGGTGATCGGGCCAATCCAGCCAGTTATCGTCCCAATTCTCCCTCCTTGATATGCCTGGGAAGATTTACTCTCGTCTAATTTTGAGACAGTTGAAAAAGTGGTCAAAAAAATACTCTAAGACAGATCCTCTACAATCAGGCTTTGTGTGTGGCCTTGGAACACTCCCTAACATGATCACACTAAACATGCTCAAGTCACAATATGCGGCCAGGAAACAATCCTTATATTTTGCTTTTATTGATTTTCGTCAAGCTTTCGACTCCATAAATCGTAATCTGTTATTCCACAAGTTAAAGTCTCTTGGTTGCCCTTCCTCGTTGCTGTCATTAATTATCCAGTTACACACGGAGACTTCCATGCGTGTTAGGCTCTCTTTTGAAAGCCTTTTATCATCATCTTTTGGCACATTTTTGGGACTTAAACAGGGGTGTATTCTGGCGTCAACATTGTTCAATCTGTTTATTTTTGATATGGGCCTCTCTTTTCATCGTATATTGTCGGATACCCCTAAATTGGGTGGCCAGCGTATACCATGGTTGATCTACGCTGACGAGCTTGTATTGGTATCCCAAACTCCAAAGGGTCTCCAGAATCTGTTATCTTCCTTGTCTGATTATGCCTTGGAGAATCAACTAATAGTAAATCTGGAAAAATCGCAGATCCTGGTTTGTAGACCCAGAGGGAGATCCAAGATTCAAAATGCAGTTTGGCGTCTGCAACAAGAACCAATGGAAATAGTCTCAGAATATAAATACTTGGGTCTATTTATTCAAAATAGTGTTGGTGACTCTAAATACTCGATTATGTTGCAGTCAAAGGTTTTGACTTTGATGTCTCAGGCCAAAATACTTGTTTATAAGTATGGTAAATTTACTTTAAAGCATCTGTTCATGTTTTATGAACAAAAAGTGATCCGTATTCTTCTATATGGTGCCGAATCAAAGTTGTATTCTAATGATCAATCATGGGATAAACTGGAGGCTGCTTTTTGGAGAAAGGTGTTAGATCTACCAAACTGTCTGCCCATGCCCACACTGCGCTTCGAATTGGGTTTGAACTCTTTATCGAGCAGGGTTAAATGGAGAATGTGCTCCTTTTTTCGTAAATGTTTGCTTTGTGTGACTAATAAAAATATACTGAGTACGGTTGCCCGCTACTTGTCCTCCTCCACTTTGGCCTTCCCTTTAAAATGGCAAAGTCTTGTCCTAAATACTTTAGTGGAAGCTGACATCTCCCTACAGTTTCTAATTGATAACCCATTAAGTGCTAAAGCAAAATATTATCAATGGGGCTGGATTCAGAACTATGATCGTTGCTCAAATTATAGAGATTTTAACACTAGAATTTTTGGTATCAAGTGTATGGGTCAAGTGGCTGACTATCTTTTGAAATGTCCTTCGGCAAAAATTCGGAATCAATTCTTACGTTTAAGGATGAACTTATGGCCTACGAGGGAAGTGCTGGTGAGGCGTAAAATTGTTCCTTCTGATGTAAACTTTTGTCTGTTCTGTGAATCACATGGTGTGAGGGAAACGTTGCAACATGTGCTATTATCGTGTCCTAAATTGAAGGACATTCGAGCTAAATACTTTACAAACTTGTTGAATTTGTACATGGAACGGGATGAAATTGAGACATGGAGCATTTTATTTAATAGCACAAGATTTTCGGTCATAAAGGCCCTGGTGCATTTTTTGGAAACCATTTTACCTACTGAAATCTATTTATAATCTATTTATAATCAATTAGAACCATGATTCTATTTGTAAATATCTGTTGCTATCTACATGGGAAATTATTTGATTAGTTCTCAGGCTTTTTATGGATTGTTTATATGTATATGTTTTTTTTCTTTTATTGTTTTCTTTTTTAAATTGCTCCTTTGTCTCTCGTTATGTTCCTAATTGTAATTGTTATCTTCTTATGCTTGCAATTATGTAATTCTGAAAAGTTGATTGATTTCAGCTGTATCAAAATAAAAAATAAAAATAAACACCTGTACACTTGTCATATGTGCTGAATCTCATTAAGGTTTACAGAGTGTGCCACGCAGTTAGCAGTATTTTAATAGCAATGCTAGGTAAAACATTTCCATGAATGCAGGCTTCACACTATAATGATCGTATTATCTTAATGATATACATGAACGCTTTCGGAGAAGCGGGAACGAGATTGTAATGAAGTGTACGTTATGCACGCATATTAGTATCTGTCAATAGACTCCAACAAATTGTGTAGACCGCTCTAACATGTCTGCAAGCATTGATAGTGTTTTTAATCAGTTAGATCTTAGACCATTAATAATGAATAGAAGTTAATAACTATTTCTGCTAATTATTATGACTTGGTAACATCAATTGGTTTTATACGATTTGAATAACTCAGATAACTTTGAGCTTCAAATCTGAATAAGGGTCCATTAAATCCAAGGTCCTTGCACCTAGCAATGATGTGTTTTGTATAAATTTACATCAACAATAAGTGCAGGTGTGCCATTTCAAGATGGCGGACTGCAATGAGCATTAGCCACCATCTTCGTTTCTATGACAACACAGAGCAGCCAATATCAACAACTGCTTCACTTCACGCGCCCACAGCGTTTTTTACAAAGTTGCAGGGAGCAAGTATCAGGTAAGCGGCAGGATCTTAGTATTAATTGCGAGTACAGACAGCTCATACTTGCAGATAATTTAGAACAATAGAATTAAACAAATTGAATGATGTTTACACAGCACAGTGACTAGACACGTTAATATACGCGAGGAACGCTGGTTATTTGCCAAGATCGTTTCATTAGATGAATCGAGCGTGGCATACCATTTAGGTAAGATACTTGAACATTCACGTAACAAACATCAATGAATAGTCATGTTTTGGATGATCAAGAAATGCAGTATTCAAAAGAGTAAATACTTTTGTTATATATATATCTTTTGCAGATATCATCCATTGTTGAGTGCACCATAAGGTCAGTTTGACAGAAAGCTAGGCAATGACAAAGCATATAAGTATACGACTTGGCTGATTAGCTAATAATTATGTGTTATCTCTTTCCTTTTCTCTCCTACTAATACAACATGGTATAACGCACGTATTGGTCACTAAACAACATTATATTACTGTGTGTTGATATCATGCTTGCTATATTTGTGGGTTTTAATGTGTACTTACTGTAATACATTCTGGTTTGACGATACTCATGTGGATTATGTATATGTAAATGGATTAATTACGGATAATTAACTGTGATTATTGAATCTAGCTAAAAGATCATACAGGTCCTGACGAAAAACCCATTTTTTGTCCAAAATGTATTGGCCCCGATTTGCATTTTCCAACTACGATTGAACATCTAATTGCACTTTAAAGATAAATGATTTAGGAATAATGAGGATAAAATATTCATGAACATTTCGAATGCATATTCTTTCTCAAAATTACTAAGAACATTACACACCACAACGTGGTATTTGGGAGTGCAGCCCACACCGCTGGCTTTGTAGGTCTTGTCTTTTTGTCAAAATGTTTACTCTTGAAGGCCTTTCTAGTGGGTTTTCACCCCATGCAGCGAAAATAACATATTTTTGAAATAATTTCACAAGAAGTAAATATTAACATAGGCTGTGCACGCTCACCACCTTCAAGTAGGTTGCCCCCCAACCCCACTGATTGGTTGGCATACTATCCCAACCTTGGACTTTCGTCTCCTTAGCAGCACGTATGAGAAACAAAACGTAGGTGTTTGAATCCCACTAGACTACTCCCCATTTTCCCAATTAAACCATCATCTGTCATCAGTGGGCCATCAGCCAAAGTCTTCCGTTTGTAATTACCTTGTTGCTGCTCACTGTTCTGGACCATTCAATGGAGTGTGAGCACACCACTATCTCAGCTTAGAGCTCTAATGAATAGTCTTTGTTTTCGACTTCTGGGTCACTTGTGAGTGGACCACAAATGTGTCCATTTCAGCCTTCCATTTACTGCTATTTGATTTAATTATGCAAGCTGCTGTTTCTCCTCTTGGCCTCTAAAGACTTGCTCACTCTATCTCATATGAACTTTATAGACTTTTAATTGACCAGCAGTTTGGCTCTCTAAGATGTTATCATCTTCCTTCATCTAAGAAGAATGTCTCAGGTTCAGAGATTGACGTGTATTCCTTTTGTTCTCTGTACTTATCCTTTAAAAATAGAATCTATGTTCTGGGCTAACATTGACTCATCGTCGGGTCTGCTCACAGGGCTGTCTTTTCATGCCTTCTGATTCTTACAACTTTGGCCTGTTTCTGAGGTAGCTTGGTTACTTTTAATGTGAACCGCCGTCCATTTTCCTAATATGGCCATCCTTGCCATGATATATATATTCCTGTATAGCAAGCTTCTATACGTTTTCTTTCTACCTTGCTTTACTGCATATTTACAGTTATTGGTCAGTAAATTGCTTCATTTCTTTTTAGATTCATGATCACTTTAACCTCAAGTTCATGTTACTCTTAGTGCTTCAGTTACTCCATTACTTAGTATTTTCATAGCGTTTCAGGATAGGCTCATATATCTTCTTCATGGCATCACTTTGTCCTTGTCAGATTTCATTTAACGTCCATCCACGATATTCACTGATGCATTCTGACATCTTGGCAGGCAACACCCTTTCATGTAACATTCTTCCATACGACATCCTTCCACACTTTCAGCGTGAGGGCACATTCTGTATAGCTGTCTGAGTGCATAATGCCTCTCATACACTGGATGTGGTATTGGAACGATCCCGTGGCTCTCATCTATATCTCTTCTCTGACTGTTCCTATATGACAGCAGTGATGGGGTGAGCACTGGTAGGATAGCACCTTCCTGCTCCTCTACATTCCACCCTCTGGTCAAAATTTTTAACCAAATTCTCTTCTTCCATGGTCTTTATCTCCTCTTCATCATTTACCAGCATTTTGGCTTCATCCTGCTTCTTTTTTGGCATACAAATCTTTGTCACCCCCTCAGGTGCCCTGCATTCTTTATGTGTTCATCCATAATCCAAGTCATGTGGCAGCACTCTCCAGATGGTGAGCAGAATATCCAACGCCCTGCATAACTTTTCCGATCCTTAGGATAATAGAGCTTGGTTTCTGGAGGTGCAAGAGTGCTTTTCTTTATGATATGATATGATATGTTATTTATAACGCACTTAATATCTAGAGGTTTCTAAGCGCAGACCCGGGGATTAAACCTGTGTTGCTCCGTGTCGTCTTGCTTCCAAGGCGAGCACGTTGCCCCTGAGCTATTTTCACAGGTACTGACTTCATTTCGCATCTGTTCACCCGTTCCAGCATCAATGTCAATCATTATCTTCATCCCAGTAGCTTTCTTGGCTATCTTCTTGCATTGTCCCACAAATGATCCTTATGAGACAGAATCCTAGCAAAATGAACACTAGTATTGTTCCAAGTATTTTGAAAGCATTTGCTAGTCAAGTTGGAATCCATGAGAACAGATATGTAAAACAATCATCAACTTTACTTTCATCTACTTCCTCCACCATCTTTGATGCAATATTGACAACATAGTTATTACTTCTGTCAGAGTTCCATTCTCTTCATCAAGGGGCAGGTTGAAATGTACAGCAAGAAGGCCAGATCTTTGCGCAAACGCCCCCTTCCATTGCTTTAATTAAGTCCAGAACATACTTGTTCTGGAGTGCCATAAGCCTGATCGCCCCCATTTCTTCTCGAATCGCATTGAATCCTTTTATTGACAAATGTATTGTTTGCAGCAGCTCCCATCTGGTAATCAGCAAACACTTGGTATTTGTTGCAGCTTGGAGTCCTGGCATTAATATAGATGTAAGTATTACTGCGTTTGGCTAAACAGTGTATTTTCATCTGGAATGTCATAATATGGATCATCTGTTTTTGCCGAAAAATAATTGTCTCTCTTTTCACGATAGAGATTGAACAATCTTTTCTTTCTCAAGTGTGCATCCATCTTCAGGAAATGTATTGTCTGCATGCCACTTTATGATACTACCAAGGGTGGTATACTAATTAGTACCAATAAGCAAACTGCTCCCCACTTTGGTGGTAACTTCATATATGCTCTAGATCTGCAGGCCCAATAGTGATCCATTAATACTGCTGTTCCTTCCTTCATGCCTGGAACATCAAAAATTCAACCGCACTTCAGATTCTTTTCCAGTTTCATTGTGCCATTGCTTCTGAAACATAAGGACGCATCTTTCAGAGGTAGTATTTGCATCATCGACCCATGTCAGCAATCTTGCAAACTTAGGCCACTGGTCTTTACATTCCTTTTCTGCATTCATCACAACTGCCTCCCATTGGCTGGTTAGTAGTAATGTTTTGCACACAATCAATCCTTCAGCCCATCCTTCAGGAGTAAGTACTGCTCCTTTTATTTGTAGTTGGCCTCTTTCAAAGCATTCTCGTCTTTCCTCCCCAGGCTTGTCTTCACATTTGAGCATCTTATTTTCTTCGGTCCTAATTCCTGCTCCATTTATAATATGATTGGTTATTTTTAACGTGATTAATACCCAGAGGTTTCTAAGCGCGGACCCGGTGATCAAACCTGTGTTTCTCTGTGTCGTCTTGCTTCCAAGGCGAGCACGTTGCTGCTGAGCTATCCTCCCGAGACAGGCTGTTCATATTTTATCATTCTATGTTGCATTTGCTGTGTTTCTCTTGACTTTATAGCTTGTACATAATTGTCTTCTCTTGACGATGTTGTTTAATTCACCCATACTATGGATGCTGTCCTGCCTTGAAATTGTCCTCTGGTCAGGCAAAGGTCAAGATTTATTTATTTATTTATTAAACGCTCTTATATCATCGCACCACATGCCCATGTGCCTCGGAGCATGCACTCATAAGACCACATGGCAGTCAACCAAAACAGATATAGTTAAAAGCGTTGCGAAGAGAATAAAACCAGGGGCGAAACTGAGAGTCAACATGAGACTGCTCATAATAGAAGAAAAAGAAAGTCCTAATCAGGAGGCAGATTAAAGAGAAGTGGCTTTCGCTCTTTTTTTAATTTAACTGTTGTCTCAACAGCTCTCAGATTTGGAGGCAAAAAGTTCCACAAATTAGGACCTTGCACACTAAAACTGCGCCCACTGACCTTCACCAACCTAAATCTGGGTTTAACCAGTCTAAGGCAGTGTTGGGGTCTGAGAGAACGAAATGGAACAAGAGGTTGAAGGCGCGCTGTAATATACTGGGGTACCGTATTCATCACACATTTGTGTGTGAGGGTTAAGACTTTATGCCAATGTAAGCCCCGCCTGGCTGCAGTGACATGGGCTCGCCTGGCAAGACCAGAAACTTCACGCACTGCACAGATCTGCGAAAGCTGAAGAGCAGCTATGATGGAATGCGTGCAACCACTGAGCAGACTGTTACAATAGTCCAATCGTGTGTTAATGAGGACTGAAACCAGAGTGGCTAAGTTCTCAAAAGAGAGAAAGGGACGAATATTACACAAAAACTTTGTGATCAACCTGCAAGAGGAACGAATGGGAGCCACATGATGAGACATGTACAGTTCGGTGTCCAGGATCACCCCCAGAGTTTTTACCTTCCCCGCCACCAGGATCAGTGTGCCCAAGAGTAAACATTTTTTTATACTCCACTGACAGTGACTTCCACTTAATGGTAGAGGCTACAATTAAGAGCTCCGTTTTACTAGCATTTAGAGCCAGGAGTTGGCTGCCATCCACAAATGGATGGCCTTGTAAATGATATTCAATTTAGCTGCATCCTCAATATAGGAACCAGACAGTTTTATGATCACCTGAGTGTTGTCCGCATAATTAGCCACCTGGACACCCAGGCTAATCAGCAGAAGCAAAAACGGGATCAGATAGTCATTGAACAATGTCAGAGAAATAAAAGATCCCTGAGGCACCCCGCAGGTGCCCGGTGAAGGTTCTGAAAAAACGTCACCTACGTTTCACACTTCAGTTCCTGGGACCCAAAAAGGAAGAAATCCAGCTGGCAGCTTTAGAAGAACACCCGGCCAATGACTGTAATCTGTCCTCCAGTAGGGCATGATCAACGAGGTTGCATGCTGAGGATAAGTCCAGAAGCATGAGGACTGATAGTTGCCCTTGTCCATGTTCTGTAATAGATTGGTCTGCAGGTCGAGCATAGCAGTCTCTGTGCCATACCCTTTCCGGAAAACGGGCTGGTAAGGCAATAAAATCTCATTACCCTCCAAGAAGTTCTGAAATTTTAAATGTGCCACCTTATCCAATATTTTTAACAAGAATGGCACGTTAGTAATAGTGCGATAATTATCCAAGACAAATGGATCCAGCAACTCCTTTTTTAAAAAGAGGGGTAACCCAAGCCTCCTTCAAAAAAACTGGGACACTACCCTCTGCAAAAGAGTGATTAATGAACTTGGTTACCCACGGGCCAAGAGTGTCCTTGCACTTTATGAACAAGCTAAAAGGGCAAACATCACTCTGACAGGAGGTTGGTTTAATCTCTGAGAGGGTTCTACAATAAATGATTCAGAGCATGGAGTGAAATCGAAGACAGGAGGCGCTATCTTGTAGGTGGCGCAGCCTCTTTAAGGTCATTCGCCATTACTTCCAAGGAAGAACAGATATCCTTTATCCGTTGGATGTTAGACTGGTGTGAAATGACCTTATTAGAAAAAGCATTGTGAATAGACTTGCACAATTCCTTGTCCTTCACTAGCACTGACGAGGGTGGGGGGTGTATTCTTAAACCCGCGGAGAATAGAGATTAATTCTTTTTTAACAGGATTTTGCATTCTGGATCCTATGTTTGTAGATGTCAGTCTTAGCCTTAATCATGGCCTCCATGTATTTTTTTTACCAGACATGTATAGTTAGCTAATGTTATACTGGCTGGATCTTAGCGCCAGCAGCGTTCTGCTGTACACTTTTCTCTCCTAATAACAGCAATGTCCTCATTAAACCAGGATTTCAGGATGGTTTCTGTTTTTATGTGACGAGTCTTAAGTGGCACCAATTGGTTAGTGGCATCCGTGAGGGACTTAGTAATGTGTAATGCAAGATAATCAGTACACTCATAGTCCTCTAAGGAACACAATTTCTCTAATAATATGGGAACAAAATGTTCAAGCATCAACGTTGTCACATTACGCAAACGAACCTCCAGTCTGGGGTTGGAATTTAATCTAGCTGGCGAAGCTGGGAGAATAACATCAAAGGTAAGCAATGATTGATCCGACCAGATACAGGGCATGATTGATAAATTGGACAGGGAAATTTATGGACTAACAGCCAGTCCAGAGTGTGACCCGCACTATGGGTGGGAGTATCAACCAATTGTAAAAAACCAATAGAATTAATGGCATTTATAAGAGACCTCGTGCCAGCATCCGGAGGGGCATCAAACCAATGGTTGAAATCGCCCATGACCAGTATAGGAAATTTCAAATTTGTCATCGTATTTAAAAGGTTGATAAACTGCCCTTCAAATATAGGCACAACGCTCGGGGTCTGTAGAGAACTACTATTGTGAGGGAGGTGTTTTCGGACAACTTCAGTTTGACCACTAAACTTTCACACTCCGCGGGAGACTCATATGTCAATGTATGGATCTACAATGCTGTTTTTAGAAATAAGGGGACTCCCCCCTGCCTCTACCACCAACTCGGTCCGCTCTAAGGAGAGAATAACCCGGTGGAATTGTGATAAGGGCTTCTGAGGGTGTCGATGAATCTAGCCAGGACTCAGTCAACGCAAGTATATCTAGGCTGGATACTTCCAACAGATCCGTGATCTCTGAGTCATGTTGGCACAAGGAACGCATGTTTAATAAACCTGTGCACAACACTGGGGGAGAAGTACTGGTGAGCACTGATGGCAACCGAACACCAGTTAACAATGAAGGCAATTTAACTAAAGCCAGCGTGGTAGGGTCCTGCCTGGACGTAATCCCACAGTTAGAACGTGTCGGTATTATAGAGAACACATCAGAGGGGGGCGCCTACAGGTAACCGACAAGCATCCAGAATCACCTCAGAGGCTCCACTCTCAACACAGGGAGAGGGGGACTCTCCTGGGGCTAGAGGGTGACTGTCTGGTATAACCAAATCCTTATTATGCTTGGCCGCCAACCTTCATTGTCTATTCCGCTGGATTGACATGATAAGATCTGCATGTGTGGATGAAATAATAGAAGTAAACATCTCTAATTACTGCCAACACGGATGAAAACTTACCGTGTGCGAGAAGAGCAACAATGGCTTGAGCGCCTCTCTACGAAGGCAACAAACCGGAACTAACCAGGCTGTTTGCGCCAGGCGCGTTTGATCCTGCGGACTAAATATATGCACAGCAAAGAACTACAGAACTGCCAGGAAATGAAGTACCGGCTGGATAGTGTACGTGCAGAGAGGAAGTGCTCTGCTTTAAATCGCACTCAAGGAGGAATACTAAATGGATCAGAGCACTAGAAATATTAAAGTGACAGTGAGTAAAACACGTATTAAACACAATTTAATACAAGATGCGTCAGGCAACGTGCCTTTTTCACTGAAACGTCTATAGCTATGAATATTTTAGATGTTCCCTGATCACAAGGTATAAGGGAATACACATAAAAACTTTCATCTGATGTACTCCTTCCCACCTTTTGCATGTGTTGGTAAAACAATTACAATGACCATAAATTATTTTTTAAATGTGTCGAATTATAAATGGATGTATTTATGTCTTCCTGGTTGTGTTCAACATCCCTTTTAAATTGAAACAACCTCCTAGTTATATTGTAAAAACAGGCTGTCTGTGCCTTTAGTGGGGACAATAATAGATGCTTCATTCATACCTTCTTTATCAGTACTACCTTTTGCCACGTTTTGACTTGCCATAATAATAAGGAGGAAAATACAAATCACAAGACCCATAAGAATCAACATTAATATTTCATGAAAACGTATTGACCTTCTGGATGGCAATGAGTCTCTAAAATGTTTAAGTCTCTCCATGTTATATTCACTTTAATGGGCAAATTTGTTAGCTCCTTTTTAATCACTTCTCTATCAAAAACTGGAGTATTACTACAATGACCACTCTCCAGACAATACAGCTGTTTTTCTGCTCCTCCAAAATGTAATAATGTTTTTCCTCTTCGAACTAAAGCTGAATAAGTCTGTAATATGTCGGGAAAAAGAACAGATAAGAATATATGTATTTTTACTACAGGTATCATAAATGGTAGTTGATACTCTTCTTTTTTTCAAGGTCTAGACTCTTTCCTCATTGTCCATTAAATTCTGTCCAAAGTGCGTGTTCGAAGGTAGTTGCAAGTTTACTTTCTCTTTGTCAAATCTGGAACCCAATGATCTTTAGTTGATTTAAAAAGATGTTAAATCCTAGTCCATAGTGCTTGTGTGCACTTCATTCTCCTTGTCCTCATTCCTAGCCATTTGGCTGGTCAGCATACATGGAACTACTTGTCTTGCTTCTCTTGGGGTGTCTTTGGGAGGGGACAATGTTTCATCTTTATATGGATTGATGTGTGTAGATGTAGCCATGCTCTTCACCCCTTCAATTTCACGGCAGTGGGGCTTGCTTCCTCTACTTTTTAGGGACACTCAAAACGAGGAGTACTCCAGGTGCGTATGAATTTTCATACCAACACCTGGTCTCTGTAAACCTCTGACACACAATGCAATTCACAATGAACTGTGCCAAATGTTCTAGGATATTGGGTGAGAACCATTCTTCTGCAATTGTTGCAGCTAGACTCTCTCGAGTCGTGTGTGCTGGTTAGTGAAGCTGCTCCAGCGCTACTCTCAATAACGTTAGAGGCATATCTGGCTTTCCAGTGCTTGCCTCAGTGGGGGTTAAAAACACCCCTGTTTCCTCCATACATCCTGTTCTTCTTGTGGACCTCAACCTTATATCTCAATTAACTGGACAACAGACAGCATGTTAAAGCACTCCTTAACCAACATGCATCGTGCTGTCATTTGTTTAACATCTTCTTTCTCTAAACTGAATATGGATGGGTAATAGGCTGCTTTTTTAGCCTCTATGTCTGCGGCTTTGTTTCTGCAGGAAATTAAATCTGCTTGTTTAGAATGTGCTGAGAATTTTACGATTGCTAGGGTTAATGTAAGACTTAATACTTCTATAAGTCTATCCAATAGAGCTGCATTTTGCACTGGAGTTCCATCCGCATGGAGGAAGCCCCTCATTTTACAGCATGTCAGACCTGCATGCACATTTGACATCACATAGGTGGAGTCAGATTACACAGTCACCACCTCATCCTCAAAGCTTCGCAGTGTTTCAATGAGCGCCACTAATTCTGCAGCCTGTGCTGGGAAACTCAAAGGCAACCTCACGCTTGTTACAACCTCAAATACACCTTCTCTATTCAGCTTTACAACCGCTGATCCAGTTTGCCTTTCCGCAGGCATCTGCTCATTTTTTGACAAACCATCAATAAAAACAACTTCTCCCCCCCAATAGCATTTTCTCTAACTTGGGGGATTTCATTATAATTCTCAATATACTTTGTACAGTAATGTACATGGTCATCCTCTCCTACTGTGTCTGCTATACATGTGGCTGGGTTCACTGTCTTATATTTAACAATTTAACCGCAGGGTTAGAAATGATTATCCCGTACCCTGATGCCCTTTGTGTAGTCAATGTACTTTTGGGTTTTTCTAAAATTACAAATAATTCATGCTCTACAAATAACATTACTGTACACCCCATCGTTATTCTTGAAGCTTTTTCAATTGCAAATGCAGCAGCAGCTAAAGATTGCTCACAGAGATAATGTCCCTTCATTACTGGATCTAAAAGCCCACAATAATAAGCCAATGGTTTATGTCCATGTCCTAATGTCGTCTTCTGTGTAAGAACTGCTGTCATGACTTCTCCATTTGAATGGGAGAACAAATTAAATGAATCACTATAATTTGGGAACCCCAACACAGGGCTGTATTGATTGTTTTTTTTTAATTCTTCAAATCCCTCCGTCATCTCATCTGTCCATGTTATCCTACTCTTATCTACTTGTGCCTCTTTAAGTCCTTTTAAAAATAGTTAAATATATGTTCTGTAATCAAAATCCCAGGCTGTGCAGAAATTGCATAGACCTAGAAACTGCTGCATTTCCCTACTGTTTAGGCACTATCGTTTTCATAAATGCCTCTGCTCTATCAGGTGTAATTTTTCTCCCCTCATGAGAGATAACTGTCCTACATACAAGACTTCTTCTTGACAATATTGTAATTTCTCCTTATCTACCTTGTATCCTTTTTCTGAAAGTATAGTCATATGTTTAACTGAGTCCTCTCTGAACCTTTCCTCTGTCTCACTACACACCAAAATGTCATCCACATAATGAATTATTGCACTTTCGAGTTGGACATTACTCAAGTCTATCTGGAGAACTCTGTAAAAAATTGAAGAAGCCTCACAGTACCCTTGAGGCAAATGTGTGTGTTTCAGGTGGATCGTTCTAAACGAAAAGTAAGTCAAATCTTGTGAGCCCTCAGAAAGGGGAATCAAGAAAAATGCATTTTTTTAATCGACAACTGTGAAATATTTAGCTGCAGATGGAATGGTACACAATATCGTGGCAGGATTTGGAACTAAAGGAAACTCTGCTTCGACTATATTGTTTAAAGGGCGAAGGTCCTGGACGAATCTCAACGACCCCCCCTTTGATTTTTTGACAGGGTACACGGCTGTGTTAAATGATGAATCTGATGCCACTAGTATGCCTTGCTTCATTAATGTGGAAATGGTCTCAAATATACCTTCAACCACCTCCTTAGACATGGGGTATTGTTTTGCTCATGGTAAGAGAGCTTCTGGATTTAATTTAATTGTAACTTCCCTATACCCTGTAAGAGACCTACATCGTATGGGCTCTTGGCCCACAAAATGCCTGTCACTTTCTCTAAATCCAATAAGTGATACTTAGAAAAACACTAGTTCATCATTAGAATAGTCATCTCTAAACAGTTCTGCGTCTGTCAACTCTGTCAGCCTGTATCCTTCACTGAGGGCTATCCCTGTCCTCCATCCTCTTCCCTCATCATCTGTCCCATGCAGCATCCCCCTTTCATCTCTGACTACTGCTGCTTATAATTCTAAGGGAATGATCTGCCATTCCTCATCGTCCATGGGAATTTCTGACCTAAACACAAATTCATCAGATATTCTTAATATATTACCTTCCAACCTTGGTAACCAAGATCATAAAATAGTAATTCCATACAAAAATACTTCTGAATCTAAAAGTCCTCCTCGTAATGCCTTCTGGCCTGTAAAGGCTAATATAAACTCTCTCACATTTGTGTAGTGTAACCCTGGATTAAAGCACACTATCCCTTCATCAGTAAAAGATATCGGGCCTCATTACGAGGTTGGCGGTGCGGGAAGTCAGCCGCCGGATTTCCTATAGGACTCCATGAGAGAGGGGAGACGGAAGCAACCAGCACGGTTGCTAACTGTCCGGTGCTTCCGTGAGAAATCATCCTACCAGGGGGCTGCTGCGCCCGGCAGGGTCAGACCAGTCGAGTGCAGAAGTCCCTGCGGGCAGGCTCGTAGTGTGACAGTCTGGAAACAATGGTGCCAGTGAGATAACCAGCACCCTTGTTTCTGGACAGTCACACTTATTCTGTTGCATGCCTCCTTTGCTTCTGCATGCCCTAGCTACATGTCCCATTCTTCCACAATTCCAACATTGCTGTGGCTATCCACCATTAAATCCTCCTCTTCCCTGAGAGTTTTGAAATCCACCTCATCCTATTCCTCTAAACCCATTCCCTCTTCCTCTTGGCCAAACATTTTACCTGCTCTGATATGCGGGCTATCCAGTGTGGTTTTGCTGCCCAGACTCTTGTGTCACCCCTCATTCATTACTTAATACAGCTCCCTGAATGGCTATTTGAGACAATTTCTTCTAAACTAATTTTGCTTCATCCTGCTTTCTATTCTCAGCTTTTTTTTTAATTTCTTTCCTGTATTAATCGACAATGATGCAGGATTGTCAATTGTATCTCTGGCCATGGCTTTGCTTCCATTCCCACCTGTTTTTTTCAATTGCATTTGCACTGGCTCAAGCAGCCCCCAACACAAAATGTGGGTAAAATAATGCTTTTTTTAACACACGGATCACGCGTCTCCTGCCTCCATCTGTCCTGAATATCTTGAATATAAACAATACGATCTTCATCCTCTCCCATTTTCCTAGTCATAAACTCACCCATATCTGATGTATCGGGATATTGTCCTCGTCTGCTCTGCAATTATCAAATGGCGCTCCATCGTGTGGTGTTTTGCGCAGTCACACCTGCATATCCTGCTTGCTTCCAAATGTTGTCAGCTTTCTCCCGTAGAATAGCTGCTAGCAGTACTTTTATCTCACCTATAGCTAACGTCATTCCTGATGTTATCCTTTCTAATTCATAAATCCATTTTCCCACACTGGATGTTTAACTCAGGAATTTACACCAGAAATTATCCTTATCCATCCGTGGCCATGGTATATATTGTGGTCGTCCTCCCCCTTCTCCAATAATGGGAATTGCAAAAGCCCTGATTCATAATCATATTTACCTACACTCCAATATGTGTCAAACTGTAATTGGCATGCTACAAAGTACCTCTCAAAATCCGGCAACTTTATCCCAACCTGTTTGTATGGTCTCTGCAATTTCTCCAGCGATAATCGACACCTTGAATTGTGCCAGAGGAATTCTTTAGGTATATTATATATTATATGGGACGTTGGTGAAATAATGAAGCTGCCTTGCAAGCACTACCATTTTTAACAATGCAGCTCTTTCCATTACCGAAAGCAGCAGCTTGGCCCAGAATTTCATGGAGTTCTCTATTTTACCCACTGCCTTCATCGTGTTCTGCATATGTTTCACTTTAGGATTGTGGAAGATATTGACTCCTAGGTATCGAAATGTGTTCATTTCTCATTTGATCGGTAATACCGGTAAAACCGCACAGGGACCACCCCTGTGCCCTGCCAGAGGGAACAAGCTTGACTCTGTGCATTTATTGTAATCCCGGAGAGGTCTGCAAAACGCTCCAACACATCCAATATATACTGTAAATTAGTCTCTGGCTCTTGTATGTCATCCACATATAGGGAGATCAGGTGAGTGGTGCCTCATATTCTTATGCCTGCCTCATTATATTCTTTTCGTAAGTATACTGCTAGCGGCTCCAAGGCTCGTATAAATAACATAGCAGACCAGGGACAGCCCCGTCTGGTGCCTTCAGTTAACTCCACCAGTTCTGATATTGTGGCGCCTGTTTTAAGTCTTGCAACCAGATTATTGTATAATAACTTCACCCATTTAATATATGTCGGGTCGATACCAAAACCTTACAGCACCGTGGCCACCTGACTGAATCGAAAGCTTTGACTGCATTTGGCGAGGTTACTGCCAGGAGCTGGGCACTATCCTGGGTCTGATTAATGACATGATGCAACCGTCTAAGATTACATGTTATATTCCTGTTTGGGACATAACCAGACTGATCTGAGTGTATGAGTTTGTGAATTACTGGCTTCAACCTGTTAGCCATCAAGGCCGTCAGTATCTTACCATCCTGAGTCAGCAGCGTGAAGGGGTCTATAAGAGCTGCATACGATCTCAGGTTTGTTAGGTTTCAGTAGCGGGACTATGATTGACTCTCTTAATGACAGTGGCAAGCACTGGCGTAACAGGGGCCCCCGCCAGCACATGTCGTGGGAGTGGCCCCACTTGTAGAAAAAAAAAAGATTTTTTTTTCCACAAATAATTTTTTTTTATTTTTTAATTCACTCTACATTCATATAAACATTATATCTGTAACAGAAATAATTTCTTTATGAAGGCAGAGTGACTACAAAAAGAAACTTTCTTTTTGAAGTCCGAGGGCTGCGCCCTCCGCATGGCATGGAAGACCCTAGGCTGGAGGCCTCCATGTCATGGTGTGAGGGGAGCCCTATGACTTCAAAAAGAAATAGTTTATTTTTGAAGTCTCTCTGCCTTCACAAAGAAATTATTTCCGTTATTGTTCGGTCCTTAACGGTAATAATTTCTTTATGAAGTCAGAGTGACTTCAAAAAGAAACAATGGGCCTCATTACGGGTTTGGCGGTAACAGTGCCGGTGCTACCAGCAGGTTGCCACCGGACCCGTAATGATTTACCGGTGCCCAACTTCCCAGTTACACCGGGGGATTACAACCCCGGCGGTCTGGGAAGTCAGGCACCGTCAAATGGTAAGTCCCCATTTCCATAAAGTCCTATCGGACTCTATGGGAATGGGGAAAACAAAAGCACCGGCACCGTTAATAACGGTGCTGATGCTTCCGTGAAAACTTTGCTGGTGGGTGCCGTTCTGCCCGGCAGGTCTGACCTGCCGGGCAGGACGGCAACTGCCCGCAGAGCTGTAATATGCCGGCCCGGAACCAACGTTGCCGGTAAGCTTATCAGCACCATTGTTTCCAGTCCATCATAGTTGTAATGAGGCCCAATTTCTTTTTGAACTGTTGGGGCTCCCCTCAACCCCATGACGTGTGCGTGTTTGAGTGTATGTTGAAAGGGTGCACACTTAAATAGATGGCTGCCTGTGTGAGTGTATGGTGAAAGGGTGCACACTTTATTGTACGGGTGGCTGCCTGGGTCTGCCTGTATGGTGAAAGGGTGCCCACTTAAATGTATAGCTGGCTGCCTGTGTGACTGCATGGTGAAAGGGTGCACACTTAAATGTATGGGTGGGTGCCTGGGTGTGTGTGCCTGTATGGTGAAAGGGTGCACACTTAAATGTATGAGTGGCTGGGTGTGCGTGTGTGTATATGGTGAATGATGTGTGTGCTTGTGTTCAGTGGTGCAACAAAACCTACATTTCGGGGGCTAACCCTTCAAATGTTGGGAGCGGCGCTAACTTCATGGGCGGTGGGGGAGGGGCAAACCTATTTGTTTGGGGCATCTAATTTCTTTACCCATTTTAATGAGACTATTCTAGTGCAGCTTCAATGTTACAAGCAGTTAACTCTCTCCATTAAGGTTGAAAGCACCCACTTATGGACTGCTGTGGGAATTAGTGGTCTCCTGTTCCCTCTCTACCCCTCTAATCACTCCCCTGGCATGCAAGTATTAAACCCACATCACGATTTCAATTGCCTAAAAAATGTGGTACTAACAGTGAAATTCTTTATGTTAGTAATTGCTGGGTTCTTGTTAACAGCGAAACCCAGGTGCCGTTTAACATCTGTGTCCTGTTCTGTCTGGCAACTGCTCTGAAGGTCAGCCAGGTCGAGTCAACATAGCCCATCATTTCAGGGGGGATGGGAGTGCTGAATCCCGGTCAACTCAATGGTGTTGCAATAATACTTGTGTTTAATGCCGGATTACTTATTGGTAATCTTCATTACTCTTAGCCCTATTCTTCCTCGTCCCAGTGTGTATGAGACAGTTCTTGTGTATAAGGTACTCTGCCTCATATACACGTACTGGGATGAGGTAGAGGCACATGGAGGTAATGCCTGATTTAGCTACCTGTAATCTTCATTACTCCGAGTCCCACTCTTCCTCATCCCAGTACTTACCTATGAGGCAAGGAGCCTCAACGGTAAGCTCTGGGGCAAGGAAGAGAGACGTGGAGGTAATGCTGGGCCAAGGAGCTGGTTCTGGAGGTTGGGGTTGGAGGGAGAGGGGATTTGTGGGGGGGTAGGATTGTACGACAAATCATAATGGCTGACCATGTCCAGGATAAGCAGGCATGATATGTGGTATTAGTGGCTAGAGAGGCATTTTAGTGCAGCCAGTCTAGTCATTCCTCAGTTTGGTATTACTTTTTTTTAACTAGGCATTTCTGATAAAGCAGTCCTGCTAAGTGAATATCCTGACTAGACTGCCATTTGGGTGCTGCCAGTCTAGCCGTTTCTTACTGCGGCATTGTATATTTTTCTGGGCATCTGTGATCGAATGATATGATATAAGTAATTTATAACGCGCCTGCACACAAGTGTTTCTAGGCGCGACAGGACAAAGGCGGGAAGATAGAGGGAGGACAAGACAAGTGATCTTACTAGGCCTTGTGTCATTCAGATCGTGCAAGTGCGAGAACTAGAAGTGCAAGGGGAAAGGGAGGGGGAAATGCAAGGGAGAGGGGAGCGAAAAACATGGCAGCAATTTAAGTGCAGCCAGGACAGCACAGCTTTGGGTAGTGCAAGGAGATCAAGGGACTGTAGGGTTACAGTTACAGCCTCTAAGTGCATGGTAGGGCCAGAGGCAGTGCAAGGGTGACTGATCAAGAAAGAGTCTGGACTCAGTGAGACTCTGAGGGTAGCCAACCAACCAGTTGGTACAGCAGACAGGTAGGTCAGGTATGCCAGCAGGGGAGGGAGAGAGAGGAAGCAGAGGAGAAGAGGAAGGTTTTGAGCTGCTTCCGGAACTTCAGGTGGTCCGGCTCAAGTTTGAGAGGGGCAGGGAGGCTATTACAGAGGGAGGCACCTGCAGAGGAGAGAGATCTACCCCCCACTCTCTGCCTGGAGAAGCGTCTAACCCTTAGAAAGTTGTAGGTAGCTGAGCGAAGAACTCGAGAAGGAAGATATTTTGGAAGAGATCGTTGGATGTAGTGCGGGCCAAGGGCCCGGAAAGCCTTGTGGACTATGCAAATGGTCTTGAACTTGATACTTGCAGCAACTGGGAGCCAGTGGAGAGATTTCAGGGCTGGAGAGATTCGATCCCTGGGCTTGAGGCCAAGGATAAGTCTCGCAGTCCTTTTCTGGATTAGTTGCAGAGGCTGGAGAGTAGAGGAAGGCAGATTGAGAAAGAGGCTGTTGCAGTAGTCAATCTTAGAGCGAACCATGGCTCTGGAGAAAGTGAGCTTCTGGGGGAAAGTGAGAAAGGGAAGAGTCCCTTTGAGGAGGAGCAGCTGGTAGTGAGACTTCTTGGCGACGTCCGAGATGTGAAGAGAGAAAGAGAGAGTGGAGTCAAAGGTGACACCAGGGTTGTTTTCCTCAAAGGAAGGCGAAGGAAGAAGGCCCAAGGCGGGCGGCCAGAGTGACAGAGGGAAAGCAGGAGTCCAAATGAGAAGGATATCCATTTTACTGACATTAAGGCAGAGATCGTTGGAGGCACACCAATCCTGAATCATGGATAGATGGACAGGAATGAGCGAGAGAGGAGAATGTAGAGATCAGGGGGCAAAAGGGGCCACATAGAGGTTGAAAAACCAGAGTGAGAGGATGGAGCGGCCAGAAAGGGACCAAGTTGGACCTTGGAGGGGCAGTCCAAGAGGAAGGAGGTCAGCCACTCAAGGGCCTGATCCGTGATGCCCATGTTCTCATGGAGTCGATTGATCAGGATTGATCAGAATTACATGGGGGACCGTGTCCAAAGCAGAGAAAAGATCAAGGAGGATGAGGACAGAAGGAATGCTGGAATCAAGGTTAGAGAGCAGATCTTCACAGGTGATCAGGACAGCAGTTTCCGTTCATCTGGCAGCTCTGAAGCATGACTGATGGCCATGGAGACAACCAACAGATTTCGTGTGGAGAGTAAGCTGGGAGACGGCCAGCTTTTCCAACAGTTTGCCCAGGAAAGGGGTGATGGAGATTGGTTGATAGTGTGCCAGGTAGGCAGTATCGGCAGACGGCTTCTTGAGGAGTAGGAGCATAAGGGAGTGCTTACCGGGAGAGGGGAACATTCCAATTCCAGTGGTGAAAGAGTGATTACAGAAATCGGTCAAGGCTGGAACAAGGGTGTCAATATGGTTCTTGATGGTTCTGGTGGAGCAGGAGAGCACCTGTTTGGATGACACTTTCATAGATCGGACTTGTTTAGAAACCTTGTCAGGTGTTGTCAGAGAGAAAGAGGAGAAAGGAGGAAGAGAGGTAGAGAGGGCCAAAGGGTGGCCGAGAGAGGAAAAGGAAGAGGGAGAGGAAGAGGAAGAGGAGATGGAGGACAGGATGTTTTGAGTTTTAGCAGAGAAGGGAGATGACAGAGCCATACAGAGGGCCTGGTAGGGAACAGGAGAGGTAAAGACTGCAACAGGATTGACCAGTTCTTTTCAGATGTTAAAGAGTTTGGCCGTGTTGTTAGAGGCCACAGATCACAGGCTTGAATGTGTGTTCTCTTCTTGATGAGTGTTATTGCTTGGACTGGCATTTTGGTGCAACCAGTCTAGATATGTCTAAATGTGGCCTGGCAAGCTTTACTATATTGTTATTACGTGTCTACACTGGTCTACATTGTGCAGCCAGTTGGACATGTTTTCATTGTAGCATGGCATTTTTAACAGCAAAGCATTAATGTTCCTGTGCACTGTTGGTGACTTGCATCTATTGGATTGGTGTTACCCTACAAACAATTGCAAACACTCTGGCTTTTTAGCCAATTTTTCTCAGAAAGTGTGCTGTATATTATATTAAAACACATATTTATATCTTTCTCCTAGTGCAGTGTGCGGCATATCCCTTCAGCAGCACGTTCGTGTGTATTGCGCAAGTGTGATAATCTAGGCCGGCCCAGAGTGTGGCGCAACCCTTGATTTGTTGCTGAGTTGGGGGGGGCCCTCAGCATGGCTTGCAGGGGGGCCCCCACATTTTATGTTACGCCACTGGTGAACAGGATGCCTTTCTCTAAGGATTGATTCAACATTTGCAATAATGGGGGCATAATGTCTTCTATAAATTCTTTATAGAACTTGCTAGCTAGTCGGTCCGCTCCTGGAGCTTTCCCCAATGGCAATCCTCTAATGGTATGTTCCAGCTGTTCTTTATTAATGGGGGCTTCAAGCTTGTTTGCCTCATCTGCATCTAGTTTCGGTAGATCTATCTCCTCTAAAGCTTCTACTATCTCTGACTCCCGAGTTTCTGATGTCTCCTCATATAACAATCTATAAAATTCACAGAAACATTTATTTATGTTTTGCTGCGTCTCACAGACCTCTCGGTTCTCTGTTGTTACTGTTGTAATCATACTCCTCTCTGTCTCACTTTTGTATAACCAGGCTAGCAAGCGCCCAGGTTTTTCTCCCTCAGCCTGCTGCCGCTCGACATATTTTTTGTAACTCAATTTACCAAGTCTATCCCAATGTCCTAAACACTCCTGCTGCAGGGCCACTGCCTCGCGGGAGCATTCGCTCGGGGGATCGCTCTGCCCATTTAGGACGCCTAGTTTGGCCTCCGCCTTGCGTAAGTCATTCTATATTGCGGCCTGAACTCCGTTCGCCTTGGCGATTGGTATCCCACTGATCACCACCTTGAAGGCCTCCCATAACGTTCCTGCTGACTTCACGCTTCCTGTATTGTGCGTAAAATACTCTTGCTTGTTCTGTGAATGCGTCGTCCCAAAGGGATTCACTCCTAAGTCTCCACGTCAGGATACATGCTCTTGGGGGGGGGAGACTCACAACATAACCATTAACGGAGCATGATCTGACAACGGTCACGCTTTGTATTCCGCCTTCTCGAATTCCCATAAGGTGTTGTCCCCTGTAAGGATATAGTCCAACCTGGTGTACAGGTCCTGGAGAGCAGCGTGATGCGAATACCCTCGGATCTGTGGGTGTAGAGTCCGCCATATGTCTGACAGCTTGAATTCTTGCAACAGTCTGCATAGAGCTTTGGCGGATGGGGCCGGGTGCATGAATTTATGATCTGACCGGTCCAATATAGGGTTAATCGTACAATTAAAGTTACCTCCCCATATCAATGTGCCGTCTCTATGCGGACTAATTAATGGATATAACGTGCAAAAGTAAACTGCAGTTTCATGGTTTGGTGCAGATGTATTAATTATACAGAATTCCCTGCATTCAATCCGCCCCCTCAACACAAACATTCTGCCCTCTTTGGGCCTCATTACGACCCAGGCGGTAAGTTACCGCCTGGGTCTTACCTTCACCACCATGGCGTAAACTACGTTTACGCCATGGTGGTTGGCTGACTTACCGCCCCATTCCGAGGTGAGTGGGGCGGTAAGTCCCCATTAACCCATTTACCCTTCCCCATTACCATTTTTGCCCCATAGGGCATAATGGGAGTGGGGAAGGCGGTAATTACGCCACCGTAAATTACGGTGGCGTAATTAACAACAAGGTCCCTTAGCGCCATGGATTTTAACACCTGCTAAAAGCAGGTGTTAAAACCTCCATGGCGCTAAGGGACCTCGGAATCAGGCGGTAAGGGTCGGCGCTGTTTACGCCGCCGTAAACCCCTTCCCGCCTGGGTCCTAATGAGGCCCTTTGCCTTGAAAGGTTTCTAGCACCCTCAATGGTATCGACGGTGCAACCCATATTAATACCCCCGTAGCATCAGCAAAGTATGACAAACCCAGAGTCATGCCTCTCTATTTCTTGGTTGGTTCTATCTGTTTCTCTTTCGTAAGGTGGGTCTCCTGTAGGAGTGCAATATCAATTTTCTGCCGTCTTAGATAAGTCACAATCCTATTGCATTTGATAGAACTGTTCAGGCCTCTGACATTCCAGGATGCGATTCTAAGTTCCCCTATCGCACTTGAATGTTTTGACACATGACAGCGAACCAATGTTCAGTTTGAGTTCTGTACATACATTGTGGACTCATAGGCTAACTCCCAACTAACTACCCCCACACCCTTACCCACCCCCTTCCCAACAATTGCACTGCTCAATACTTAGTGCTCAGGCATCCCCACTTCTCACCCTTGCTCCAGGGTATAGTCCAGGTGCGTGGGCGCAGTAGGCGGATACATAACTACTAGTATCCGAACAAACAATCCACTCTTAGGGGTAGGGTGCTCTTGTGTGGTGCACTCTCCAATAAGCACCACATCGTGGACTCCTGCAAATACAATCTTGTCTTTGTGAAGTCCCCATACAATAGGGTCTTCATGTTGCTTTGCTTTATTTGTACAGACCTCTGCAGCCCGCAGCTGTCTGTGTCTACTGTGAGCGACTATTCATCACTGCACAGACCCAGTCCTGTTTCAGTTGCCAGGTTCTGCGTGTCCATTCATTTGTCCACATCTTCTGGATTTTTGAAGAAAAAGGCACAACCTTTATGAATTACTTTTAGCCTGGCCGGATACAGCAACATGTATTTCAAGTTAGATCTTTTCACCGCTATATAGTTCATCCTTTGTTTCTGCACTCGTAGGGTGTAGTCCGGGTATGCAATTATCGTGGCAGACTCACGTTGGATCGTTCCGCCTTTGCGGAAGTGCTCCAGGATCTTCTCCCTATCTCGATAGTTCAGTATTCTAGTGGTTATAGGCCTCCGTGGGGCCCCCGGTGGCGGCTTCTTCGCCATTGATCTATGTGCCCTTTCGACTGTGAAGTCTTGGGTGAGGGCGCCAGGGACAATTTCTTTCTGTAGTAGGGTCTCGTGTAGTTCGTGGGTTCACCCCTTCTTCCCCTTCTGGGAGCCCAATAATCCGTACATTATTGCGCCTAGCTCTACCTTTGGCATCTTCGGCACTGTCTTCCAGATTACGCACCTGTTGTTGCAGTACCGTGACTTCTTCCAAGGTGTCCTTAACGCTGCTAGAATTTCCAGAGACTGTCTTTTCAAGTGCTCCAGTGCGTTCGATCAGCGACCTAACATCTTGTCTTAACAAGTTCACATCTATGCTGATGGCATCGGTTTTAGCCTCCAGTGATGCTTTCAAGGACGCTATGGCTTCAAGGATCTGTTGATCTCCTTTCTCAAGCATTTGCTCTCTCTGAGGTGAACTTAACCAGCCTTTTCCGTCGTCGTAGCAGGCTTGGCAAAAGTATCCAGCGTGGGTTTCTTGGCCTTGCTTTTCTGGGGCTTAGATGCCATGATTATACTTCCCCACCAGGGACCGGCCTTCCGTAGCGTCGCTCCACTCCCTGGGCCTCACCCCATAACAAAACGGCGCCCCAGCAGGCGGACCTCCGATTCCTCTGCTGTTGTGCTCCAGTTATTGGTTGGTGGAAAGTTATTAAGGACATAGTAGAATCCCACGGCCTTGTCACTGCGTGCCAATGCCCCCTGTATGGTTGAACAATGCTTGGGATTACTTCGGCCACCCTAGTCACCTTGCTGCTACTGATGACTGTTAGGGGCATATACTGCCGTGTGGAGGCTTCCTACTAATCCGTAGCTGGTTGTTCCCAAAGGCGCCTATGGGTGTAGGAAGTCCATACAGCTACCGTCTCATGCCCCCAGTATGTCTTACTACTGCCAGTATTAGCCAGTTCAGCTAGTCTCGTCGTGCACCATCCATGTGCAAGGCAGCAGCTGCATCAACGCTCACCAGATCACAATGCCCCAGTTGTGCAATTTACTCACTTTGAAGCCGCTGCGTCCGCCTCCGAGCTCCTGGATAACTATGCACACAGCATACACATGCATCTGCTGCTGCTTTCCTGAGTTTTAGTGGTGCCTCTGGGGAAATTGCCACTTTATTTCCTGTGCTGGTCTAATCACATGCGTTCCTCGATTAGGGGGCAGATCTATGAGGAAACCGCCTCTGCTGTGTTAATTACCTCCAAAAGCCCTGCTCCTCCTCCTGGGCCAAACCGCCAAGCCAGACCACAAAGGAATCCTCATCTGGTTGCCTGCGTTGCTTCAGTTGGCTTTGCTCCTCCTCCTGGGCTGAGCAGCCCGAGCTGGGCTGGGCCCTCTCAATTAATAGTACTATCCTTGGGTAGCGACTGGTCAGACCACAGTGAGAGCTTCCTTTGATTGATTGTATCTCACAGCATTTGATAAGGGCCGAGTCTGCGGTTGCACGTTCCACGTAACCGGCCCCTTTATTAGTTGGGTGGACCACAGTGGAAGCCAGTCAGGTCTCGCTCTTCGTATTCATGCCAGCCCGTAACAGGACTCTATAGTTTATTAACCACACCTGCATATCATAGTGTTCACTTCCGCAAGTGGACCGCAGTGGAAGCCGCTCTCAGCCCGTAGCGCCATGCAGCTAACCATGTAACGGTGTAGCTGGACTGCAGTGGAAGCTGTGCTGTATCAGTTTCCTTTTTCCAGGTCTGCTTCAGCTTATTTCTCTGGTCTGCCCTGATTCTGTGTGTGACTAACACCGCTGTCCAGGCTCCAGTAGGTCAGCACGCTGTGGGGTGAAGCAGTTGTACACCGTCACACGGCCATCTGATAGCTGTAGTTCTGTAGTATCCGTGATGCCGCTTCTGCCAAGGCATTTGCATCCGCCGTGCTTCTCACAGTCTCAGAGCCCATAAGAGTTCACCGCCACGTAATAGGCTGCTTGGATCTAAATGGGTCCTCCATGGCTCTGGTCGCTCCAGAAGCAATCTCGCCCACTCGCGGCGTCCACCGGTGCCTTGTTCCTGCTGAGCCTCACTGCTTATGTCCACATCTATCGGTACCTTTGTTCTGTAGTCACCGCCATTTTGTTCCCTCAATGCCTTTTTCTTCTTGCTTCTTGCTTATATTTCAGGCAATCTGTATCTTTCCAGTCTGCTGACTGATCACCTGTCTGCACAGCCCCTACATACTTCCAGGAATCAGCTTAAATGCTCAAACGTGCTATATAGCCGCAGTTAAAGCCAGGATCTCAACGGATCTGCAGGAGCCAGTCGGAAGAGCGTCCTACTGCATGGCTCTGTAGCGATGCCCCTTATACTCCTAAACCTTGATTATTTATCTTATAATAAGGTAAGCATGATCATATCTGTCTTTTACTCATTCAGACATCTTGGCAGGCGACATCCTTCTAGGTAACATTCTTCCATACAACATCCTTTCATATTTTCAGTGCAATGGTACATTCTGTATGGCTGTCTGAGTGAATAACGCCTCTCTTGCACTCAATACGGTATATGAACGATACAAGGGGTTCCATCTATAGCTCTTCTCCGGCTGTTCCAATATGACGGTGGTGAGGGGACGGGGACTGGTAGGATAGCGCCTACCTGCTCCTCTAGAGTGGCACTACAGATTCTGGGTAATTGCTGGAGCAGAGAATGTGATTGAAGCTGGGGAAGGGAATTGGATGCTTGTAAAGAATATAGAGGAGACAGCCTGTAATGCTAGAGACTGCCGAAGCAGAAAGGAAGTCAATGATGGGCAAAGGCAGGTTACCTTTGTGGCAGTGGGACAGACAGAAGAGGCAGAGAGGATGCTCCTTTTTTTGGAACTTAGAGAAAGGAAGAGTGGCTTGCCTACTTGTAGAAGTCGAAGTGTCTTGTTCTTACATGCCTAAAAATGTCAAAGTACACGCTAGAGGCTTTCGCTGCTCTTTTCTCTCCTCCTCCTACACCTTTGGTTGACTCACACTGTGACAGAGCCCTCTCCAACCTTCATCTTTCTATCTCTAACACTCTGGATGTCCTTGCCCCTGTCATGAGGATTCGTTTGAAGCCTGCTTTGAAGTGTAACTCTTGGTACAATTCTGACCATGTCACCCTTAAGCGCAAGTGTAAGGTGGCTGAGAGGAAATGGAGGTCATCAGGCGCACCCTCTGACAAATTGGCCTGCCGCCTTCTCGAAAGACAATACAGACTCTCTGTCCTCTCTAAGAAGAGAGCTTACATCCAAGCCTGTGTCTCTGCGACATCTAACAACTCGCCAACGTTTTCAAAATCTGCAAGGCGCCGGCCAATCCTGCTGCAGTCTCTACCTCTCCTGTTCCCTCCCAGGCCCTTTGCACGGCTTTGGCATCTCATTTCACCACTAAAACTCTGGACATCATGTCAACTCTCTCTGTCTCTACCGCCTCTTCCTGTCACCCTACCATTCCAGGCCCCTCTCTTGCCGTTTCTCCTCTGCATTTCTCCTCTTTCCCCCTGTTCACTCCCAACAATGTTTCTAGACAGGTCCGATCTATGAAAGTCTCGTCAAAGCAGGTGCTCCCCTGTTCTTCCAAAACTATTAAGGACCACATCGACACCCTGTCATGATGCCCGCTCTCGGGGAGTCGGTTCAAGCCCGGCGTCCCCGAAAGCGGACATCCAGTCCCCAAGGAAGGACCCAGCAACCCCATATAGGGGCCCTTTGGACAGTGTCCTGGCGCCTATGGCGCCAAGCTCATAAAAGACATCAGTCCTGGCGCCATAGGCGCCAGGCTCATTATGGGAATGCTTGGGTGCACTTACCTGATGCAGACCATGCTGCAGGATCCCAGCCTCCTTGAGGCCTGAAAGGAACTACTTTACCTGTGGGACTAATTTACCATCCGGGCGTGGTCGGGGAAGGATACATACCTGATTGGAGGAAGGATACATACCTGGAACTTCTTCCAAGGCTATTTAAACCCCACCCAAACAGCCACACGTGCTTCGCGTTGTTCTGCATCTAGCAGCTGGACGCTCACTGTGTCTGCTCCTGCATCCTGACTTCTGCCACGCCTGCCAGCATCCTGGATCACCTGCAAAGGAAGAGAAGAAGAGAACAGAAGAAGGAAAAGTCCTTACCTGCTAAATCCGCATCCCGGAGACATCTCGCCGACAATCCTGAAAAGGAAGACTTTAATTTAAAAGCTCATCGCGTCGATCGCTGCAGCGCCGCATTCCACTCACCTTTACAGGGCGCCTCCATGTTCAGCAGCGATCATCTGGATTCGCAGTCACGCCCCAGCGCCTAGGGAGAAAGAGACCAGAACAAAAGGTGAGAGAGAGATGGGAATAAGGAAAGCTAAATCTCCATGTTAAGACTTACCTGTTGATTCATTCCCTCTTCATTTCGGGTCCGCGCCGCATCCTGGCATTTCCGGACCCCGGCCCCCTAAGGGGAAAAAGAGACATCAGCGTTAATGAGCGAATGAAAAGACATTACCAAAAAACGCTCATTAAAGACTTACCTGATTTCTACAAGGATTTCACCTCTCATCTCGGGTCGGTGCCTGTTCCCCGGCATTCCGTACCCCGGCCCCTACGGGGAAAAAGACACTAGCATTAGTACATTAATGCATGGACACAAGGGGAACCTCTTATCAAAAAACTTACCTGGAAGCCAAGCAAGTTTGGTTCTCACCAATCCGAAAATCCAGTGAAGTAACTGGATACCAACGCGCCCCTGCATCAGAAGCAGGATGGAGAGCTCGTCCTTCCAGACCCTAAGGTGAGACGCTACGAGAAATCACAGAAGGGTTTCAAGGAGGGTGAGAGGGGAAAGTGGGAGGCCGATTGCATTACCCCGCAGACAGTTAATCCCCTATTTTCACCTACAGAAGGATACTTCTGCGAGCCAGACAAGCCAGATTTGGGGGCCCGGTCCAGTCCGTCTTCCGAACCCAGCGCATCACCTTAGAAGAGGTCACAGCAGCGCGAACCAGGCCAGCGCCTCCGTGGGAGTCAGGTGAGCGTAACACACCCTTGCTCCAGTCTTGGCTGATTTCTGCAATCACTCTTTTGCCACTGGAACCTTCCCCTCCCCCTCAAGCACTCTCTTGTGCACCCCCTTCTTAAGAAGCCCTCTGCCGATCCTTCCTCTCTGGTAAACTATCACCCTATCTCCATCATGCCATTCCTGGGCAAACCCCTGGACAAGCTGGCCATCTCCCAGCTTAATGTACATACTGAATCTGTTGGTTGTCTCCATGACCATCAGTCTGGCTTCAGAGCAGCCAGAAGCACGGAAATTGCTCCCCTGAACACCCGTGAAGACTTGCTCTCCAATCTTTACCCTAACTTTCCTTTTGTCCTCATTCTCCTTGATCTATCCTCTGCTTTTGACACAGTCAACCACTCCATCCTGCTCAATTGTCAATGCAACAACCTGGGCATCTATGGTCAGGCCCTTGCCTGGTTGACCTCGTTTCTCACTGATTAACCCTTCCAGGTCCAACTTGATTTTTCCTCTCTTGTTAAGGATTTCAATCAGGCAACAAACACCTTGGTCTCGGCCTAGTAAGCAGCGCACAACTGAAGTGCTTATCTCTTTCTATCATATAGATTCTATATTGAGATGGTACACCACTCATATCACACCCCCTTTTCAAATACCCCGGGTCACAATGGACCATGAACCAGGCTGCTTAGTTAAATACAATATTTATTTATTTATTTTAAAATTCAAAAGAAATCATGCACTTTTTAATATGGGGCAGCAATCACCAATGGGGTGATAATTACAATGAGAACGTGAGCAATGCACTGGGTTTAACTTTCTAGTGGAACATATACACAGCACAGTGGAATAGGAACACTTTTGATTTAGGAAAGATAGCACCCAAGTTAGAATTCCCCCCTTGGAATGTTCTTTCAACCCACAAGTAATCAATTCTGAGTGGATAAACAGAAGCAGCAGGTAATCTGGAATAAAAAACAGGAAATGGAATCCAAATCTGACCTTCCCTACCCAAATAAGAGAGAACATTTTAAACCCCTTGCAATGTTATGAAATGACACTCGGAAATGGACAAATAAATAATGAATATATGTTAAAAACCTTGAAGCAAATATAATTCCTCACTAAAGCAACAATGCAAAGACACTAACAATCACAAAGAATGGATTACCAAAAGCATACATGAGTGGAAAATGAGTGGAAGGTTTAAAACAGATTGCAGCAAAATGACAAGTTGGAAACTTTGCAATTTTCTTAATTCCCGTCTGAAATTACCCAAACGGTTTTTAATAAAAACTGATGAAATACACTGATTGTCAAGGAGTTCCCCCTTCTCACCTGGGTCCGTTCTTTGCTGGAGTCCTTGGTCGCTGCCTTCTTGCGGACGGACCTGGTTTTGAACAAGGCTGCCCGAGTCTCTTCCGACTCCAGAGTGCGTTCAGTTTCTGGGACGAGGGTCCAGGAATCCGGGGAACTAGGAAAGGTGCAACTAGCACACGAGTCCAGGAAATAGGAGGAAAGGAAGGGGCAAGGAACAAGGAAACAATACCGCGAGCTATGGGACACACGTCGGATCGCTAATTTGCAATAGCATTGAGACGCGCGGAGCCGCGGAAGGCGTGGTCTAATAATATAATACGTTACGTCCAGCGCGTGGAGCAAGAAAGGGGTCTCACGCTGGACGACCATGTTGGGAGTATATGGAGTGCAAGCCCCGTTGTGACAAGGACCAGGAAGTCCAAAAGGGATGTGTTCTGTAGTTCATGACACTGATTTGGGGATAGAGGTATATCCCAGGGATATTCTAGAAGTGAAACTAGGTCTCTAGCTGGTAAATTGGAGGAGTTATACAAGATATAAAACGGTGCGCATTGAGTAAAATGAAGCCATGAAATAGGAAAGGAAATCAGTTGTGACAAGAACAGTTTTACTTTAAACTAGAGTATTCAGGCTAGCCCACCAAAGAGGGACACAGTAAGAGCCAGGGTTGATTCGCGATTTCAACCCTGTAACACCAGCGCCCAAACCTGGTGGAAACCAGTCCGATCACTCGAAATATGACTAATGGTATAGGATTACACAAGACAAAATTGAAAAGAGAGATGGTGCTAGCACTAGAAATCAAGGGCAGTGTTGCTGGGATAATTCTAACAGTTTTAACAAGTTATCAGGGTAAGGATAGGATGGCTTAGAGAGTAGGATAAGGACAAATGCAAGACAAGATAAGCTGTGGGTTTCTATGGGGTGGCGATTATACCAACAGTCCACTTTTTAGTTTGGGGATTTTTGAACCGTCAACAGGATCTGGTCACTACACGGCAGCGTGCCTGGCAAACAGCTGGCAGTTCTGGTCACCGGATGGCACTTCTGGACTAGCAATTCGGGTCACTGGATACTAAAGGTCAGCTGGATGGCAGGATAGCAGGATGGCATGCAGTTAGTGGGCAGCAAGCCAGACTGGTTCAGGATTCTTCCCAACAGAATACCACAGCTTTCCCCTTTTTAATGGGAGATTAGTGGGTTTTCAGAATTGAGGCCTTGCTGAAAATAGGATCAGCACTGCTTGGGTTTTGCAGTGGGCCATGGAGTATGGTCAGCAATGCTTTGGCCTTGTAGTTGGGATCTGGAATCTGGATGGATGGAACAGGAACGCAGTGCAGGAACGTCAGGAACAGTGTGTGTCTAGAGTCTTGTCAGGGACTCTTATTTATAATGCATATTGACATCATAAAAGTATATGGCTGGGCAGGGTCTGCTAAACACGCCTCTGCCAACTAGATTGGGCAATCAATGTTGGCTGCCTCCCCTAGAATGTGACTCAGTTTAGGAGGTTGTATTTTATGATGTAAAAAGACTTCCCACAGACCTTTTTGCCAAAAATTAGTCATAACCGAATGTACACATTTGTACATTTGCAGCACCTTAATAAATGACATAATCAGGTTACATATTTCATGAAGAGCATAGTAGTCCAATCCTGCAATCTGTGAGACATTGTTTTGTCCTTTTAATCATTTTTGGTCATTTTGAGTATGAAAGATTCAGCCTAAAATTCCATAACTTTATACACATGTGTGGATTATCATAAGGGATCTAAGTATACAAATTTGCATTGGTAACATGGATACTTTACTGTGCAATACTTTGACATTTCTATTCCCAAGGTGTCAGGGAATTCTACAATGTCTTAAATAAAAGCCCATGAAATCAAATTTAAACTGTAGCATTTTCGCATTTTTACCAAGTCTTGCTGCATAGATAAAAGTCTTTAAAGTTTATTTATGAAATGGTCTCTGGAAGCAAACGGCAGTCCTTTGTCCTGCACTGGACCATTTTTTTTTCTTTTTCAGCTACCACCAACTGTCACTTCTCCCAAAGGGAGGATGGATTTATCCAGCTTGCTTGAAGGTTTATTGCCCCTTATCCACTTTGCACTTTGAAGCCCCAGAATTTCTATTGAAAGAGGCCCCTGCCCAGACTGAAGTCTGATTAGTATGTGAAGTTTCTTTGTCCTGGTTAGTCACAATTTTCCAACCTAGCAATTATCACTTTCTTGTCCTGGAAGTTTATGGTGGCTCCCTTCCTTGGGGGAGGCCTTAGCTCTGCCAACTACCATATTGTTTTTTGGAAGCTTGCAAAATCTAGCCAAGTCAGTTTAAAACCTTTATTTTCTTTTATTTGGCCCTGAATCAAAAAAACAAGCCTGTGGAATAAAAATAGCCCATATGTGTTTCCGAGCAGCCAACCCCTTCTCATTGCTATGCACAGACAAGCTTTCATTCAACATTTTACTTTGACTTTAAAACGGGCATTTCTTTTTCTTTGGTTTGCAAAGCCCATTTTGCGTATGTGGTGAAAACCGCTTGCATTTCCTTTCAAATTCGATTTTGCATCTCCATCAGATTCCCACTCTGTCCTACAGCCATGGTTATTTTCCTGAATACAGGTGTTTTGTTTGAAGCACAGATGCATTGAAACTGACATGGCTCAGATATCTGGAGTCTCTTTGGAACTACTGAGCTTTGATACATTTGTAAAGAAATGAACGAGTTTTCCCATGTGGGGAAAAGTGAAGCTCCTTGTTGATTTTTCTCAAAGTTGGTTTGACAGGGCCTGTCATTCAGAAATCATGCCTGGTTTTGCTGAAGTACAATGAGATATCCTGGACATGGCAGGGCCTTATTGATCACAGTGGTCTAAGAAAGAACAGATGGAATTAGCGTAAAAGCAGCATTTTTTTAAAGGTGAAAAAGTTCCCTTTTCAATGGGGATTTTGGGGTTTTCAGCAAAGCAGTGCTGCCTTTTCACTTTCTTCCATTTGTATATGTCAGAACACACTGGCATGCTCTTTCAGTGTGTCCCCTGGTTCCATCCTGCCTGATGTGTGCTTGGCAGGAGGGTGCAGCCATTCTTTTTTGTTGCTGCAAAACGCAGTTTTGAGGCCATGGCGCTCACAGGAGCCAGCGCCGCCATTTTGCTGTGTCTGCGCAAATGCAGCTTGGTGATGTGGAGAAATGCTGTTGAGTGGGTCAATATATCCCACATACCCCCGCCCCCGACTTCTTCTGAGATTCCAAGTCGAGGGAGAATCGGGCAAGTGGGATTCCTAAATGGGGCAAAGCCGGAGAAGTCAGGTATGAGTCCTTCTTCCATCAGATAGCGGTGCGTCACGCTACTTTCGCTGTCTCTGGTTGGAACGTGGACCGACACCAACAGCTTTCTCTTGGATCTTCCTTTTTGGTGTTGAGCGACAACCCCAGATTTCCTTGGGTTTCTACTTTCCAGGTCCCGGAGGAGGTCCTCCTTGGTAGTAAATGTGCAACCAGTACAAATCTATGGAAGAGAACACAAACCGGTTGCTACCATTTCCCACTAACTGCCCTCCAATCGGGTTGACAGCAGTGGGATACACAGACATTCAATGATGACAACTGATAATGAAGAAAATACTCCCTGTTACATAATTATACCGAAAACTCTATCTGTTCCCTTCTGGTTCTTCTTTTTCTTATTGTCATGTTTCAGATGTCTCCTCTATTTGATTCTCTCTTGGCTCCTCAATTTGCTGCAAAGTATGCTTAGGGTGACAACTCTTAAACTGATTAATATGGGCCCATTTCTCTTCTGTCAATTCGGCTTTGGGGTTTCGGATTCTGTAGGCAACAGGTGAAATTTGATCTACAATTTCAAAAGGACTGCGTCAACTGGGCAAAAATGTGCGCTCTTTGGTCTGGTTCCTTTGGAAATTGTACAAGTAGACTCTTTCTCCTACTTGGTATTCCTTTTTGGTTGTTTTTAGATCATATTGAGTCTTCATCCCCTCTGCAGATCTTTCTAGGTTCCGCTGAGCATACGCAAAAGCATGTTGAAGGTGTTTTCTTAGATTCTCAACCTACTCATTAGTTGTGGAGGCGTTTATCAGTGTCTGCTCCTGTGTTCTATAGAGAAAATGCTGAGGTAACACTATCCTTCATCCAGTCATCAGCTCAAATGGAGACATCTTAGTTGCAGAAGAAGGTGTAGATCTGTTGGCCATCAGGACAAGCGGGAATCTGATGGCCCAACTTGGCCCAGAGTCTGCCATAAACCTTTTTAGAATGCTCACAGTGGCTTTATTGTACCTCTCAACGCCACCACTAGAGGACATGAGGTATGCAATGTGAAGTTTCCTTTTTACCCCAAGTATCTCCCACATCTTTGTCATCACTTTGCTGGTGAAGTGACTACCTCGGACTGACTCAATCCTTTGGGGTAGGCCAAAATGCGAGAAGATGTGATTGATCATCAGGGCAGCTGTTGTTTCTGCCTTGCAATTTGGTGCCGGGAGACATTCCAACCATTTGGTAAACAAGCATGTTACGGTTAACAGGTACTTGTTCCCCCTAGAGGAGCGAATCACGGGCCCGATGAAATCTACTTGTAAATCTGACCAAGGCAGTGTCATCCCCCTCTTCTGGAGGAGAGCTTGATGTGTGAGTGATGTTGGCTGAAACTGTGCACACACAAGACACCCCTTCAAGTATTGGTCGAGGTCCTACCCCATGTGTGGCCAGTATGCAACCTCTCGCAAGATTTCTAAAGTAGTGTGAAAACCCTGATGACCGGCTGTGGCCGCGTCTTGGGCGTGACTTAGCATCAGGCTTCAGAATGAGTTAGGGACCACCCACTGGTCACAGCCATATATGGATCTCCTTTCCAACAAACCATCTTGGATTCAGAACATTTTTGGACATTTCATCAACACCCTGAGGTCCTCTTTCCCAATGCAATCGGTATCCGTCAGGGGAAAGTTCTCAGGGTCCTCAATATGTTGATAAAGTTTACCAATAATCGGATCCCCTTTTTGTGCCGTGATTAAATCAGCATCTGGGGTCTCCTTACTTCACTGGGCAGTTGAGAGTTCATTGTGAGCATTTGTCTGGGACCTAGTGATAGCAGTGACCTGGATTTCCCCCAACAGGGACTCGATCTCAAGGAGATCCCCCTGGATGGCTCTGGTTTTGGACAGCTGATCAGCTAGGTCGTTTCCAGTTTTGTCTGGTCTCTCTATCCTGGAATGACCCTTGATCTTCTTCCAATAGATGGTCATCCCACTAGAGGTGATCAGGTCATCAATAATTTGGATGAGTTTGCCATGTTTAAGCTGTTTGTGATTAGCACATAGCATGCCTCTGGTTTCCAATTAACCAGGTGCTCCACTAACGTGTTCCGGACATAATCTGAGTCGGTGATTATGACCAGTTCGTGGAGTTGGTGTTGGATGGCAGTGAGGATGGCCTGATGAACTGCCATCAACTCTGCCACCTGACTACTGCGGTGACAGATTTTGTACCCAGCGGAGGGTTCCCGGGGCATCATTTACCCAGGCATTCCCAACGCCGGTCACCAGTTCCTTTTCCCCGTTGTTGTCAACATGTCAACATGATAGGAGCACCCGTCACATAAACTGTGGGCATTCCCTCACACTTGTCCTCTTTATAGACCTTATGCAGGGAATTCAGGTATGCCTCCATGTTGTCCTGGGTTTTAAGACTTTCGTCCTCGAGACAGTTTTCTTGGGCACAATCATGCAAGTCAGTCAGACCTTGCGCGAGGGGACTATTCTTGTTTTGGCCATATCTGACCTCCACAGGAAAGCCTTGCATTGATAGAATCCAGGAAGTAATTTGGGAATTACTCACATTTCCGGCCCGGATTCTGTCACTTTGGAGGTGTTGCAAAGGCTGGTGTGGAGTCTCCACTATGATGTGTTCCCCCTGGATGAACGGGCGGTAATTTTTGCCTTCTCATAATCATTGAATTTTTTCTCCACAGAGGATAAAGTCTTGCTTGCATAGGAGATGACTTTCTTGACCTTGTCATGTGTATGATATAATACTGCTGTCAAGTATGTATTTGAGAACCCTGTCTCCAAGAACTCCTTGTTTTTGACAACTAGACAAGGCGCTTGTGGGAGGCTTCTTTTGAGTTGCTTTACTGCCTCGGCTTGTTCTGGACCCCATTCCCACTTGGCCCCCCTTCAACAGATGGATCAGGACTCTTGTGATCTCTGTGTAATCCTTAATGAACTTCCTACTGTAATTAGTCAGTCCAAAGAGGCTTCTTAGCTCACGCAGAGTTGTGGGGACTTTCAGTTTTAGCAGTGCTTCCACTTTCTTCTCCTGGGGACAGAGACCCTCGGGTTTTCTTTCATGCCCCAAGAAGTTGACACGGGTTCTGCACCACTGTGCCTTTTGGAAGGATAGTTTTGCTCCGGCAACCCTCAACTGTGTCATAACATAACGGATTTCCGCTATGTGCTCCTCCACAGTTGAGCTTTTTATCAAGACATCATCCACATAGGCTAGGTTACCCCTTTCACCCAAGTCGGACATGGCCTTATGTAGGAAGATGTTGAATTTGTTGCCGGAGTCCGGGTCCAGGTGTACTGCTGCCCCCTAAAGGTAAAGGCCAGCTTGTATTGGTCCTCCCTACTGACAGGCACGGTCCAGTACCCATTGGCCAGGTCAATGGCAGTGTATACCTTTGACCCCTGGATCTGGGCCAGCCCCTCAGGTCAGTTCAGAGTCTCTGCTGGCCGTTCGGTTTTAAAATCCCCAGCACCAGGTGCTGTGGACTGGACAAATTATCCCACGGGACTCAAGGTTTTTGATGATTTACGTCAGCGACTTCATGGATGCGAGAGGCAAGCGGTATTGCTTCACAAACACTGGAGTCATTCCAGGGTCCATGGGAATTGTTGTTGTATGGATTTCGGTGCGACCACAGTCATACGAGTCCACTGCAAAGAAAACCTGTTTCAACCTTTGCTTTTGCTCCGGAGTCTCACAGGCATCAGCTAGGTTGACCCGCTCTTCAACCATCTGCCTGAAGCCTGGAAAGACTTCCGGTTTTGCTATCTCAGCGGCCTCCTCCAGCTGGGTGGAGAGGTCCCTGGTTAGAGTATTGGCCTGGATAGGGGGTTTCATGTAGGAGAGACAGTCCTTGTGGACCTGGAAGATCACCTCATCCTGCCTGATGTCGCAGGTCACCTCTTCCTCACCGTAAGGGCAGGAAGAGTACACCAGGAAATTCCCCCCTTGCCGGGTGAAGATCCTGTCTGGTGGTAAGTCATTGCCACTATCACTGTCAAAACAGTCATTGGGGATTGATCCTATCAGTTAATAACCTAGATCCATGGAAAAATGTCGGTCATCAACCGCCATTCCAATAATGGTCCCTGCGCCTAGAGTGATACTCCTGGGGTCGATGTTATCCATCAATATTGGAATGGTGTTGTGTTCTACATTGACTAATGGTGTTAGGTTTAACCCCAACCCCTGCTATTGGAGATGGGCATTGAGGTGTACATATGCATCAGAATTTTGCAGTTTCTGTCCTCTTTTAATTTTTAATTCAAGTGGGAATAGTCGTGTCTGTCCTGGGATGGTGATCTCCTCTCCAATTTGAACTTCAACTGCATACGGCAGCAGTTGGGCTGACCGAAATGCTTTTTCGGAATCCTCAAAGTCCATGGGATTAGCCCCTAGTCGGGACCAGGCTTTGTAATTCATCAGATCCAAATTAATGGCAAAACGATTGAGAATGTAATTGCCTAAATAGAATGCAGCAGGGGCATTTCGCACGACCCAACAATGATGTACTATGCTTTTGTTTCCTATAGAAATTTTGAGCATACACCTGCTTGGCAGGAGATGTTTGGAATTGGGAGTTTCCAGGCCCATTTCCCACTTATCGATCAATTTAAATGTGGGAATGGCTGGATCTTTTGGGAGCTTTCGGAACATGACTTCGCTGATGCAGCTCTTACCGTTGTTCACGCACACTCGGGCGAGAACAGATTCCTTCCCTTCATTTAACTGTATAGGGATGAACAACTGTTCTCTAATTTTCTGAATGTCAGCTAAACTCAGCTGGTTTTCTCATCGCTTTTGATTATGGAATTGGGATTTTCAGATTGTGAATTGGTATAGAATTTCAAAGTATTTCCTTGCAGTGTGGAATGCCACTTGACACTGGAAAGAAGGTTGATTTTAAGAAATGGAGAGGAGTTCCCATCACCAGTTTGTTGTCCTACAGCAATTACTGTCACGTCAGGTATTTGATTGTTCTGGAAATGAAACTCAATATGATCAGGTTTTTGTTCAACCATGTAGCATGTGCCATTTAAACTAACATGGTTGACACTTTGTGGACCTTGTTCACACAGTCTATTAGGGGGGACAACTTACGCAGGATGTCATTCCCTAGTAGACAGGGAGTGCCCTCTGTAGTCAAGACTATGACCGGGTGTTTCACTTTGTGTCGCCCAATTTTTATTTCCAAATCTGCAGTCCCCTCGACAGGAATTTCCTTCCCGTCGAAGTTTTGGAGCTGTCCAGGAAGAGGGGTGAGAGTGATCTGAGTGATCTGGTATTTCTCCCCCCTTCCTGAATTTAGCTGATCAAGGGCCCTTCTTGACAGAAGAGTGGCTTAGGATCCAGTGTACACCAGCGCCGGAAATGTACATTGGCCTTGCATCTGGACCGGGGCATAAAATCCACCCTCTTTCTCCTCCAATGGGCAAAGGTAATGTACATTTTGGGCAAGCTGGGTGGTCAATTTCCTTATTTTTGACTCCGACACAGGGGTTGTTTGGGCATAATTCCATGTGGGAGTTTGGGGATCTGAAAGAAAAAGGTGACATTCGGATATCTGGGGAGTTTTGGGCTCTCCTTTTTCTGATTCTGGCTGCCCCACCCTTTTTATAGGCAGTCAACAGAATTGGTTTGTGAGGTTTGGGGATCTCTCTGTTACTATTGGGTTTCCTGGATGCTCATTCTGTGGTTCAAGGATGGGTGAATCTTCATTTAGATCTCTTGGGACCCATTTTCTTTGGGAGGAGTCCCTCAGTCCCTGAAGGAGAAGATCTTTTTCTCAGAATCCTCTAAGGATTCTTCCCCTTCAAATTCAAGGACACTAACTTCCTCTACAAAATGGGCCTTTTTGGGTTCTTTATTTCTCCTACCCACCCCCTGCTCCCTGGGTTGCAGATTTTCGGCGGCAAGAGATTTTGGTTCCGGTTCCTGGGTATGCAGGGCTTTTCACGAGTGAGGAAGGAAGCTTCCTCTAGGGCTTTACACCTCCCTTCCCCCCGTGCCTCCTCCTCTGGAACTGATGAGTTGTCAGGGTTCTCACCCCGTCAATGTTCTGGGGTACCAGACCCTTGGTTTGTGGGGTTCTGAGCCGCCATGTTCATCTGAGGGTTCTGTTGAGCCCTCAACATGCGATCCAGATCCTGGGTTAGGTTTTGGATCTGGCGCTCCAGTTGGAACACCCGTTCCGGCTGGTACGGGGGTCTCTGTTCAAATCTAGGTGGATCACGGGAAGGGTAACTATCCCTTCTACTGTAGTACCCTGGATATTGTGAATTTTGGTAACCCTCCACCCTTGGCCTCCCCTCTCCCGGATTGGGTTGTCTGGGTTCCTGAAATCGGGGAATGAAAGGAGGGTTGTCCTGCAGGTTGGGTTTTTGTGGGTACCAGGGAAAGAAACTTAACCCAGCATTTGGAGAATTACTGCCCTCCTGGGGGAAGTTAGGAGGGAAGTTTCCCAGGGCAGTACTTACCCGATTGGATCCCCCCCTTGGGTTGGGGGAGTTCAGACATACCCCAGGATTGGTCGGTTGCCCTTGTAGCAGAGGCTGATATAATCAGGGGAATTAGGGGTCCCATTAGTTGGATGACCTCCCTGACTGCCACCTGTTTGTGATTGTCCTGAAGGCCTTCTAGGTCTCTGATTTTGCTGATTTTGTGTAGGTGTATTTTTAGGCTCCCCCATCTCTAAGTCTAAAATGGGGGCAACCTTCACCTCCACCACCTTAGCAGCCGCAGGGGTGTTTGGGGTTTTTGGCCAGATTTTTATTTTCTGCAGGTTTTTGGACCTTTTAAATGTGGGTCGCCTGCTCTATGACCCAGTCCAGGGATCTTTTGTTGTGGAAATCCCTCACCAGTTGGGTCATGATATACTTGGGGAGTGCATGAAAGAAGGTGGTTATGAAGTCCCTGCTATCCGTGCGCACCCTCCTAGTGGTTTGTGCAAAGGCGCGTTTGAGCTCCTGCACAAATTCTCGTGGGGCCTGATCTTCCCCACACTGCAGATTGTAGGCTGCTTTGCGAGCCTCTTGGGGGGTTTCTGCGGGCAGAAAAGTGTTTCAAGATAGCTGCCCTGGAGGTGGACCATCTTGAATGGTTCTAGTCCTCCAGGCCAGCAAAGAAGCTGGAGTACTCAGGGGAGAAGGTCGATTTTACATACTATATGCAGTTTGGGTTGCCTTTCAGATGAAAAGTGTCCATCATCTGCTCATAGAGTTGCAAGTGTTCCCAAACAGAATATTTTGCGTTTTTATGGTATGGGGTTATGACACTCCTAATGGCCTTAATATGCCTAATGGGGTCTTTTGTCACAACTCTCTTGAGTCTATTTGCCTTCTTTGGCTTAGTCACCCGAGTCCACTCGCCCTCAGACTCAGAGGCGCAACTACTTGAGGTCCCCTCATGATCATCTAGGCACTCCCTGATTCTGTGAGCTTGAGAGGGGCTCGCAGAATGGAGGGGCCTAGTTTCTCTATTCCTGTGGTGCTCAGGAGAGTAGTCTTATGACTCTTCCCTGCTCCCAGGTTTGGCAGAGTATCCCCCCACTGCCCTAATTGGGTAGAGGTCTTCGAGATGCTCTTATGGGGCCTCATTTCAACTGGTTTTTCCTCAAATTGAACCAACTGGTCCCTTGGAAGGTAGTATTTCTGTGTATCTACTTCCCTGACTCTCCCCTCATAGGAGTCTTCCTTGTCAGAGACATCAACCTTAATGTTTGGGTATCTATACAGGGACGCCCGTCAATCAATTTCTGGGGGGCACTGATCTGTCAGTTCCATCATTCTGGGTCTATTAAATTCTTATGGCCTCCTGGTCTCCAGCTCATGTGAACCGGCAGCCATGAAGTCAGCAGTGCACAAAGTGTTAAATGGGTTTGAGTCCCTTAGTACAGAGGTCCTTATGCTATGATCAGGGGTTGCCCTGTCCCACTCTACCTGTTCAGGGTCCCTCCACTTAGGATTAAATCTAGCACCCTCTTTCTCCAACCTTGCTAGTTTCTCCTTCTCAGCCCCTACTTCTTGACAGTAAGCAAATATCTTAGCCTTTTGCTCAGCTATCAAGACTTTATTGGCCTCTATGACCCGCTCTTGCGCTGCCATTTGTTTGTGGAGCCCATCATTCTTTTAAGAGGGCCTCATTGTCTCTCTATGCTTCCTGTATGGTTTGGGAATAGTGAGACAATTTCTGTTGCAGGAGACTCACCTCCTGAGTTTGTGCATCTTTGGTTTGGGTGCTCTCTTCTAGAGCACCTTCTACCCATCTGGCGTGTTCCAGTAGAGTCCCATACTCTGTTTTGAGTTCATTCAGTTTCTGGAGGGCTAACTCACTTCCCTGTAACTCTGTTTTTAATTTCCTTACTTCCTGGCATAGGACGTCTTTCTCCTGATTTAGGGCGCTTCTCTGTTCAGCCTGGTCATCCCTTTGTTGCTTAATGGTATTAAATTTCTGGCGCTCTTAATCAAATTCTGCTTGAGAGTGGAAGTCTCTCATCATTAATTTATTATTTTCCTCTTTCAACCTTTCGACCTGATCTTGCAACATGGTTATTTGTCCTGAGCAGACCCTGTTATAGGTTAATTGTTGAGTCAGCTTCTGTTGACTCTCTTTCAGGGAGTCAACCTTTTCCTTACTGCATCTAATTGGGCCTCTTGGTCTGTATTATTCTGTTGTTGGAGGACCAAGTCCTCTTTGAATTTCTTTAGGTAATTTCCACATTCTACATCCAACTCTTGGCTCTTTTGTAATTCTTGTTCTGCTACTTTTAGTTCAGCCTGGATTTGATTTAATAGTTCAGATTGATTCTGCGCTAGAGTTTCATTTTCCTCCTGTTTTTCCCACATCACTCCCATGTGGAGATACATGTAGGCCGCGATCCTGACAATTTTAATTTGCTCATCTTTAGTCTTTGGGGTCATATATAATTCACTCAAAGCTTGGTGTAATAGGCCACCGTCCGGCCATGTATCCAGGTTCATGGCAGTGACCTGTTGTTATTTCTTGCAGCCAGACCTTTTCATCCTGTTCTGGTCATTCACCTCTGACAAATAGCTTGTGCAGAATGTGCTCCCTAGCCATATTGATTTCTACTACGGTCATTTTGGACAGGTTCTTTCTTTATTCATTTATTTATTTATGTAAGGGTAACCTGTATTCAATTGCTTTCTGTCTATTTTGGGGTTGATTTAGGTTTAATTTTTAGACACAGGCCTGGTACTTAGAGCATTTGTTTTTGGGGAGGTGCTTGTACAGTGTAAACCGGTTTCCAACACCACACACTACTTGGCACCTCTGGCCCAACACATCTCTACTTTCTGCTCTAACTTTCAGTTTTATGGGGATGACATCCAGCTCTCCTTCAGGCTCCTTACAGCCTCTTCTGCGCCTTCTCTCAAACCAGACTGTCTGTCCGCAATTCAGGAATGGTGTGCCTCCAACGGTCTCTGCCTTAATGCCAGTAAGACTGAGATCCTCCTCAATGGGACACCTACTCCCGCCTTCCCTCTCTCACTCTGGCCGCCCACTCTGGGCCCTCTACCTGCTCCTTCCTGTGAGGCTAAGAACCTTGGGGTCATCTTCGATTCCACCCTCTCCTCTCCTCACCTCTCCGATGTCTCTAAGAAGTCACACTATAAACTGCACCTCCTCAGAAGTATTCTTCCTTTTTTCACTTTCCCCCAGAAGCTCAATGTCTCCAGAGCCCTGGTCCTCTCTAGGTTGGACTACTGCAACAGCCTCTTTCTAAATATGTCTGCCTCTACTCTTCGCCCTTTACAACCTATCCAGAACAGGACTGTGAGACTTGTCCTTGGCCTCACGCCCAGGGATCGTATCTCTCCAGCCCTGAAATCTCTCCACTGGATACCTGTGGCTGCAAGGATCAAGTTCAAGACCCGCTGCATTGTCCACAAGGCTTTCTGGGGACCACACTACATCCACATTTCTCTTCCTAATCATCTTTCTTCTCGAACCCTCTACTAATCCACCTCCAACTCTCTGAGAGTCAGACGCTTCTCCAGGCAGAGAGTGGGGGTTAGATCTCTCTCTCCGACTGGGGCCTATATCTGGAACAGCCTCCCCACCTCTCTCAAAGTTGACCAGGACCATCTAAGGTTCCGGAAGCTACTCAAGACCTTTCTTTTCGCTTCTGCTTTCTCTCGCCAGCCCCCTTGCTAATGTCCCTGTCTGCTGCGCACTCTGGGTACCTGGCCACCCACTGAACGTACGGAACCAGGCTCCTGCACGAAGAGTTGCCCTTGCAGTGCCTCCGGGCCTCCCAACCACTTAAGGGACTGTATCTGCAACCCTACAGTCCCCTGACTCTCTGCACCTATGAGCCACCAGCCAAAGCACTTATGAGCTACTTGCACTCCTGCCTCTGACTCCCCTGGCACTTCTCCCACTCCACCCACACACTTGCACGATCTGAATGACATAAGGTCTAGAAAAATTGTTGTTTTGTCCTCCTCTGTCCCCCCTTCCTTGTTTGTCACGCCTAGTAACACTTGTGTACAGGCACGTCATAAATGACCTATCATATCATATTATAACTGTGGTGTTATAAAACTGTCAGTGGATGTTACATTGATGTTGGTTGTAGTAGAGGTATACTGTGAAACAAAAGGTGACATTTTCATAGTAACAACAGACAGTAGAAGGGAGGTTGTTGAGAGGACGACAGCAAAGAAAAGCCCAGACAATTATACCGTACTGCAGAAGTCCAAATTTGTAGATGAAGAAATTATATGCTCATTCTTTGAACTGTGTCAACTAATCTTGGGAAGTAGAGTTCCAGGATTACCATTGCCGTTGCTTTCTTGCTTAGAATTCAAAGGAGATCTTTTCACTCAGAGGCGGAGAATTGTTACCAGTGGATTTTTGTTTGATGATCTTTTGTTTTGACTTCAAACTGACAAGAACTGATTTAATACTTTTTAAAAAAAAATTGTTAAAAACTTTCTTTATTGGCATTTTGCTTAACAACAGTACCAACAATCAACATACCCCCACAAACCCCCCAACCCAGTACACACACAGAGGTGTTAAACTGTTCCATGACAAGGCGATCAACATATGAATTACAAGCATAGTGTTGCAAACATTAATATAGGGCCATTTGTAATATGAGTGACGAGTCCAAGGATTTGCAGCTAACACTGCCAGAGAGCTGGAGATTTGATAAGACATCTGCACAGTTCCCAGTGTCCCTAGGTCCCCAGGGTCTCATGTCCTTGTTTACAATACACCTTGGATGGGGCATCAGATAGCAGGTTGGCGCCCCTCTGTGGGGAGGGTTGATGCAAGGACTCCTGCGGGGAGCGGGGCTCGGAGTCCCCTCCACTTGGTTGCTTGAGGAGATATAGCGTATATGCGTCCCACATCTGTCAGTCTCCCCAGCCATTCCTTTGCATTGCACCCCATCTGGTCTCCATATCGTTACAATACAAAATGTCCTTGGACCATTGGGCAACCGACGGGCCACGTTTCTTATCCCACCCTACAGCTACTCTGCGTTTTGCCAGAATTAGAAGAAGGCCTATCAGCTTCCGAGTCCCTTTAGATACCTGTTTGGTATACCCCAGTAGGGCCATTATAGGGTCCGATGTAAGCCTCTGTCCCGCAATGTCTCCAATACTTCAAACACATGCATCCAAAAATGCCTAAGTTCCTCGCACTCACAAGCCACATGGAGAAATCCTGCAGCACTTCGCCCACATCTGATACAGGCCCCCGACCTTTGGGGGAAGTACTCCTTCAGTCGAGCCGGGGAGTAGTAGTATTGATGTAAAAACTTAAAATTAATCAGTTTAAAATTGGTATTGATCGCACCCTTCCTGATCATCTCACAGCAATAGTCCAGCGTGGCCTCTGGTATTTCCCTGCCCAATGTCCTCTCCCACACCTCCCGTGGTGACGTTGCGACTGCTGGCCTGTTTTTCAGAGCCATCGCACACAATTTAGAGACTACCCTCCACCCTAGACTCACCCCTATCACCTTATCAAGTATCTAAGCTGCCTGGGGTTGCACAGGAAAGGATGGAAGCAGCCGCTGCAGCGCCAGCCGCAGTCTATAGTACAGAAACACATCTAGCGCAGAGAGAGCTCCCTTTTCCCTCATTTGAATGGTGGAGATGAACTTCACTCGTGGAAACAAGTCTCCAAATGTAGTTACTTCTAACCGCTTCATCAATGCCATATAGCTTGCCTCACAAGTTAGGGGAACATCCGGAAAAAGATATAATCGGCAGTTCTGGCGAGTAAAGTATGCCACCCCTAGGTTTACGTTCCAAAAGGGACCAAGCTCCACACGTTAACTGAACCAGATTTCGGGGCGCCTGTGGACGGTTCGGAGCAGTTAGGATGACCTACCTCAACAGTGCTGGAGATGCAATCGACCTCTCTATTTCCACATGCCTACGCTCAGCCGCCATCCCATACCAATACCGGAGGAAACTTGCTTGCGCCATAGTATAATATAGTTCAAAATCTGGTAGGGCCAGACCCACCTTCCGAACAGGTGCAATAAGTTTATCCCAAGAGACCCGTGCCTGCTTGCCAGCCCAGATACATATTGTCACCAACGAGCGGAGATCCCTGAAGTACTTCATGGGCACTTTTATAGGTGCATTGAGAAACACATGAAGAAATCTAGGAAGAATAGACATCTTGATTACAGAGATCCTGCCAAACAGGTTAAGTGGGAGTGAGCCCCACCTCTGCATCGCCAATTTGGCCGATTTGAGTGCCTTCCCTTAGTTACTACGATATACCACCCCCTCATCCCTGGCTATTGTGATTCCGAGGTAGCGGGTGCTGAGCAGGTCCCACTGAAAACCCCAGATGTCTTGAAATCGACCCAACCCATCCGTCAACGGCAATATAACGGACTTACTAGCATTCACCTTAAGCCCCGACAGTTCCCCGAATTGTTGAACGTCTAGCATGATCGGGTCCAGGTTGACCTCAGGCTGACGAATAAACAGGACCATATCGCCCGCATATAGTGAAATCACTACCTTGTGGGTATGCAGTTGAACTCCCCGATGTATATGTAGCTCTCTGACCCACTCAGCCCACGGCTCTATCGCTAGGGCAAATAACAGGGGAGAGAGGGGACAACCTGGTGTGTCCCCCTCTCAAGTGGAATTAGTTCGGTTGTCTGCCCATTCACCCTTACTCTAGCTGCCAGGTTTTTATATAATAGTGACACCAAGGAGATGAAGAGCCCTCCCAATCCCAATCTGTGCAGAACCATAAACAGGAATGGCCACTCCATGGAGTCAAATGCCTTAGTGGCATCCAATAGAACTGCTGCCGCTGGGTCATCCCTTGGCAAAGCCGCCATTAGCCCAAACATTCTCCTCAATCCAAATGATGTCGACCGACCAGGAATAAATCCCGCCTGATCAGCCCTGACCAAAGTTGGCATCAATAGCGCCAATCTTGCTGCCAGTTTTTAGCCATAATCTTATTATCAAGGTTAATAAGCGATATTGGGCAATACGAGGAGCAGTCCCCCCCAGGCTTCCCTGGCTTTAACAGTACGACAACCACTGCTTCTCTAAGAGAATCCGGTAACCGACCCTCGGGCATGGCTTCCTGGTAGACTTGCAACAGATATGGTGCCAATTTGTCGACATAGCATTTATAGAATTTAGCTTTAAAGCCATCTGGGCCCGGGGACCTCCCCCCTAGCAACGACTTAATGGCATCTGCCACTTCCTCCAACGTCATCGGTCTGTTCAACCACTGCTGCTGCTCCTCTGAGCACCAGTACAGTCCCAACTGGTCGAGATAAGCATCTATGTCTGCCTGAGCAGCTTGCAATTGGGCAGAGTACAGGTGACTATATAATTTTTGAAACTCATGCACTATTGCCTCATTTATTTATTTTATTTATTTATTTATTTGGATTTATAAAGCGCCCAGCGGCCCCGAGGCATTGTGGCGCTGTTACAGGATATTCACTTGGTGCATGTTATACAGGTTATACAGGGTATACATTCGGTGCAGGTTATAAAATTATAGCAGGAGTAGATGTATACAGCAGTATATGACATTGTAGAGAAGGTGTTACAGGTTACAGAGGGAAAGCGTTAGAGACAATGCATGACATAAGGTGGTCTAGTTGAACAGCTTTGTTTTTAGAGCTTTCCTAAAGGTTGTCAGGAATTCTTCTTCTCTTAGACTGAGTGGGAGTGAGTTCCAAGCTTTAGGGGCTAGAACGTCAAAGCTAGCGCCGCCTGCTTTAGCTCTGTTGAATGCAGGGACTGAGAGTTGGTGTGAATACTGGTCCTTTTTCAGTCAGTGGGCTGGTGATTGGTGTATTCTTTCCACTAGGTAAGCTGGGGCAGACTGGGCGATGCATCTTTGTGTGATGGCGAGGGCTTTGAATATTATGCGTTCTTTGACCGGGAGCCAATGGGCACCTTTCCGTGCCTGGGAGATGTGCTCACTCTTGGGTATACTGAGTGCAGCTCTGAGGGCACTGTTTTGTGCGTTTTGTAATCTGTTGATGTTATTATTGGAGGTGCCTAGAAGTAGAATGTTGCAGTAGTCAAGTTTTGCACAAGATGTGGCCCTTGCAATGTTGAGACAATTTTTATGAGATAGGTATGGTCTCACAGCGTTTATGATTTTTGATGTGAGCGCAGCCGTTGATGAGATGGCGCTGACTTGCCTGTCTATTGATAGGGTGGAGTCCAGATAGACTCTGAGTGTTTTGACTGTGTCTGAGGTTTTAATGATGGTGTCCTTGATGCTGAAAGAACTATAGTTGTTGTCTAGTTGTCTCATCCTCAAAGTGATCTATCCCCCTCTCATCCGTGATCACTGTGACTCTGTTCCCCTGACTGCACATCTGAGTGGCTCTGGCTAGTGACCGTCCCGGGGACTGACCTCTGCCATATTTACGGTGGGCCGATCTATCCCACCCATACTTCACCTCCCGCTGTGCCAGAGCGTGAAACTCTTCAAGGTTCCGCATGATGTCCCCCTGCTGGGTCTTAGATGGGATGGGAGCCGCCTCCTGCAAGCGCGTATCTCCTCCTCCGTGTTGGCCATATCCCTTTGTATCCCCTTTATGATCCCTGATTTCTTGGCTATGCACTCCCAGCTTATCACACATTTGAAACCTTCCCACAGGGTGCCCACGGAAGGCATCTACCCCTCATTAATCTCAAAGTATTTGTCTATGGTGCTCGACAGCTCCTCCCTGAAGACTACATCTGTGAGTTCATCGCTCCTGAATCTCCACGGGGGCCTCATCCCCGCCCGACCTCTCAGGCGGATAGTTAACAGGACGGGAGCATGATCTGAAAGGGTGCGGGCCAAAATCTCCACCTCTGTGGTCTGTCCCATGAGCTTGTGGGACACCAGAACATAGTCCAGCCGCGCAGCAGAATCATGTGGGGCAGAGTAATGTGTACACTGGTTTATCAGTGGGTTTCTCACCCTCCATATGTCCTCAATTCCCCACACCGTAACCATGCCCTGGATTTGGACAGAACTTCTACTATTCGTGCACAGGGCATTCCCCACCCTATCCAGGGCTGGGTCTAGCACCGAGTTAAAATCCCCTGCCCATACGATTTCTCCTTCAGGGATAGCCACCAGTTGCCTCTCAACCCACTGCAAGGATTCCATTGTGTCTTGGTTGGGGCCATAATAACAGACCAATGTGTACAGCTTCCCTTGAATAATCCCCTGCACTACCAGTGCTCTGCCCTCCTGATCCCTCAGGACCTTGGTCTGCCTGAACCCCACCGAGCTATCACACACACCCCTGGAATATGAAGAATAGGAAGAGGAGTACCTATGGCACCCCCAACTCTTAACAAATTTAGACTCTGAATCTGCTGTCAGATGGGTCTCCTGGAGGAAGGCCACCCCCACTTGATGTTGTCTTATGTATTGTAAAACTTTCTGACACTTAGGTGGGCTGTTAAGACCTCTAACATTCCAGGTCATAAGTTTAAGTGTCGCCATTAGTAGATAACAGTACATGCCTTCCATTCACCTCTTGTCACCTCATATATCCGCACCATCTGTACCACTAAGTCCCCGCCCCCCTCCCCTACCAACAACCCCCCAACTTGTCAGCGTATTACCCACCCCCACCAACCAACGCCCTCCCCCACCCACGCCGGGTACCCCAACTGTCCGGCTCCCCACTCTCCCATGGCATAATTGCAACTAGCTTTCGCACCGGGGGCGGCTGCAAGCCCGACCCTCCAGCACACCGTTCCAAGTAAAATGACTCCTGCTCAGACGATTAGAACTGAGTGCGGTAATAGACCTCCTTGCCTGAAAACTAAACACATTCAGGCCCCAAGTCAAGCATTATTTCCCCGGCAACATGTCCAAGAAGGATGCAGCCTCCTCCGGGGACTGGAAAAAGAATGAACGACCATTGTGTTCAACTCGAAGCTTGGCCGGGAACAGCAAGGCGTATTTTATGTTCCTGTCCTGCATCAGTTTTTTCACATCTAGAAATGTTCTCCTGGTCGCTTGCACTTTATCCGAGAAGTCAGGGAACAACTTGATAGCTTCCTCCTTGCAGGTGACAGTCCCTTTTTCTCTCGCCTTCCGGATCGCTGTGTCCCTATCTCGATAATTTAATAGACGGGCTATTAGCGGTCTGGGTGGCGCTCCTGGGATCGGTTTCCTTCCACTTGGAATTCTATGCGCCCTCTCCAGGATGCATATTGTGGAGAACCCTTCAGGCCCAGAGCCTCCCGCAGTATTCCTCAACCAGAGTTTCCATATCCGACTGGTCAGCCGATTCGGCCAGGCCCACTATCCTTATGTTATTTCTTCTTGACCTCGATTCGAGGTCCTCCTGCTTCTCCTTAAGTTCTTTCAGGGCCTTCCTTACCCCAGACATTTCTCCCGAGACCGAGGCTGCCACATTTTCCACTCCGGATAGCCGTCCCACCGCCTCATCCAGTCTCCCCCCATGCTTATCTAGACGGACCTGCATGTCGTCTACCTGTCACGACACCCATCCAGAAGACCCCTTGGCAAGCCCATGGGCCAGGAAGGGTCTCCACTAAAAACAGGCATCCTTGGCCTAGGCCTTCTTGGGGCCAGTCCTGGCGCCTTTGGCGCCAGGCTCATACTTGATAAAGGACTTGTATTGGGAACTACTTTATTTCAGTGTCAATCAACGTGGAGGCATCCAGATAGCTTGGCTCCTTGGAACCAAGCTATGCGGTATAGTATTTTTGGGTGTGGTACCATAGGAACTATTTTACCAGGACTACTTTCTTGAAGCTATTTAAACCACACCCGACTGGGATAACACGCTTTGCGTTACTTTGCAATTCTGCAACTTGACGCTCACCGTGTTCAGCTGCACCCGCGAACCTCGGAAGAACAGCATCTGTTAAGGAGAAAAAGGACATCGTTAGCAGCAGCAGCTTACCTGTAATTTCATCGTTAGATGTCCTCGGCTCTTGAGATCATAATCCTGGAACCAGCGCTCCTCCCGAACCGACGGATCTGCAAAAAAGGAAGAAACAAGGCATTAGACATTTTTACAATTTAATGAACGGTGTCGAAAAGCTTACCTCGCAAGCCACTCCTCGACCAGCATCGCCTCAGGAATTTAACGCACCGGGGGAGCACTGCGACCTGTGGGAAGACAAGACAACAGGTTAGCAAGAGGCCAGGCATCATAGCGCTGCGCTTAGCGCCTACTCACCGCATCAAGGCGCTCTAAAAACGCCATTACTTACCGGAGAGACCCAATTCAGTCTATGCCACATATTGGACTTCCGCGCACCTAAGGAAGAGAAAAGACATTAGTTAAACCAAAAAGGCATGCAAAGACAATAATATAGCACAGCAATAAGACCTACCTGAAAGACTCAAAGCGGGCCGGCATCAGTGAAGTAACTCAATCGCAAACGCCCACCAAGCACAATGCGCCCCTGCCAAGAAGGCAGGATGGAGAACACACCTGCATTAAAAACAAGGTGAGGAGAGGTCCAGTGAGGCCGCGGGTATACAAGGTGGTGGGGGACTGTTTACCCCAGTTGCCCAGTCTTGAACATTGCCCACCTGTATTCCAGGCAGAACCCTCCAGCTGGTCACACCTGGGAACTGCAGAGAAGGATACCTGAGTCCCAACTGCTGGGTGGCGTCCCGATGGAACCAGGTGAGCGTAACACTACCTTACAGGTCAGTGTATCGTGTTTCCCATCCAGAGACTGTATCCCCGACTGCAACTGCGTGAACATAGCTTTAATATCCTGAAAAGCGGCAGAGGGGTCTAGATCCAACCCTGGGGTGCACTGCACAGACAGATGTTCCATCGCTGCACTGTTTTTAGCCTGGGTGGATGTCTCGAAGTGCAGCTTCGACTGTTGCTTACCCCCCTTAGCGGAATTTGACATGCTGCGTCGGTGGGGCAGACCCCGGGGCAGGCGCTGGTTCAGTTCACTTTGTTTATAGATCCGGATACCCATTGTTCCCCCGGTGCCTCCCCACCCTGCTCCAAACCGGGGTTCTGCTCCACGAAAGTGGGCCAGATCCTGCATATGACTGTAGGTGAGAGAAGCTTCGGAGTGCTGGTGTGCCTGTCTCGCCACTCCATTAGTCTTTGAGGCTAATACCTCCGCCTGAGGACTGGACCAGTGCGCAAGCAGACCAGAGTGCAGCTGGTATTATGCTACCACCCGCAGGGCGGGCCACCCTGTCTCAGAGTCAGCTTCTCTCCTGTTTCAGAGTCAGCTTCTCTGGCCTCCTACGCCCATGCTCCACACAGATAGATGTCTCCACCTGGGGGCTCCGCTGGGCTTCCAAAGTCTTAATGACACTTGGGCCGATCAAAGTATGCCAGGCCACTCCTGGGGTCTCACTTTCCCCTCCGGCTCAGAATGGCAGAGTCCATGCACCCCGAGCGAACCACCGGCCCCCTTACCGGTCCGCTAGCAATCCAACCTCCAGTTCCATGTGGGGGCACAGCAGTCCTTATCACTTTCCCTGGTGTTCGACGTTTGCCTCTGGCACTCCGCTGGCCAGCACCTGACAGTACCGAGTGCATGCACACCCCGGTGCAGTCTCTTCTTCAGCCCCTATAGCCCAGCGGATGTGAGGAGAAGCTGACTGATGCTGCTCAGCCGCCGCCCCAGTAACCCCGGTGCAATCTCTTCTTCAGCACCTATAGCCCAGCGGATGTGAGGAGAAGCTGACTGATGCTGCTCAGCCGCCGCCCCAGTAACCCCGGTGCAATCTCTTCTTCAGCCCCTATAGCCCAGCGGATGTGAGGAGAAGCTGACTGATGCTGCTCAGCCGCCGCCCCAGTAACCCCGGTGCAATCTCTTCTTCAGCCCCTATAGCCCAGCGGATGTGAGGAGAAGCTGACTGATGCTGCTCAGCCGCCGCCCCAGTAACCCCGGTGCAATCTCTTCTTCAGCACCTATAGCCCAGCGGATGTGAGGAGAAGCTGACTGATGCTGCTCAGCCACCGCCCCAGTAACCCCGGTGCAATCTCTTCTTCAGCCCCTATAGCCCAGCGGATGTGAGGAGAAGCTGACTGATGCTGCTCAGCCGCCGCCCCAGTAACCCCGGTGCAATCTCTTCTTCAGCCCCTATAGCCCAGCGGATGTGAGGAGAAGCTGACTGATGCTGCTCAGCCGCCGCCACAGTAACCACGGTGCAATCTTTTCTTCAGCCCCTATAGCCCAGCGGATGTGAGGAGAAGCTGACTAATGCTGCTAAGCCGCCGCCCCAGTAACCCCGGTGCAATCTCTTCTTCAGCCCCTATAGCCCAGCGGATGTGAGGAGAAGCTGACTGATGCTGCTCAGCCGCCGCTCCAGTAACCCCGGTGCAATCTCTTCTTCAGCCCCTATAGCCCAGCGGATGTAAGGAGAAGCTGACTGATGCTGCTCAGCCGCCGCCCCAGTAACCCCGGTGCAATCTCTTCTTCAGCCCCTATAGCCCAGCGGATGTGAGGAGAAGCTGACTGATGCTGCTCAGCCGCCGCCCCAGTAACCCCGGTGCAATCTCTTCTTCAGCACCTATAGCCCAGCGGATGTGAGGAGAAGCTGACTGATGCTGCTCAGCCGCTGCCGCAGTAAGCCCGGTGCAATCTCTTCTTCAGCCCCTATAGCCCAGCGGATGTGAGGAGAAGCTGACTGATGCTGCTCAGCCGCCGCCCCAGTAACCCCGGTGCAATCTCTTCTTCAGCCCCTATAGCCCAGCGGATGTAAGGAGAAGCTGACTGATGCTGCTCAGCCGCCGCCGCAGTAAGCCCGGTGTAATCTCTTCTTCAGCACCTATAGCCCAGCGGATGTGAGGAGAAGCTGACCGATGCTGCTCAGCCGCCGCCCCAGTAACCCCGGTGCAATCTCTTCTTCAGCACCTAAGGCCCAGCAGATGTGAGGAGAAGCTGACCGATGCTGCTCAGCCGCCGCCCCAGTAACCCCGGTGCAGTCTCTTCTTGAGCCCCTATAGCCCAGCGGATGTGAGGAGAAGCTGACTGATGCTGCTCAGCCGCCGCCCTAGTAACCCCGGTGCAATCTCTTCTTCAGCCCCTATAGCCCAGCGGATGTGAGGAGAAGCTGACTGATGCTGCTCAGCCGCCGCCCCAGTAACCCCGGTGCAATCTCTTATTCAGCACCTAAGGCCCAGCGGATGTGAGGAGAAGCTGACTGATGCTGCTCAGCCGCCGCCCCAGTAACCCCGGTGCAATCTCTTCTTCAGCACCTAAGGCCCAGCGGATGTGAGGAGAAGCTGACTGATGCTGCTCAGCCGCCGCCCCAGTAACCCCGGTGCAATCTCTTCTTCAGCCCCTATAGCCCAGCGGATGTAAGGAGAAGCTGACTGATGCTGCTCAGCCGCCGCCCCAGTAACCCCGGTGCAATCTCTTCTTCAGCCCCTATAGCCCAGCGGATGTGAGGAGAAGCTGACTGATGCTGCTCAGCCGCCGCCCCAGTAACCCCGGTGCAATCTCTTCTTCAGCACCTATAGCCCAGCGGATGTGAGGAGAAGCTGACTGATGCTGCTCAGCCGCCGCCGCAGTAAGCCCGGTGCAATCTCTTCTTCAGCCCCTATAGCCCAGCGGATGTGAGGAGAAGCTGACTGATGCTGCTCAGCCGCCGCCCCAGTAACCCCGGTGCAATCTCTTCTTCAGCCCCTATAGCCCAGCGGATGTAAGGAGAAGCTGACTGATGCTGCTCAGCCGCCGCCCCAGTAACCCCGGTGCAGTCTCTTCTTGAGCCCCTATAGCCCAGCGGATGTGAGGAGAAGCTGACTGATGCTGCTCAGCCGCCGCCCCAGTAACCCCGGTGCAATCTCTTCTTCAGCCCCTATAGCCCAGCGGATGTGAGGAGAAGCTGACTGATGCTGCTCAGCCGCCGCCCCAGTAACCCCGGTGTAATCTCTTCTTCAGCACCTATAGCCCAGCGGATGTGAGGAGAAGCTGACCGATGCTGCTCAGCCGCCGCCCCAGTAACCCCGGTGCAATCTCTTCTTCAGCACCTAAGGCCCAGCAGATGTGAGGAGAAGCTGACCGATGCTGCTCAGCCGCCGCCCCAGTAACCCCGGTTCAATCTCTTCTTGAGCCCCTATAGCCCAGCGGATGTGAGGAGAAGCTGACTGATGCTGCTCAGCCGCCGCCCCAGTAACCCCGGTGCAATCTCTTCTTCAGCCCCTATAGCCCAGCGGATGTGAGGAGAAGCTGACTGATGCTGCTCAGCCGCCGCCCCAGTAACCCCGGTGCAATCTCTTATTCAGCACCTAAGGCCCAGCGGATGTGAGGAGAAGCTGACTGATGCTGCTCAGCCGCCGCCCCAGTAACCCCGGTGCAATCTCTTCTTCAGCACCTAAGGCCCAGCGGATGTGAGGAGAAGCTGACTGATGCTGCTCAGCCGCCGCCCCAGTAACCCCGGTGCAATCTCTTCTTCAGCACCTAAGGCCCAGCAGAGGTGTGAACACCTGAAAATATGAAAGCCTTTGTCTCCTAGTTGAAGATGAGGTCTTCCATTTTTTTTTCAGCAAAAGAGGACTCCCTCCCTCATGGCATGGGGTAAATCTCAACATGGCATGCAGGAGCAGAGCATAGAACTCATTTGTTAGCATGAAAAAGACCCAAAATGAGGAGGCTAGGCTACTGTATTAAATGGAGGTCTATACTGTTGCTGTTTATTTGCACCAAGGATTTCCAACGTGTCAACCGCCTCATGTCAAAAAGTGGTTTCCTTTCTCCGCTGTCTACAAAGTGTGTACAGGAAGCGGTGCTTGCCTGGAATGTTACAGCAAATTAAGTATGCAGGAAGCTGCACACGAGTGCATGCAGTTTACTGCCATGGCCCCACAAGGGTGTTCAAAGCCCTCGCTACGCCTACACCCGTCCATGGCTGGTGGAAGGAGGATAGAAGCAGCAAGTAGGTAGCTGGTGGACTGGGGACAGATATCAAGAGACGGGTAAGGGAATACAAGTGGTGTGAGGGTTTGGAAGCTGCAAAGGAAAGGATTTTATGCAAGTGAACCATTGGTAGGGAGGGGGAAAGGAAAAGGATGCTTTACCGAGTTCGCCCTGGAGTATTTAGTGCACCCATGTGGAAGAAAGACAAAGGTATATGTGGAGTTCAGGAGAAACCCACCCAATAAAGTGCCAAAAACCGCATCTATGGATGTGGCATTTGGGTGTGACACATGCTCAAATAAGGGAGTAGAGGCATTAGGGAGGGTTGTTTGTGGAGAGGCTTACGTAGCAGGTGGCACGCTATGAGCAGCTGCAAGAGAACAGGTGTGCAGTATCAGATTGGAAAAGACTTTGTGAACTCCGATCGGCTCTCGAAGGAGTGCGTTTGGCTCCTTATTTATTCAACATGTATATCTGTGATATAGGCCAGGCCTTGATGAAGGTGTCTGCTACTCCGCCAAAACTGGGAAGTATTCGTTTGCAACATCTGGTTTATGCCGATGGCATTGTTCTGTGTGACCAATAGGCTTACAGAAGTCATTGGCAGCTATGAAGGAGTATTTGATTGATTTGGGTTTGACTGCCAAATTCCGATAAATCAAAATCAAAATCATGATTATCAAATCTTCTAGGAAAAGCACTGTTAGGACCAAATTTAACTGGTTTATGGATTGCAACAAACGTGAGTTAGTAAACAGTTTTAAATAACTTAGGATGTACCTTAAATACATCTATAGTTAAACATCAATACATCTATAGTTAAACAAGTCCTTAACAGTGCTGCTAATGTAGATTTTCTGGCAGCAGCGGCCCAGCTTCTTCATTGAGGCAACACATTTAGCAGATTTTCACTGTTACCAGTACTACGGTTTTATAACCAAACATTAACAAAATTAGTGTATGGGTCAAAGCTGTGAGAGTTCAACTCGTATTGGTCTATACTGGAGGTCTTTATATGTCAGAAAGTCTTGGGGCCTCATCACGAGTTTGGTGGTAACCCTTAAATGCGGCAGTAACGCTATTACCGCCGCATTTAAGTGTCCGCCAAATCACAGGCTTGGCGGGTTTACCCCCAGCTCTGAACTGGGGGCAAATCTGCTGCGATTTTGCCTCTTTTTGGCGCTATTACCACCGGCGGTAATAGCGCCGAGCATTCCCTATTGGGCCCAATGGGGACTGGGAAATTCCCAAATGGGCCCAATGGGGAATGGGGACTTACCGTTCCGCCAAACCCGTGATCTGGCGCTAATAGCGCCGGGGGTTTGGCGGTACGGCGGGGTTAATGCCCAACTCGTGATGAGGCCCTTGGTCTTGCTACATTGTGAGCCCATATCGGTTATTAGGCATGAACTGGGCCATGTTTCACTCCAAGCTCGCTCTAATTGTTCACTGCTGCAACTGTACAGTAAGGTTTTGGCGCCTCCTGCAGGAAGTTTATTTGTGAAGCTAAACGAGGAACTGGCGGGTAACTTCGCAAAACAATTATTGCAATGGCAACCAACTTGCAGTTTTATTAACAAGTATAAATTCATCAGAGGAGGAGTTAAGTCTCCATGTTAGTGATACAACAAATAAATGCTTTGAAGCAGGTTGGATTGCGAATCGAGAAAGTTTAGTTAGCTATTTGTGTGTTTGATCATTTTAAATGGAATATTAAACTTTTTAATACAGTTGCACCATATCTGGTTAAACATTCCATCACAAGAGTATAACATTGTATTTTAAGATTTTAACATAATTTACATTTGATGAAGGAAGTTCTTGGAGCAAGAGGTAATATCCCAATTGAGTAGAGGGTGTGTCGTAATTGTATTGGTACTGTTCAAACCTTGAAGCACTTATTTATGGAATAAACTATTCCCGAAAGGTCATAACCCCAGATGAAGAAATGTCCCGTATCAGGGTCCCGGGAAATGAGACTGCCGACTCTGACATCACAGATCAAAATACAAAAGGAATCTCAAAAACAAAGCCAACGCCAAACAAACTATTCACGAAAAAACAAAGAAAGGTGGGATCCAAAAGTCAAGGAAGTTTAAAGTGTCTTCCAACTTCCCTGGCTTCGCCCTCTTTTAAAGAATATTTCTTAACCAACATAAAAGGAAACTAGACCAGGACTCGGAGCTCTCCGATGCTGAGATCTTGGAGGCGGTACAAGATCCCTCGCCTTTAAGTAAAGCCCAAAAGACTGACCAAGTTTCCCCAAGGCAGGACCCAAAGATAAAGGAATTAGTCACAACGGAATTGACTGCTGATAAACTGGTAAACTTACCAGTGTTGGGCCCCTGCGTTGAGAGACTTTCTCACTCGTCGGCTCCTGTAAACCCCCAGAGAATCAGTGTGAGCCCTCCGACGCGCCTCCACAGATACAGGGGGCAGTCAGTCCTCCAGCATCAAATGCCACATTAGGAGACCGGAGCCTCACCAAACCCGCAGGGGCCTCAACAGAAGATTGACACAGATGGACTAAGGTTCATATACAAGATCCCTTGCAACACTCTAAAGGTTGCCATGCAGAGGACGTCAGTGGTGCACAAAATTCAGTACTGTCTGCAGACAGAATAGGTATGGACAGAGTCCATGCCCATACTGGTGACAAAAGTTTTCACACACCGATCGCTAGTCGAAGATGTAGCGAAATATCATCATCGGCGCAGAAGGAGTCTCCCAGCAAAAAAATAGGTCTGCTACACATAATGTAATTTACAATTGCCCTAAACCCTTTCACCAAACTTTATGAGTCCATCAACGAAACTCTGAAAGATAAAACTTCTACCTCATCCCAAATGCTGACCAAATTGTCCTTTATTGAAGGTTTTATAACAGCCCTGGACACTAAAACTACGTTATTACAGACGACTATGAGGCCAAAATTGTCAAATTGGAAGCCCAGACCTTGAAAAAGGATCAGTTAGCGCAAGCTTCTTCCTCTTCAACCTCTACTGGGTCCCAGACTATCGAAGGGCCCGTCCCTGCTGACCTGGCTCCGATCTTCTGTGCCGCGCCATCGCAGACTTTGGCCCCAAGAAGCGAACCTTGGACCTCAAAAGAGCAAACAGACTGGAAGTCCCAAAAAACTAAGCTAAATAAAACCCCAATTCAACAACCAATCCAAACCTTGATATCTGAAGTAAAGAGAACCGAACTTAAGGTACACCATCCTCTATTGATTCTAGGTGCTGGAACAAAAGGAAAGAAACAAGAAGAGGCGCAAGGTAGGGTGACTGATTGCCCACAAACCACTCCACCTTTGAACTCAGAGCACCGGCCTGTGCTTACATCTCCTAAAACAATTGAAGAATTTCAACAAAATAGTGAGCTAATGAACTTGTCTCAGCACTATGATAACTTAGAAGATACTCAAGTCATAGTCATATCACCTCAACCAGAAGGCAAACCAACACGAGCAGCTGTAAACAAAACCATTTCATTAAATGGCCGCGATGATGCTGGAAATGATAAAGAGGCACCCAAATCGAGGCATCGACAAGTTGAGGTTGGCGAAGACCGAACATAAGCTAAAAGATCCACCAAGATCTCTGGAGAGGAAAGAAAAAATAGGCCCCTGATCCCGGAAAAAAACAAAAAAGGTCAATGTGAGAACGATCAGAGGTCTTCAAACCATGCACAAAACGTCTGGCCCTCCAAAGGACCCAAGAAACTCGACGAAAAGCTTGCTGGAACGACAATCTTTAAGCTCGAACAAGTGTCATCAAAAGAAGGTTTCATGGTCCTAAATAGAAAAATGGTTCTTAAAATCCTAACAAAAATCAAAAAGTTACAACATCTGATGACAAATGATGTCAAGTTAGTTGAACCCTATCATCAGGACCACAGAGCCAAAGCTTTTATTCACATAAGAAATGAAGCTCTCGCAGAAATTCCCTCAGAAGTGGTTAAAGACCTTCAAAAACTAGGATTCGATCTATTCCTAGCAACCAAACCAGCACGAAATCAGCCCGAAAGCGAAGCAAAGTCGAGGGCTCTTCCTGCCAGGGTACATTACATCTCAAGAACAGAAGTATTGTATAATCAAAACTGCTGGCAAGACCAACCGAGGAGCACAACTACCAGACATCGCCTTCCGACAAACGGCCACAAACTACCCGATTGGAGAAGTGATGACGAAACGACCAAATTTTCATCTCACAGGGAAAGAAACAGTAGGACCCTCCATAAGAGAAACCTTTACAAAACTACGCGGAGTCCTTCAGAGAGAACCCATTCCACGTACAAACGGGATGAACACGCAACAAACCAAACCCCTAAGCAGAAGGCTAAAGTCTCAAAAGGACCTTTGAACTGGCTGGCGGACACGTTTGGACGATCCCATCAGAAATAGCAGCGAACACGAAACATCTGAAACCGTCCTACGATCAAATCGGAATCGGCCCCTAAATCGGCAAAAAAAGAATTGGCCATGGCATCGTGGAACACTAGAGGCTTTAATCACCTGACCCACCCAAGTGATATAAACCTGCGAAGCTTTGACATCCTATGTCTACAGGAAACTTGGTTAAGTGACCCACCCTCACTGGATGGCTTTACAATTGATCTTTCTCCAGCCAGCAGATCCCTGATGGGGAGACCTTCATCAGGCCTCTTAACAGCCATTCGCACAGGATCTGGGGTCACGCCTAAAACCAAAATCACTGAAGCTTATGGCCTCCTTGGTACTCTTAACACATGGAAGCGATATGACTTTTTTCAGGACACATGGACTATTTCGGACCTTGCAATAATAAATCTTTATTGGAACCCGGAGAGAACATCAATACAAAAAATGTGCAATGAGGTGGCGGAAGTCATAGACTCCATCAACATAGATTTTGATATTGACAACATCATAATCTGCGGTGACTTAAACGCAAAATGCAAAATGCATACAACAACCGAAAAATCAGTAGCGAATGGCTCCTTGGCAGAAAAAAGAGGTCTTGCATGGTCCAACTTGATGAAATCAAGAAATCTTTTCAATGCAGCAACATTAAACGACTCTGGCCCTCCGATTCCAACCTGGGAAAGAGGCGCATCCTCTGCTACGTTGGACTATATTTTCATAACCAAAGGCCTGATCCCATGGATTTCGTCCTTCAAAGTTGTGAAAACGTTGGAAAGCGACCACAATTTGCTACAATTACCATGGGGAGCGCAAATACCGGAAAGACTATCATATACTTCGAAATTGGAATCAAACAAGCAGCAGTCACGACTGTGACTTACGGCTGAGAACATCAGAGCCATAAAGGACAGGCTAAGTATGGACCCCGAGTCCAAAACTAACAGTCCACTCGCCACAAGACCAGACTACACTCCACTATTACTACCACACAGGGTGCCCTTTGCAGGAACAAAGGGCAAGAAACCCATACATAACCACACCTACGATCGATTGGTGGTGATCAACAGACAGAAAGTAAGAAATCTAAAAAACTATGCAATTAGGCACCAAACAGCTGAGGCCTGGTTGGATTACCAAAAGGGAGCCCATTATAAATCATGGATAAAACACCATGGGGCGTGCCTATATCAGCAAGACGCTGAAGCTATGCAGAAGTCCCTCATCTCAAAAAAAACAGGTGACTTCTGGAACTTACTAAAAACTACTAGTGGGGTAAGGGCTCCCCCTATTGTAAACGCGGTCTCAGAACAAAACTGGGTGTCATTTTTCAGCACACTTTCCAATGTGCCCAGTCGTCTGTAGATAAAAAAGTCCAGAAGATCAACAACTGTTGGATCCTGCTGACAGACGTGGATGAGAATAATATGTCATTTGAAAACTTTGAGAGCCCCGGGCCCTGACGGGCTAACTAATATCGACATCAAAAAGCACCCGGAAGAATGGGCTGCAGCTATAGGGGAAATTTTCAGACTCTGCCATAAAGCCAGACAGATTCCAACGTCTTGGACAGAAGCTATCCTGGTCCCAATTTTTTAAAAAGGGTCCAGAGAAAATCTGTCTAACTATAGACCTATTGCATTGTTAGACATCCTGGGGAAAATGTTTGCGACCATGTTACTCACATATTTCCAGAAGTGTGCAAGAGCTTCACCCGCGGCTGACATTTTCCAGACGGGTTTCCTAAAGGGCACTGGGACGGCAATACATCTTCTAATATTAAACATCATTAAGGCAAGGGTCAAATCGTGTGCCCCAAAACCCATCTATACGATATGGTGGATCGTGAGAAACTCTGGGAAAAACTCCGAACCTGGGAATGCCCGTACTAGACCCAATCATGGCACTGCACACCCATACATCTCTGCGTGTCCGCCTGAACCAGCAAGGCCTCCTGTCAGATAAAATCTTCACAGAACGTGGAGTAAAGCAAGGCTGCCCCCTGGCACCGGCACTGTTTATCGCCTTTATAGGCGATTTCCAGTACACTGAAGAAAAAATCCGCTCATTCCCGCCAAGAGTGGGATTGTCAAAAGTTTCCAGATTATGGTATGCGGTCGACCTGATCCTCATGGACCAGACAAAAATTGGTCTGCAACGACAACTATCAAACCTTGCCGCTTATATGAAAGAAAATAATCTTGAAATCAACACCCAGAAAACTAAAATTCTACTTTTTACTAAATCATCATGTGATCGCAAAAATACATCGGCTTGGTTCCTGGAAAACAATAAACTGGAAGTGGTGAAAGACTACAAATATCTTGGGGTGTGGATAGATAATTCCCCGAATGACAATACTACCATGAAAGCCCTGTGGGACAAGGCTAGAAATCTGACAGCTCAACTAAAAGCTGTAGATAAAAAATATGGGAAGTTTTCTTGGTTACCTGCTCGTCAGTTCTATAAGGCCAAGATAGTTCCCGCCTTGACCTACGGAATGAGTGCAAATTTAACTCTTCCAGAAGAAATATGGCAAAAATTGGAAGGTTTCATGTGGAAGTCGGTGATAGGTCTACCAAAGTCAACCCCAATGGTGGCGATTCGAAGGGACCTTGGTCTCTTGTCGCTCCTCTCTACAGTGGAGCAGGGCGGCGATGCAATTGTACAGAAAAATTCTCATGCCTGATGGCCTCCCAATCTTTCAAGTGGTAGTAGAAGAAATTCAGAAAGGGGGATGTAAACCCCTCACTAACTGGGTCAAGAAACGGAACGCAAAACTGGAAGAAATAGCCTGCATGAAAGATCTCTTAATCTCGAACCCTGGGAGAGTGAAAAAAAAAATGTTGCAGCAAGATTGGACAATGACAAACGACAAAATTCTTGCATATAAGCTACTGAAAGATCTTCCGTCGGGTCAGAACAAACTAAACGCTCCATTGAAATACTGCGAAAAATTTCCAGAAAAAAACCTGAGAAGGACCTTTATGAGAGCTTGGCTAAATACTCTACACACAAGAGAAATTTTGGCCATTAGATCTAAATCCGCAATAGCAACATGTCGGCTATGCGTGAACTCAGACCAGCTCGAAACGGTGAGGCATCTCCTGACATCTTGCCCAGCAATGGCTACCGAACGAGAGGCCTAATTGACACCGCTATTATCTTATCCATCGGTACTAAACGAGGAGTTGGGTTGGTATCGGCTCATTGCAGGAGACTCAGCCCGTTGGTCGAGGGCTGCAGCTAAACTTCTAGACATTGCCCTGAAACGTGCTAACCCGGCAAACCCTGCTCTTCAAATGGCCACTGACCAGTCTGAAGATTATAGTGGGGTATCTGAACATTGAAAGAAAGAAATTGAAAGCAGTGTCCTAAGTATGCTCATTAGTAGAACTAGCCAATAGACAAAAAGCCATTTTGTAAAAATCTTTTATTGATTAAAAGCAAATAAAAAAATAAATAATAAATTAACTGTTTTTGATACATTTTTACAGAATGCTGAATTTTTACCATTAGAAGATTTTTGGTAACCAAACCTTGTACTGATTTAATGTTTGTTTTTAACGTGTGTACTTGTTTTTATTTCTTGTGCTGTGTACTTGTATTGTTGGTGTGAAAAGTTGTAAAACTTAGACACAATAAATAAAAAAATGGTGTAACTGGATTTCATTTTAAAGCCCCTGTTTGGCCACGTCCTGCAATTCCAGAGAATCCTGTGCACCATCTGAAGGCCCTCACTCAAAAATGAAGCTCCCTGGGCCAACAAAAGACTCCAAGCATTCTGATTGGCTCCTGCAGGATCACGAAACATGCTGCCTCCATTGTACTGAATCGACCCTGGGCATTGAGCCTCTGTGGCCGGATATAAGGGCCAAAAACAACAAAGGGAAATTGCCTGTTTGGGCCTGTTAGGGCTGGGGGGGGGCTAGTGCTGGAACCCCTGCTCATGCCAGGACTTCACTGTTCTCTCCATTGGCCTGACGCCTGCTTCCACACATAGGTCTCTGCTTTTTATTCTCCCATATCCCCATTGTAGCCCAACTCAGAACTTATACCTGATCCTTCACATCCAACCTTTCCCCCTCATCTTGCCGCTCACCCACCTACCCTCTCCCTCTAGGGGTGCACCCTTCCTCCACAGTCTTCATGCGCATTATGCCTACCTTCCATCATGCACCTTGAGTTCTCTCACTTTCTCCTTGTACTCACTCTTCTTCTCCCCTTCTCTTGTAGCCTTCAGACACAGTTATTATAATAATCATAATTGGTTATTTATAAAAACACAATCAATCTGCAACAAGTCTTCCTGCATCACTGACCACTTTGACTACTGTCACCCTCAACTGTCACTTTTTGTTATCACAGAAACCTATATCTCCTCTCATGACTCTGCTGCATTAGGGGCTCTACATTGTGACTCTGCTACCTTCTCCCATTCTCCCTGACCTGTTGCTGACTCTAACTTCTCCTCCTCTTTTGAATATACCACTAGTCAACTACTCCCTCCTATTCCTCTCACTGTTCTGGCTCCATAGTGTAACGCTCACCTGATTCCCGCAGAGGCGCCGGTCTTGACTGGGTGAATGCCGTATCTTCAAAGGTGATGTGTAACACACGGTTGGCTCTTTGGGCTGGACCTCTGTGCACTGTATGTCTGACTCGAAGAGTAAGATGTCTGCAGATAGAAAATATGGGATTAATGAACTGGGGTTATTGGGTGCATCTCTCCTCTTCCCTTTCTCTTCTCCTGTAGAACCCCAAAGGTTAACGCCCTCACCTTAGGTAAGTGAACGCCGAGCTCTCCATATGCCTCGGGGCAGGGTGCCGTAACCAGTTCCTTCACTGGATAAGGGTGCAGGCCTCTTGACCTCAGAGGACTGCTGTCCGTCGTTAACTGCACGAACGGTAAGTTCTGGGCGCTTCAAATGTCTTAAAAGTCTTTTGTAATGATATCTCTTGTTTTGCAGAGTTCCGGCGATGGCGGATGGCGGGCTGATGAGAGTTGAGGATCGAACCCGCGTGAGGAATAGAAGCGCCTGGAAGCACGTAGGTAAGCGCTTGTAGCCTGCTTCACGATGCGCACTAACTGTCCCTTTTATCTTGCAGGTACAAGTTCGGAGCTTTAGAGAAGCTGAAGGGTGCTGGAATACCCACTGGATTCGGCGTGGGAAGGAGTGATGGCACGTGAGTAATAAAGTTGCCCAATGTCTTTAAACGCACCTTCTTTTGTCTTTCAGATGCGGCATGCAGCGCCGAAGGCCTCCGGAGCATGCGAAGATCTGGTAAGCTTTTGTCTTTCAGATGCCGGAATGCAGTGCGAAGACCTCCGGAACATGCGAAGAGTAGGTAAGCCTTTGTCTTTCAGATGCCGGAATGCAGCGCGAGGCGTTGGTGACAGCCGATGGACCAGGTAAGAGATGCGCTGCCACTGAAGACCGTAGTGCTAACCTGTTCTTTCTTTGTCTTTACAGGTGCTGCTGAAGATTGGATTCCAGGATGGTAAGCCTTTGTTTCCTTAGGCCCAGGATCAGAAGCAGAAGACACGATGAGCGTTCTGCTGCAGAGAATGCAGAATAACGCAAAGCAAGATTCATCCATTGGGTGTGGTTTAAATAGCCTCCTGTAGTGCTTAGGTGTCTCCTTCCACAGCCACGCCTAGGTAAGAAAAGAGTTCCTGCTTTCCAGAAGAGTTCCAGTGTTCTGAACCTAGGGAGTGGCTCCTGCCCCACCCAACAGGAAAAGTAGTCCCAAACAGAAGAGGATCAGGGGCTCAACTGGCAGGTAAGTAAGCAGCATGGTCTGCTGCAGGTAAGTCCACCCAAGCATTATGAGCCCGGCGCTTCTAGCGCTGGGACTGGGCATCTTTATGAGCCTGGTGCCACTGGCGCCAGGACAGGGTCCAAAAGGTCCCAATTGGGACTGGCTGGCACTCGGAACCGGGGTTATGGGTCTGCTTCCAAGGGAGTCGGGCAAGTCCTGATCTTTTGGAAGCAGAGATCATGACAGCACCCCCCCTCAAGGCCCCTCCCAAACCGGGCTTCTCCGGGGGTTTGGGCTTGTTAGGAAATGTTCGATGAAATCTTTTGATTAGACGAGGCGCGTGGACATATTCTGCAGGTTCCCAGGATCTTTCTTGGGGACCGTAGCCTTTCCAGTCAATCAGGTAAAATAGTTTAGATTTGGAGATCTTGGAATCCAGGATGCTTTTGACTTCAAACTCGAGTTCTCCATCAACTAGAATAGGTTTTGGAGATGTAGTTAGTCGGGTTTGAGGTTGCACGGGTTTTAATAGAGAGACGTGGAAGACCGGATGTATCTTCATGTGAGGGGGCAAGTCCAACTTGACCGCTACTGGATTTACTATGGCAGTGATGGAATAGGGACCAAGGTATCTTGGGTTGAATGTGCGTGGTCCTTTTAGAGGTAGATATTTGGTGGATAACCAGACTTGATCTCCTACTTGATATTGGGGGGCTTCCTTCCGATGTTGGTCTGCTCCTTTCTTGTATTGTTCTTTAGCCCTTTGAAGGTGAGAAACGGCTTCCTTAAAGGCTTGGGTGATTGTAGAATGCAGGTGGTCTACTGCTGGTGTTCCAAGATCTTGGAGTGGATCCAACTCCGAGGTTCGAGGGTGACTACCGTATAAAAGAAAAAACGGGGTCTTCCCAGTTCCCGAGTGGACAGAGTTATTGTAGGCATATTCGGTTATCCAAAGGATATCTTTCCAAGTTTTTTCAGTTTGTTGTAGCATGCAGCGCAAATACTGTTCCAGAGTTTGATTGGTCCTCTCGGTTTGTCCGTCGGTTTGAGGGTGGTGGCTGGTCGAAAGTCTCACATCAATTTGAGCCGACCGACAGCAACTTCGCCAAAAATGAGAAATAAATTGACTGCCTCGATCCGAAATTAGAACTGAAGGAAAACCGTGCAGTCGGACGATGTTTTCGAGAAATTCTCGGGCCAGAGTTGCTGCTGTTGGTAAGCCTTTGAGTGGAATGAAATGCGCCATCTTGGAGAATAGGTCCACGATTACTAGGATCGTATTGTATCCGGAGCATGGAGGTAGATCGGTGATGAAGTCCATAGAAAGCGTATGCCAAGGGCGAGGCGGGATGTCAATAGGGCGTAAGAGGCCGGCTGGTTTTTCCTTTTGACTCTTGTTTTGGGCGCATACTCCACAGGACATTATAAAGTCTCTGATATCTTTTTTCCAAGACGGCCACCAGAAGTAGCGCTTGATCTTTTCCGAGGTCTTGGTCATACCGGGATGTCCTTCCATTAAAGAATCGTGATAACAAGAGATTACCTTTTTCTGTAAATCTGTGCTGGGCAGGTATAACCGTTCTTGGAAATATAATAGGTTGTCCTTCACCGTAAAGTCCTTTCCCTGCAGATGCCAATTCTGTATGTCTGCTGGAGTTACCAGTAGCCTGGCTTTATCCTTAACTTCCTCTATGGATTGTGTGGCGATTACACCTAGAATTCTTTGTTCGGGAATGATAGGTACAGGTTTAGGATTGATCAAATGTTCTTCCACTCCCATCCGAGAAAGGGCATCAGCTTTACCGTTTTTTGTACCAGGTCGATAGGTAATTATGAAGTCAAACTCGGCAAAGAATAGTGCCCAACGGAGTTGCCTAGAGGATTGAGCTTTTGCGGTTTTCAAATATTGCAGGTTTCGGTGATCTGTAATCACAGTAACGGTGTGTCGGGCCCCCAGAAGATAATGTCGCCAAGCCTTAAAGGCGGACTTGATAGCTAGAAGTTCCTTATCAGTAATAGTGTAATTGATTTCAGGAGGCGAGAATTTGCGGGACCAAAATGCCACGGGATGCAACTGATTGGTTACTGGGTCCTTTTGTGATAGAACTGCCCCCATGGCAAGGCTCGAAGCATCAGTTTCAACGATGTAGGGGAGTTCTGGGCGAGGATGTTTTAAGATCGGTGCAGAGATAAATCTAGTCTTCAAATTCTGGAAAGCTTGTTCCGCCTCGGTAGACCATTCAAAACGTTTGTTTTTCTTTAACAAGGCGGTGATGGGCTGGACTATTCGAGAGAATTCGGGGATAAACCTGCGGTAAAAGTTAGCGAAGCCTAACATGCTTTGAACACCTTTTACGGAGGATGGCGATGGCCATTTGAGAATTGCATCGACCTTCTTTGAATCCATACGCACTCCGCTAGGTGATAATATGAATCCCAAGAATTCAACTTCAGTCACGTTGAAAACACATTTTTCCAACTTAGCGAAAAGTTTGTGTTGACGCAATCTCTCGAGGACCATTTTCACGTGTTTCCGATGTTCAGTTTCCGATGAAGAATAAACGAGGATGTCGTCAATGTAAACAACAACACACACATCTATGAGCTCTCTGAGGACATCGTTCATAAAATATTGAAAGGCAGCCGGGGCATTGCAAAGTCCGAAGGGCATGACCTGATATTCAAATAGCCCATACTTGGTGCGGAAGGCCGTCTTCCATTCATCGCCCTCTTTTACTCGTACCAAGTGGTAGGCTCCTCTAAGATCCAGCTTTGTATATATGCATGCTTTTCTGACTTGGTCCAGGAGTTCAGGGATCAAAGGTAACGGATATCTATTCTTAATGGTGATCTGGTTCAGGGCGCGATAATCTATATAAGTTCTAAGGTCCCCTTCTTTTTTTTGGAACGAAGAACAAAGCTGAGGAAGCAGGGGACTTGGAAGGACGAATAAACCCATTCGCTAGGTATTGATCCAGGTATTGTCGGAGGTGAAGATTCTCAGGCTCGGTGAGGGCATAAATTCTACTACAAGGAGGAGTAGATCCAGGTATCATGTCTATCTGGCAGTCATAAGACCTATGAGGAGGTAGAGAGTTAGCCTGATCCTTCCGGAAAACATCTTGGAATTCTAGGTATTCAGGAGGTAACTGGGGAGCCTCCGAGGAAATTGCTGCCAGTGCAACACCAGGTCGAGGGTGACAAGTAGAGACACATTCTGGAAACTGAACCGTTCTTGCTCGCCAATCGATCTGAGGATTGTGCTTCTCTAACCAAGGAATTCCTAGAATAATCTGGAACTGAGGGGCCTTGATCACATCGAACACGATCTTCTCATGGTGTCCATCTTGACTTACTAGCGTCACTTCTTGGGTGGTATGCGTTACTGGTCCGGAGGCTATCTCCGTACCATCCACCGTAGTAATGACGTCCTTTACAGCCTTTGGACAAAGAGTCAGATTCATCCTCAAAACCATTTCATGATCCACATAATTGCCAATGGCCCCGCTGTCGACGTAAGCTTCAATCGCATGTAATCGATCCGGATGTTCAGGGCTAATGAGGACCATAGGTATCATGAAATGCGAGGTCACGGAACTGGTTTTAACGCTCGGCAAGAGGACCTCTATTCTTGTCGGGCGAGGTAGTTTCCCTGCTCAGAGTTTGTGACCCTGGTAACTGCAGCTCCTACTGCCTTCTTGGCTGGTTTCACCGGACAGTCTCGAAGAAAGTGCCCCGAGTTTCCGCAATAGAGGCATAATTGCAGCTGTTTTCTCCTTTCCCGCTCCTTTTGTGTTAGTGGTCCTTTCAGGCCCCCTATTTGCATGGGTTCCCCGGAGTCTACTCCTTTGGTAGGAGTTGGTGGTTTGGAAAATACTCGAGCATCAAACTTGGAACGATCGGCCTTCCTGTTCTGCAGTCTGTGGTCAATTTGAACGACTAAGTCATTATAGTCCGAACAGTCTTGCGGGGGATTCACTACTTGGGCTAACACATCTTTGAGCTCTCCACGTAGACCTCTATAAAACAGCGTAATCCTTTTGTCCTCAGGCCATCGAGTTTCCACTATCAGTCTGTTGAAAGACGCAATATAAGCCAAAAGGTCTTGATTACCCTGTCGCAATGAAAGGAGCTCATTGTCCAAGGCCTGCCCCTGTGAATGTCTTGCAAACAGTTTTTCCATACTGAGCTGAAAAGCTTGAAAATCATGGAGAACCGGATCATCTTGATTAACTAGAGGGATCGACCAGTCTGCCGCATTGCGACTAAGGTACGAAAGCACGAAAGCTACCTTAGCTTGATCAGTTGGAAAGGCTGCTGGCCGGCATAAGAAGTGCAACCGGCACTGATTAATGAATACTGCAAACCTCTTTGGGTCACCAGAAAATCATTCGGGCGGAGCCAGAGGTACATTCCCAGGTAGGTTGATCTGCACTGGGTTTGTAGAGGATGTTGAAGGAAGATTTACCCCTGATGCGGGTAACGGAGTTTGTCCGGCTTGTGACTGTAGCAATTGTCTAGCGAGATCGTCTGTTCGCTCCTTGGAAATAATCAGTTCCCTTCTTAGAGCATTCGTTTCCTGACGGGCTGCATGCACTTCTGCTCTTAGTTCCCCAAGTAACTGGGCTAGTTGGTCGGTATCCGAGGTTTCCATGGCGCCTGGGTGGGAGTTTTGCGGTAGGCTTTGCGTTCTGTAACGCTCACCTGATTCCCGCAGAGGCGCCGGTCTTGACTGGGTGAATGCCGTATCTTCAAAGGTGATGTGTAACACACGGTTGGCTCTTTGGGCTGGACCTCTGTGCACTGTATGTCTGACTCGAAGAGTAAGATGTCTGCAGATAGAAAATATGGGATTAATGAACTGGGGTTATTGGGTGCCTCTCTCCTCTTCCCTTTCTCTTCTCCTGTAGAACCCCAAAGGTTAACGCCCTCACCTTAGGTAAGTGAACGCCGAGCTCTCCATCTGCCTCGGGGCAGGGTGCCGTAACCAGTTCCTTCACTGGATAAGGGTGCAGGCCTCTTGACCTCAGAGGACTGCTGTCCGTCGTTAACTGCACGAACGGTAAGTTCTGGGCGCTTCAAATGTCTTAAAAGTCTTTTGTAATGATATCTCTTGTTTTGCAGAGTTCCGGCGATGGCGGATGGCGGGCTGATGAGAGTTGAGGATCGAACCCGCGTGAGGAATAGAAGCGCCTGGAAGCACGTAGGTAAGCGCTTGTAGCCTGCTTCACGATGCGCACTAACTGTCCCTTTTATCTTGCAGGTACAAGTTCGGAGCTTTAGAGAAGCTGAAGGGTGCTGGAATACCCACTGGATTCGGCGTGGGAAGGAGTGGTGGCACGTGAGTGATAAAGTTGCCCAATGTCTTTAAACGCACCTTCTTTTGTCTTTCAGATGCGGGATGCAGCGCCGAAGGCCTCCGGAGCGTGCGAAGAGCTGGTAAGCTTTTGTCTTTCAGATGCCGGAATGCAGTGCGAAGACCTCAGGAACATGCAAAGAGTAGGTAAGCCTTTGTCTTTCAGATGCCGAAATGCAGCTCGAGGCGTTGGTGACAGCCGATGGACCAGGTAAGAGATGCGCTGCCACTGAAGACCGTAGTGCTAACCTGTTCTTTCTTTGTCTTTACAGGTGCTGCTGAAGACTGGATTCCAGGATGGTAAGCCTTTGTTTCCTTAGGCCCAGGATCAGAAGCAGAAGACACGATGAGCGTTCTGCTGCAGAGAATGCAGAATAATGCAAAGCAAGATTCATCCATCGGGTGTGGTTTAAATAGCCTCCTGTAGTGCTTAGGTGTCTCCTTCCACAGCCACGCCTGGGTAAGAAAAGAGTTCCTGCTTTCCAGAAGAGTTCCAGTGTTCTGAACCTAGGGAGTGGCTCTTGCCCCACCCAACAGGAAAAGTAGTCCCAAACAGAAGAGGATCAGGGGCTCAACTGGCAGGTAAGTAAGCAGCATGGTCTGCTGCAGGTAAGTCCACCCAAGCATTATGAGCCCGGCGCTTCCAGCGCTGGGACTGGGCATCTTTATGAGCCTGGTGCCACTGGCGCCAGGACAGGGTCCAAAAGGTCCCAATTGGGACTGGCTGGCACTCGGAACCGGGGTTATGGGTCTGCTTTCAAGGGAGTCGGGCAAGTCCTGATCTTTTGGAAGCAGAGATCATGACATATAGCTTATCTCCGTTCCTCTCAATTCCTTCTTCCCTGACATGAAGCATTGGGTCAGTTCCCACCAACATCCCCATTATCAATATGTAGGACTTTAATCTTTCTTAGCCCCTTGAAGCCACCTGCCTTGAACTTAACTCCCTCATATCTGGCTACTCCCTCCCTTTCCTAGATTGAACGCAGAGCCAAGGATGTCTTGGAAGATGTGAGGGGCAATTGATTCCGCGTCTGCAGCATATACTTCTCAGACGATATGTACGAAGCATCCCAATACACTAAAAAGCATCACCCCAGACGCCTTTGCAAATTACTTCCAAATGCAGTTCCAACTAAATTTCAGAACACGCTAACTCCGGTGAGTAGTGGACGAATTTTCGTTTTAAGTATGTTGGTATATAAAATGAGTGTTCTCTATATATATTTCTTATAAATGATCTTGCAATCTAATTAATTATTGTGGGAAAAGGTAAAATGATGACCGTTTTTGACTTTTTGGGGAATATTTACATCAATGTTATATTGCACAAGTTGCGCTCGCAACTCAAAGCACTGTACATTTAAAAATGTTCACTTTAGACTACTTAGTCTATCCCCACTTTCGCTTCATTTTTTAATTTATTTGTTGTTTAACATGTCTTTCTTTACGTAGAGCTCACTAATGGAGCTACTAGTCTATCCCCACTTTCGCTTCATTTTTTAATTTATTTGTTGTTTAACATGTCTTTCTTTACGTAGAGCTCACTAATGGAAGTACAGACCTTCACCAATGAGGAAATCACAGACACGTCTATTGGATGTGGTCAAATTTATAATACTAATTTACTTTTTCAATTTAACTCTTTTCTGATTATATATATAATATAAATGATGTAAAGGAGTAAGATTCATCATCGATCACTATTCAGGAGTCAATAGCAACATCACTAACCTATCAAGTCATTATTTTATTCTAATCCTTTATATGCGAGTGAACTATACATGCATGTGGCCTACTACAAATTGAAACGTATTGAAGATTATTATGTTTAATATTAGTTATTGACAAGAAGTGTCTTGTAGGAGTGTCTCTCAATTTGGACCATCATCTGCATCTGATGTTTTCTTTTTAATTTTACTTTTACATCAGTATTAAAACAATTAAGTTGTTATAGGGGGATACTGAAACTTCAACGACAATTCCTTCCTCATTTGAAACTGGTCCCGAGTATGAGGTATGCAGAGTTAGAATTTGTGTTACATTGGTAATTGTGGATCTACTTTATTTGGTTTGATACTAACATAAGTGTTTCATTTTTCAAACAATTTACAATACTGTTGAAAAGTGAAAAAAATCCAATCAACAACCTTGTTGTATTTATCGCCCATAGACATGCAACATTGAAAGTAAAACCTCCTGTCATGATGCCTGCTCCCGGGAAGCCAGTTCAGGACCAGCGTCCCCGAAAGTAGACATCATGTCCCCTGGGAGGGACCCAGCAACCCCTTATAGGGGCTCTTTGGACATTGTCCCGGCGCCTTTGGCGCCAGGCTCATAGAAGGCATCAGTCCTGGCACCATAGGCGCCAGGCTCATTATGGGAGGCGCCAGGCTCATTATCGGAGTGCTTGGATGGACTTACCTGATGCAGACCATGCTGCCGGATCCAGACCTCCTTGAGGTCTGAAAGGGACTATTTTACCTATGGGGCTATTTTACCTCTCGGGCGTGGCTGAGGAAGAATACTTACCTGGAACTACTTTGGGGGGCTATTTAAACCACGCCCAGACAGCAGCTCACGCTTTGCGTTGTTCTGCATCTAGCAGCTGGACGCTCACCGTGTCTGCTCCTGCATCCTGGCTCCGGCCACGCCCCCCTGCAACCTGGAACACCTGAAAAGGAAGGAAAGGAGAGAAAGGTGAATAATTGAACTTTACCTACCTCCATCCGGAGTCCGGAACCATCACTCCGACGATCCTGAGAAAAGACATTATTTTTAGAAGCGCATCGCATCGCTCGCTGCAGCGCCGCGTTCCACTCACCTTCACGAGGCGCCCTCAGGCTCTTCAGCGACCATTGGCACCATCCGTCGCCTTTCAGCGCCTAAGAAGAAAAAGAGAAAAAACAAAGGTGAGCGAAGGAACAGATTGAGGAAGGCCTGATTCTTCCACCTTAAGACTTACCTGATTATTGTTGGGACAATCTTTCCTCACCTCGGGTCGGCGCCGCTTCTTTGGCACTTCCGTACCCCGGCCCCTAAGGGGAAAAAGACACACGCATTAGTGGGTGAAAGCAAGATCACTAAGGGAACCATCCATCAAAAAGACTCACCAGAGTTTACCTTCGGCGAATCCATTCCCCAACGCAGATTCTTCATCCTGCATCTGAAATAGAGAAAAGGACAACTGACAATTAAGGCTTGAACTTTTGCAACTGAATACTTACGGCCTCATATCGGAAAAGTCAAGCGGAGTTGAATACTCACCAAACCCGAGATCCAGTGAAGTAACTGGAAATCAACGCGCCCCTGCATCGGAAGCAGGATGGAGAGCTCGTCCTTTCAGACTCTAAGGTGAGACTCTACGGGGAATCGCGGAGGGGGTTCGAGGAGTTTGAGAGGGGGAAGGGGGAATCCGACACATTATCCAGCAGACAGTTAATCCCCTTTTCCATCTACAGAAGGATTCTTCTACGGGCCAGACAGGCGAGGTTTGGGGGTCCGGTCCAGTCCGTCTTCCGAGTCCTGCGCATCACCTTAGAAGAGGTCATAGCAGTCCAGAACAGGTCGGCGCCTCCGTGGGAATCAGGTGAGCATTACAGAACGCGAAGCCTACCTATAATTTCCCACCCGGGCGCTATGGAGACTTCCGAGACAGACCAGCTGGCCCAGCTATTGGGGGAATTACGGGCTGAAGTTCATTCCGCTCGCCAGGAGACGAATGCCCTCAGGAGAGAGTTAATTGTATCTAAAGAACGAACTGATGATCTTGCCAGACAGCTATTACAAGGTCAGGCTGGTCAAACTCCTTTACCAGGTTCTGGGGGTAATTCCGCACCAGTGGTTTCAAATAACCCCGTGCAAATTAATCTACCTGGAAATATGCCACTGGCCCCACCGGAACGTTTTGCTGGGTCCCCAAAAGGTTCGCCGTATTCATGAATCAATGCCGATTGCACTTCCTCTGCAGACCTGGGGCCTTCCCTAATGACCAAACCAAGGTTGCTTTTGTACTATCATATCTCAGCGGCAGTGCTGCGGATTGGTCAGTTCCACTGGTTACTCAAGATGACCCAATTCTTCGGAACTTTCAAGCCTTCCAGACAAGCATGGAAAGACTTTTTGCGCGGCATTCTCAGGGACAGGCCCTGGACAACGAGCTTCTATCCCTACGACAGGGTAACCTGGACCTCTTAGCCTATATCGTGACCTTCAATAGGTTAATTGTGGAGACTGGATGGCCGGAGGATAAAAGAATCACTTTATTCCATTGAGGTCTACGTGGAGAACTTAAGGATGTCCTGGCCCACGTCGTAAATCCACCCCAAGACTGCTCTGAATATATAGACTTGGTGGTCCAATTAGATCACAGACTTCAAAACAGAAAGGCAGATCGGTCCAAGTTTGAGACCCGGGTTTTGGTCAAAACCCATGTTAACCCCAAGGGTGCCGATGTTACTGAACCTATGCAAATTGGAGGGGTTAAAGGACCTTTAATTCAAAAAGAGCGTGAACGAAGACGGCAAATGCAATTATGCCTTTATTGTGGGGCTTCTGGACACTTTTTACGAGATTGCCCTATAAAACCGTCTAAGAAGGCGGTAGGAGTCGCTGATAAGAACCTGATGGAATCTGAGTCGGGAAACGACCACGCCCGACAAGCGTAGGGGTCCGCTTGCCGAGCTTAAAAACGAACTCTCTGACCTCGCATTTCATCATGCCAATGGTCCTCGTAAATCCGAAGCAGCCTGGGCGGTTGCATGCCATTAAGGCATACATCGATAGTGGGGCTATAGGAAACTATGTGGATCGTGAATTGGCTTCCAGGATCAACCTCCCTCTTTGCCCTAAAACCAGTAAGGATGTCATCACCACAGTGGATGGAACCGAAATCGCCTCTGGGCCGGTAACACACTCCACTACTGAAGTGACATTGTTGGGTCAAGACGGACATCGGGAGGCAATTGTGTTTGATGTAATCAAGGCTCCGCAATTTCAAGTAATTCTAGGAATCCCTTGGTTGAAAACACATATTCCTCGAATTGACTGGCGACAAAGAGGATAACCTTTCCAGATTGTGCACAAACCTGTTATCCATGAAATCCAAATATTGGCTTAGCTACAGTAACCCCTGTCATTTTGCAAATACCACCAGAATACCAAGAATTTCAAGACGTCTTCCAAAAGGAACAGGCCAACACTCTACCGCCTCACAGGTCGTACGATTGCCAGATCGATCTATTGCCTGGTGCACAACCCCCTTGCAGCAGGATCCGAACCCGGGAATCTTCATTTACGACAATATCTAGATCAGTACCTAGCCCATGGTTTTATTCGCCCGTCTAAGTCTCCTGCATCCTCGGCTTTATTCTTCGTGCCTAAAAAAGAAGGCGACCTCAGAACTTGTATTGACTACCGCGCATTGAACCAGATAACTGTTAAAAACCGATACCTTTTGCCTCTGATCCCTGAACTCCTTGACCAGGTGAAGGATGCCTGCATATACACCAAGTTAGATCTCCGGGGGGCCTACCATCTGGTGCTAATAAGGGAAGGCGATAAATGGAAAACTGCCTTCCGCACCAAATATGGGCTATTCGAGTACCAGGTGATGCCTTTCGGATTGTGCAATGCACCGGCTGCCTTCCAATACTTCATGAACGATGTCTTTCGGGGACTCATCGACGTTTGTGTTGTCGTATATATCGATGACATTCTTGTGTGCTCCTCTTCGGAATCTGATCATAGAAAACATGTCAGGGCAGTTCTCGAGAAATTGCGCCAACACAAACTATTTGCTAAACTTGAAAAATGTGTTTTCCATGCCACAGAAGTCGAGTTTCTTGGTTTCATCCTGACACCTAAAGGAGTCTGCATGGACTCACGTAAAGTGGATGCTATCCTCAAATGGCCATCGCCTAGCTCCGTGAAAGGTGTTCAAAGCATGCTTGGCTTTGCCAATTTTTATCGCAGGTTTATCCCGGAATTTTCTCGTGTGGTTCAACCCATCACTGCGCTCTTAAGGAAAAATAAACGTTTCGAATGGTCTGAAGAAGCCGAGCAGGCCTTTCAGGAACTAAAAGCTAAATTTACCTCTGCACCTGTATTGAAGCACCCGCGCCCAGATCTCCCTTATGTCGTCGAAACTGACGCATCCAGCCTAGCCATGGGAGCTGTCCTGTCTCAAAGAGATCCTGAAACTAACCAACTGCATCCCGTTGCATTTTGGTCCAGAAAATTCTCAGCACCCGAGGTTAACTACGCAATCACTGACAAAGAACTGTTAGCCATTAAGTCCACCTTTAAAGCCTGGCGGCATTATCTACTTGGCGCTAGACATACCATCACGGTGATCACCGACCACCGGAACTTACAGTATTTAAAGACCGCCAAGGCTCAGTCATCTCGACAGCTCCGTTGGGCTTTGTTTTTTGCGGAATTCGATTTTGTAATCACCTACCGTCCTGGCTGCAAGAATGGCAAAGCGGACGCTCTATCCCGAATAGGAATGGGAGAAACTGATACTAACTCAGAACCTGTACCGATAATTCCCGAACAGAGAATTTTGGGCATGACTTCTTTACAAACGCTTGAAAACATTCAAGCTAGAGTTAAACAACTCCTGGACCCTACAGACTTACAGGATTGGGTACAAAAGGGATCTGACTTTACTATAAATAATGATTTACCTTATTTCCAAGGACGCTTATTTCTGCCACACAAGGAATTACAAGAGCTCGTTATTTCTCGTTATCATGATACACTAATAGAGGGGCACCCCGGTATTGCCAAGACGGAAGAAAAGGTGAAACGACAATTCTGGTGGCCTTCTTGGCGAAAAGATGTTAAATCATTTGTGATGTCCTGTGGTGTTTGCGCCCAAAATAAAGGCCAAAGGAAAAGACCAGCCGGTCTCCTTCAACCTTTAGACATTCCGCCAGCACCTTGGCACACCCTGTCATTGGATTTTATTACTGATTTACCTCCTTGTTCAGGATATAACACTATTCTTGTTATTGTGGATTTATTTTCCAAAATGGCCCACTTCATTCCATTGAAAGGTTTACCTTCAGCTTCAGTTCTAGCCAAAGAATTCCTTGAAAATATTGTTCGTTTACATGGATTCCCGTCTGTACTAATCTCAGACCGGGGAAGCCAATTCATTTCCCACTTTTGGCATAGATGTTGTCAATTGGCACAAATCGATGTAAGATTATCGACTAGTCACCACCCTCAGACCGATGGTCAAACAGAGAGGACGACTCAGACCCATGAGCAATATTTACGGTGTATGTTGCAGCAATCTGAAAGTAACTGGAAAGACATTCTTTGGATAGCCGAATATGCATATAATAATTTGGTACACTCTGGAACTGGGCAAAGTCCTTTTTATACTTTATATGGGCATCACCGTCGAACCTCAGACCTCGACTCGCCTCAAGGCCTCGGAATGCCCGCAGTGGACCATCTGCATTCTACAATTACCCAAGCCTTCAAAGAAGCAACTACACATTTACAACAAGCCAAGAGAAAATACAAGAAGAATGCTGACCTGCATCGGAGTGAAGCACCTCAGTACCAGATTGGGGACCAAGTATGGCTGGCTACCAGGCCCTTTTCGCTCAAGGGACCTCGAACTTTTAATCCAAAATATCTGGGGCCTTACTCCATTACGGCCATAATCAATCCAGCGCCCGTTAAGCTTGATTTACCAGCTAACATGCAAATTCACCCTGTTTTTCATGTGTCACTTTTGAAACCAGTGAAACCTGGAACCAAACTAATCAAGCCTCCAGAACCCATTCAAATAGATGGAGAACCTGAATTCGAGGTGAAGAACATTTTAGATTCAAAGATGTTAAGGTCAAAACTTTTCTATCTAATCGATTGGAAGGGATACGGGCCTCAGGAGAGGTCGTGGGAACCCAGTCACCATGTACATGCACCTCGATTAATTAAGAAATTCCACCGGATCTTCCCAAACAAACCAAAACTTCCGGAGGGAACAATCTTGGAAGGGGCCTTGGGGGAGAGTGCTGTCATGATGCCTACTCCCGGGAAGCCAGTTCAGGACCAGCGTCCCCGAAAGCAGACATCATGTCCCCTGGGAGGGACCCAGCAACCCCTTATAGGGGCTATTTGGACATTGTCCTGGCGCCTTTGGCGCCAGGCTCATAGAAGGCATCAGTCCTGGCACCATAGGCACCAGGCTCATTATGGGAGTGCTCGGATGGATTTACCTGATGCAGACCATGCTGCCGGATCCAGACCTCCTTGAGGTCTGAAAGGGACTATTTTACCTATGGGACTATTTTACCACTCGGGCGTGGCTGAGGAAGAATACTTACCTGGAACTACTTTGGGGGGCTATTTAAACCACGCCCAGGCAGCAGCTCACGCTTCGCGTTGTTCTGCATCTAGCAGCTGGACGCTCACCGTGTCTGCTCCTGCATCCTGGCTCCAGCCACGCCCGCCTGCAACCTGGAACACCTGAAAAGGAAGGAAAGGAGAGAAAGGTGAATAATTGAACTTTACCTACCTCCATCCGGAGTCCGGAACCATCACTCCGACGATCCTGAGAAAAGACATTATTTTTAGAAGCGCATTGCATCGCTCCGCGTTCCACTCACCTTCACGAGGCGCCCTCGGGCTCTTCACCGACCATTGGCACCATGCGTCGCCTTTCAGCGCCTAAGGAGAAAAAGAGACAAAACAAAGGTGAGCGAAGGAACAGATTGAGGAAGGCCTGATTCTTCCACCTTAAGACTTACCTGATTATTGTTGGGACAATCTTTCCTCACCTCGGGTCGGCGCCGCTTCTTTGGCACTTCCGTACCCCGGCCCCTAAGGGGAAAAAGACACACGCATTAGTGGGTGAAAGCAAGATCACTAAGGGAACCATCCATCAAAAAGACTCACCAGAGTTTACCTTCGGCGAATCCATTCCCCAACGCAGATTCTTCATCCTGCATCTGAAATAGAGAAAAGGACAACGGACAATTAAGGCTTGAACTTTTGCAACTGAATACTTACGGCCTCATATCGGAAAAGTCAAGCGGAGTTGAATACTCACCAAACCCGAGATCCAGTGAAGTAACTGGAAATCAACGCGCCCCTGCATCGGAAGCAGGATGGAGAGCTCGTCCGTTCAGACTCTAAGGTGAGACTCTACGGGGAAACGCAGAGGGGGTTTGAGGAGTGTGAGAGGGGGAAGGGGGGAATCCGACACATTATCCAGCAGACAGTTAATCCCCTTTTCCATCTACAGAAGGATTCTTCTACGGGCCAGACAGGCGAGGTTTGGGGGTCCGGTCCAGTCCGTCTTCCGAGTCCTGCGCATCACCTTAGAAGAGGTCATAGCAGTCCAGAACAGGTCGGCGCCTCCGTGGGAATCAGGTGAGCGTTACACCTCCACAAAAACCTCCTATGAAACAGAAATGCATGTAACCTTTCACTGTATGAAAGTTTTCTGTTTTTGTTAATGACATTTAACTTCCTACCCAAAGCAGAATGCATTAAAATGAAAACATTACAGCGCAACATTATTTGAATGGAAACATTTGAATCACTATGTTTTGCAGGATGATATCACATCAACTCCATGTGACATCTCGGATGGTTATCAGGTGAAATGTAAAATATATATGTTGAAAACGTCACACGTTCCAAGTGTTCGATGTGAATTTTCAAATTGTTTTACTGTGACTAACCTTATCATTTCAGGTCGACAATTATTTTAAAAAACTTGTCGAGTACTTTGTGAGATCAATGATTGTACAATTAAATTTGCTTGACAATGAACTTTTTTAATTAATGTTTTATGCAAGAAATGTCCCACGGAAGCGGTCGAAATGGAAGAGACACGTAGAACAGAGGTATACATAACATAATCTGAAATATCATTTATCATCACATCTGATTGGCATTATAATTTTTTATATGTTCCAATGTTTTACGTACGTAAAGTAGGTTCTATTTGTAGATATGTTTCTATGAGTGGAAAAATAAATTTGCTGTGTTTATACATTGAAAAAATTATTTTTTTCCAGCTTGGTCTTGTGGTCAGCACATCGAAGTCCACTGTTTCAAAGAAAGTAAAGAAAATGAGGGTAAAGAACAAACCAGTTTATTTAGGAGACGTATTTAAGCAGATATTTTGTTGATAATATGTTTTTTGGTTTTTAATTTGTATCTTCTGTATGTTTGCTATAAATTGAGCATGTTTTTATTTCAATTAGTTAGAGGCCCAAGAGGAGCATAAAAACTCACACAACAACAGAAACTAATGATGTCGCTTGCCAACCAGATGTCACTATGGAGCAACTACTTTTTGAGTCACAGCATGGTCCAGTCAAGGTTCAGAGTCATGATGCAGATGTCCAGTGGACGGAATATGAATGCAATGTCACCAGCGATCCATGGAAAGTAACCACGGATCATTGTTACATTGCAAAATGTCGCCTGGAGGAAACTGACGACACAGAGGACATATTGGAAATGTTTGCAGACGTGATGACACAATCTACAATTATCCCTGTTTCTTCAATTCATGCGGACATATCACAGCCTGAAATAACAAGCATCTTCGCAATTCACTGATGAATCTGCTCATGATCACGACTTCAGTATTCCTACTTTGGTGGAGTTGTCCACCACCATCCGAATGCAAAACACAGTACTGCAGGACTACTGTTTTTTTAAAGGAGCAAAAATACATTGTATTCAACAGATACTTGTTAGAGATTATACAAATTAATAAATGTGATCATAAATTACAAAGGAGGATACGTGGGGAGCCGTTGGTGAATTGTATTCCTGTAGTCAAAGGCTCCAACCTGAAAATCCAAGGCAAGTTGTGTCCACCAACATAACACATTTTCATGGTCAGCACAACCTATGTGCTTGGAAAAGTGCCTGCTGGAAATGTAGTTTGTTCATCTGCTTTGCTGTTCAGTGGATCAACGTTGAGTAAAATTTCAAGTTTCCGTCAATTTGTGGGACTTGAGTTCCTTGCTAAAACACAGTACTACAAATATAAGAAGGATTTCTTGTTCCCCATCAATTAGCCAGGCCTGGAAACTCCAACAGATATCAATTGACAGTACACTAGCTGGCACAATAGTCATGCTTGCTGGCGACGGACAGTGTGAGAGTCCAGGATTTTTGGCTAAATACTGCACTTACCACTTTCAAGACATGGAAGGTAAAGAAATAGTGAGTTTGGTCATTGTGCAGGTGTCTGAATGCACATCGTCTGTTGCCATGGAGAAACATGGCTTCATTAAATCAATCGGACTTCTGGAATCCAGGGGAATGTAAATAGGCCTGATAGCCACTGACAGGCACGTTGGAATAGAAAAGGCCATGCAAGAGCAGTTCCCACACATACAGCATCAGTTTGAAGTATGGCACATTGCAAAATCAATTTCTAGAAAAATTACAGCTGCCGGTAAAAAAAGGGTTCAGAAAACATTTCAAAGTATTCTCAGTCTATTAGCAACCATCTTTGGTTGAGCTCAAAATTTTGTAAAGGATCTGTAGAAATTCTACTTGAAAGGTGGTGTTCATTGATGCATCATTGTTCCAACATACACTCTTGAAGAGAAAATGAACATTTCCACAAATGTGGACATGGATCTTTGACTAAGGAGCAGGAGTGTAAGAAAAAGTGGTTGGTGTCAGGTTCCCCTCCTCACGCAGCACTGGAGAAAATTGTTTAGAACAAAATGCTTTCAAGAGACCTGAAGGGGCTCACCGAATTCTGCCAGACTGGAGATTTGGAGGTGTTCTATTATATGTGTGTAAAGTACATGCCAAAAAGGTTGCATTTCGGCATAGATGGTATGGAGGCCAGAACAGGACTGGCTGTACTTGTGTAAAACGAGAACATTGGGAGGGAACAAGCAAAAACGGCAGGAACATTTGCGATGCTTCGTTACCACAGGATGTTGACAAAACAAAGCAAACACTGGGTGGCCAAGCCAATATTCCAGGAAATGGATTTTGAATTTGTGAAAGATCTGACACTGAATGTGCTGGCCATGCATATGCATGAAATTGATCCAGATTTTGTTTCCAGGGCCCAGACTATGCCACAGAACATTGCAAAAGAGGTGTGTCCTCCAAAACCTGAACTTGTTGAGAGGTTGACTTCTAGATTTAGATGATATGTGGCTGTCTTCACACAGTTTTCACAAGCAAGTTTCAATATGTCACCCAAGGTTTGGACACTGTATCGATTAAAAAAATAACCGAATGGTATAACGCTTGCAATGTTAATGTTCAATAATGTATTCTTATTTATTTATTTTTGGCGATGTAATTGTGTAAAATATGCATAAATGGTTTCATTTTACCTTTTCTTTCTTTATATTGCTTTTCCTCTGTCATTGTATATATATTAAACCCCAAAATGTCAATGGCCCTCATTACGACCCTGGCGGAAATCGAAAAACGATGGCGGAAATGCAATACCGCCATCGAATACCGCTCGTTGCGACTATGACCCGTCACCGTAAAGTACGATGCCATTAGCGACACCGTAGTGAACGCCAACGCTAACTGCACCAAGTACGCGCACGCGCGCCATGCAAAACCGTAATTACCACCATGGCGCAACGGTACGCGAATGCTGACCCTAGCGGACATTTACATAACGCCATCAAGCATGGCGGAAAGTACCAATCCGCCATGGCGAGAAATACGGCATCGTGAACCAACCGTAAATGGCCCAACTGAGTGCCTGTACACCACTCCCTGGCCACATTGCACAACACCTCGTAGGTGCAATGAAGTAAAATGCAACCAGTGAAATGCACAAGTCACCCACGCATGCCAACGAACAAATGAATGTAGGGGCTCCAAGTGCCTTGTGAGTGGCCATCCATATTTGGCATGTCACCATTGCCGTACTGATGCAGCACAGGCATGCGAAGGTTCAAGTACAGCAAAATGAACTGAAAGATGAGACAAAACAACAACAGGCCCCCATCGCCTGACACCAGTGTAAGGCAACATTCAAAGCAGTATCCTTAGGGAGACTGCCCCAACCCTGTACACATGCCAGTAAACAAACCAACCATCAGCATAAGCATGTACCACACAAGTTGGCAGAGTGACTGAGCAGCCAGGCCCATCTCAAGAGGGGCCAATGGGAGCTGCAGGGCACAGATGGCACGAATACAGAAGCTATTCCAATGGACATGACCTCAGTCTCCCTCCAAGAAACGCACGCAAACACAGGCACCTGTGACCAGCCATTATCTGATAATCACATCATTCCACCAATCCACCTGGCTGACCGGCATCTGTTACACAAAAGCTAAACCCCCGCCCCTAAGCATGACATCATTAAAACAGTCATGATGGCAGCCCCTATCCCTGACCTTAGTGGGCTTCGTAGGCAAACGCGGCCAGTACAGTACCACGCAACTATACTCAGAAGCCGGAACCCAATGCAGATCTACTCACAATACATCGCTCCACAAATAGGAATATGCTACATTACTTCCAAAGAATAACGCTACACGGTCAACATCAGACTAAAATTTTAATGCACATCAAATTCACCAAGCCCATACAGCCATTAGGTCATGAACCCCAAAATATCTACATTACTGTGTGCTGCATCCGCAATAAATGACAAGCTACTCCTTGTGTGACGCCCTGTTCCCTCATGGTACACAGGGGCTACATTCACGTCCAAAAAGGCAACATGGAAGCGCCTAGAACCGCAGGCCCGTCCCATTAGGTAGGCCCTAGTCCAGCTGAAAGGTAGATATGTTGCTCCTAGCCACTAGTACTGCGTAAGGGCATGTGGCCCATTGGCGATCGTCCCATAAGATCGTAATGGTGCTCCACTGATTAACTCGAAGCAGCAGGTGTCGGGAGTAAAAGCCATCTGCAGGAGTGGCATACAGATGGCAGCGGCAAAAGGGGAGGAGATACCTGTCACCCAAATGAAATGAAAAAGAATAGCATGGCCATCAGAACTTCATTTGAATCACTCACTTCAATGATCACACCAAGTCTACAGCCATATGCATGCTAGCCCACTCAAAAGGATTATTTCCACCCATGAATCACTTGCCAATCATAACAATATCAATCGAGGTGAAAACACTATTACAAACGAGTGTTTGTGTGCATGCGTCTGTTAAAGCAGAATCCATGAGATGGGATTAGTAACGTGCATAGACACAAGTGTTGGAAGGCGCGTCGAGACAGGGAGGGTCCAACAAGGGCAGATAGACGATGGTCCCACTATGGCAGCTCTACATCACATAGCGCAGGGGAATGGGATAGATACCAATAAGCCATGTACATGGCAAACTCTCTATTAAATCATCTGTCCATGCATCCATACATCATTCCCTCATCCCGGTATTAAAACGCCTGATTATTTACTCACATAACATTTGAAATCTCCATTGAGTCTGTGCGTAATGCAGCCTGCAAAATCCACTGTGCTCCAGCCCGGAATTCTAGTGATGTGAAGTAACATGTATTTGGGAACGTCCTGCCTTATCGTCCACTACGCTATTGCGCATCCCATACTATTCATATCAATCATTGCATTCTCGCCATGGCCCCTGTCCCAAGGACATTAAACAATAGAACGTTATATTTGCAGTCAGACCTGTGGGCGTCTCCTCGCCGCTAGCTGAAAACCGAAAGCGCTGTCCTTCGAATTCCTCATTTACAACATCACGTCGAAAAGGCATCCGTGGGCGCTCGAAATCACAAAATCATCTATGTAGTGCGGCAGTGTGTGAAAATGGCAACTGGCTTCACTCACAAATGGGACGCCCCGCCCGTCGGTGAACCTCGGTACAGTGCTCGCCCAAAGGGGATTGCAGCTGGCACAGGTGGAATGAATCACCACAGGTGGAGGCTATACAGCCTGAGAACACATAAATTGCACACCCAACCCCCTCCCACAACCACACCCACTCCAAAATGCTACCGGCAGGCCTAGCGATGTTGGGCCTGGGGGACCTGATAGCACTGCAAGTACTCCAACTCCAAGAAGAAGACGAACACCAACTACTACAACAACCGGCCGCACAGAGGAGACGCAGGAGGAGGAGGAGGGCAAGGCAGGGCCAGCAAGGCCCACCAGCACAGCCACTACCACCACGCAGGCAGCCCGCAATCCCACGCCTTCGAGCTCATCCGTTCAACCTCACTGCTGAGCAGATCCACACCCTCTACCGTTTGGACCGGGACACCATAATCTCCATTGTGGACATGACACACGCTGACCTTGTCAGCATGATAGATAGCCCAACCGCCATCCCACCCCTACTGAAGGTGGTGTCTGTACTCCACTTCCTGGCCACAGGCACCTACCAGCACACAGTCGGACAGTTGCATGGCATTTCACAGCCACTGTTCTCACGGACACTATTGCAAGTGCTCGATGCCCTCCTGAAGCACGCAGACGACTACATCTCTTTACCACGCTCGGAGCAGGAGATTACAAACACAAAAGTTGGATTCCATGCACTGGCCGGCATACCGGGTTGCATTGGTGCCATCGACTGCACCCATGTGGAATTGGTTGTCCCACATGCCATGGAGGCCCAGTACCGCAACCGGAAGCAATATCATTCTCTTAATGTACAGATGGTGTGTGACTCCAACAGGATCTTCACACATTGTTGTGCCCGATTTCCTGGATCAACCCATGATTCTATGGTCTTGAGGAACTCTACGATACCACGCTACATGGAGCGACACGCAGGGAACAGATCCTGGCTACTCGGTGAGTCTCATTCCATGCATGATAATGTGGGGTATGTGATGCGGCAATGACCTGGCAGGAAGGGGGGGGGATGCGTACGTAGCAATGTCATTCCACAAACATCCTTTCTTCTCCACATACAGGTGATGCCGGGTATCCACTGAAAGATGGCTCCTTACACCACTCCGGAACCCACAGGACCAGCATGAGGAGGACTACAACCATGCCCACTCACGTACCCGTGTAGTCATAGAACAGGCATTCGGCCTACTGAAGGCTTGTTTCCGCTGCCTCAGCAGGTCTGGCGGGGCACTCCTGTACCGCCATGAGAAGGTTGCAAAGATAGTCATGGCATGTGTCATGCTACACAACATGTGCGTACGTAGAAATGTGCCCATGCCCCCTGACGCAAAACTGCACGCACCTGAAGATGGTCATGATGAGGCTGGGGATGTGGCAGCACCTCAGGGAGTCCGCGAGGCACAGGAGGCCCGTGAAATTCGTCAGGGTATCATAGATTCATGCTTCTAGCACTCACGCCTGGTGGCTGATACATGGACACGGGACTTGTGGCACTGTGTGTGTCTGGAACATGCACAATGTGGACTGTACGCCTATGAAGGCCTCGTACACAAAGATCAATGTCCACACGTCTCATTGGATGATTATGAAATGTTTATAGCATATGTGAAATTATATTACACACCCCATCGACCCGCCACCCAAGAAAGCCCAACACCCCCTCTCCACCCTCCTACCTCCCCCCCCGAACACCAGTGTCCAAAGATGCTCATTGTCAGTGGGCAGACGCTATTGCAAGCCCCCTCTCCGGGTATCAGGGGCACCCCTGCCTGTGGAGCGCAGGTTCCTCCCAGATCTACGTTGGGGGCTGCCCTGGACGGAACTTGCAACGGATGATGTCTCTGCCTGCTCACGTCCATGCATGTCCCTAAGGGTTTGTGAGAGCTCAGTGAGCACACGGCGCACAGCGGCAAGTTCAGCACATACGTCTTTGGACGTCGCATGCAGTTCCCCCCTCAGGCTCTCGGTGCTTCTCTCCATTTGTACCCTCAGGCTCTCGGTGCTTCTCTCCATTTGTACCCTCAGGCTCTCGGTGCTTCTCTCCATTTGTGCCCTAAGTGTCTCAGTAGATGTTTCTATGGCTGCCTTAGTACCCCCACATTCATCAGCATGGTCCTTGAGGAGCGTGGCTAGTTGCTGCTGTTGCACGATCACCTGGTCGAGGGACTGTTGCCTCTGCTGTGCCATGGCCATTTGCGGTGGTGTCACAGAGGGGCTGATCAACTCATGTTGCCTTGCCACAGGGCTTGTGGGGGATGGCCAGTCGTCGTCTTGTGGGTGCCCCTGCGTGGTATCCTCATGGTGTAGGGGATGAAACAAACAGGGGGATTGAGACAGGTCATGGATGGGTCCTACATCGACAGCACCGTTGTCTGTGTCGGAGCATGCTGGCATTAATGCAGTGTCACCTATGGTGCTGCTGCCATCAGAAGCAGTGCCTTCTGTGGCATCCATTGGGGGGACCTGTGGTGCTGCTGGTGTGGGCATGCTGGCTGCTGGGGTGCCTGTTGAAGTCCCCTCCTGTGTGCTGCCACTTGATTTGGGCTGCTGCCGTGTCTTGATCCGTGCAGCTGAGGTGGAGGGTCTTTGGCCGTTGGTCTTGGCCCTCTTTGCAGGTGTGCTGGTAGGGGTGTCCTGCAGCTCGTCGTTTGACTCGGACCCTGCGGTGGAGTAAAGGAGGGCCAGCGTTATTTATGGGTCTGTGGAAATTGGAATGGCAATGTATCACATGCATTGGGGTGGTACCTGAGGGTGATTTGGGTCAGGGCCTTGGAGGTGGTTTCATTTCTGTGTGGATTGAGGATGCAGTTGTTTTGCAGCCTGCAGTTAGGGTGTGCATGCTGCACGTGTAGAGGGTGTTTTTAGGATTTTTAATTATTTATGTATTTAATGTGACTTTTAAAGTGCGCTATCAGGCCAATGTATGTGGCCGTTCTCCTGGACATGTGTTTCTGTTGCACTATGTGGCCACATGGTACTTCACATGATTGGACATTGTGGATTTGGCATTGTTTTATTTGGCCCACCTACCTGATTCTTCGGATGTCTGCACTCCTTTCTCCATCCCTCCGACTCCCTCTATGCTCTCCATTCCAATGGTGGAGGCACAGATTTCTTCCCAGGGGGTCAACTTGATGGGTGATTCCGATCCTCCCCCGGTAGCTGTGGCAATGTTACGGTTGGCTGATAGTATGCTCCGTACGCGTATCCGCAAGTCGTCCCATCGCTTTCTGCATTGCTGTGGGTTGCGGGGTGCGGTCCCCACCGCACTTACACGCTGTGCCACCAGGGCCCATGTGGCCTTCTTGTTCGCAAGCGCCGTCCTGGTCATTTGCGTCGAGAAGACGACGGCAGCATTCTCCTGGAGGGTCTCTGTGAGCACGGTGAGTTCCTCATGGGAGAAGTGGACCTGCCGCTTGCGGTCGCATGCTTTTTTTGCTACTTTTCCCATTTTGTTTGTTTTAACTAGGGTGGCTGTCGGGTTGGGATGTGTCTCAGGGTCGGATTTTTAATGGTTGTGTTGGGATTCTGATTTTATAGGTGTGCGGCGTGCTGTTTCCCGTTCCGGCCCCATGTTTTTACTTCCGTTTCCGTATATTTACGGTCACCGTATTTTGCGATTGGCGCTCATTACGGTGACCGCTATGATGGGTGGCGGAATTGCACCTAGGGCGCCGTACGACGGCGGAGAGGGGCGTTTTGGGGAAATTTCCGCCATCGCGGACTTTGCACTTCCGCCATGGCGTAATGCTCGTGCCCGATGGGTCGGAATTAGCCGCACTTTACTCCATCGTGCAATGGCGGAAACGCTATTTACGCTATGGCGGTCGGGTCAGTTACTTTCCGCCAGGGTCGTAATGAGGGCCAATGTGATTATTGTAAGTAAGTGCCTTTATTTCAAAATCATGGAAAGGTTTTTGGGGCTTGAAATTCTTGAGACATATGCCTTTCCATTCTCTAAATCCTTTTTAAAAGCCTGTGTAAAATGTTCATTACGACAAATCAAAAATCATCTGTAAATAATGTGATCACGTCTTTGAATATTTACAATTCAACAGAAGCAAGAGGTAATATTGACATTGTTTGAATTTATTGTGAATACAGAATAATCGCTGCCCATCCTGCACATTGCTGACACCAACGTCAATGCTGCTTCCAGGCCGACTGTCACAGACATCCTCTTTGTCACTCCCTCTCCATACATATGGACTACCCACATGATCTCTGTCCTCTCCCGTTTCTCTTCATCACCCATTAATAGTAGCACCAGATCTGAATTATTCCTGTCTATCAGAATGGCCCCCTCAGGTTGACTTTCACCACTTGCAATCCATGCAATTACTGGTGCTTTCGCTCATGTTCTCCCGTTAGCATTTCCCTAGCCCCTGTTGCCATCCTCCCTCCCAGCAACAACATCCCACCTGCACGCTCTCCTCTTTACCCTGCACTTCTCTTACCACACTAGCACTCTGCATTAAGTCAACTGGCACACACACCCACACCTCTTCCTTGCACTTCTTACTAATACACTTGCACTATCCAAATTTCAAATGAACTAGTAGGTAGGACCGCTATTGTTATCTTTATCCCTTGTCCCAAACTGCCCCACCCCCACTTGTCGGTCTTGTGGCACCTTGAAAGACCATTAGTTGTATAGGTGCATTACAAACATCCCAAAAATAAATTAAAATAAATAATATTCAAACACGGATCGACAGAACAATAACCATTTGTTGTGGTTGATATTAATCAAGCAATCTTACCAGGCAAAAGTCGTAGGGGAGCTAATGTTTGTAGGTATTAGCCCAACTGAATTAGCCCACATAGCTTGTTGACCATTTGCTTGCAACTCACCACCTGCCATTGGTTGGGTTTACATGTACATGGTAGATCACATTTATTTCATGTTATGCAGTACACTAGAAGAAATTGTGATCGAGCACTTGATGGTAATTGTAACTATGGGGACCACCCACAAACAGCTGAGCTGAAGACACTAAGTGCACCTGATGATTATTGTACAGACATGGCCAATTGTTCAAAACTTTGATGCATATTTCCAATCATGGAAGCATAGGTAACTGTGTGGAATGTCATCTGTGGATATGGCGATGCAAGGGAATAAGTATCACCAATAAATGTTTTTTTAATCTGTACGAAGTGAAGGTACATTCCTCATACAGTAAACGTTTTCTGAAAGGTCCATGGAAAGTGGTGACAAGGAAGGCATCCCAGACACGCACATTCAGATTGTAATTGAACACAGGCCTATTTTCCTAATTGCCTCATTGGTTCACCTGGGTCCTCTTTTCCTCCTACCATGTTCCCACCATCTTTGAGCCCTCTACCCCAACCATCTTGTGAGGCAGAAAAAACTCCAGGTCATCTTCGACTCCGCTCTCTCCCTCACTCCACACATCATGGACCCTACCAAGAAGTCCCACTTCCAGCTCCACCTCCTCATAGGCATTCTTCCTTTTCACCCCTTCCCCCAGAAAGCTCAATGCCTCCGGAGCTCTGGTCCTCTCCAGGCTGGACTACTGCAACAGCCTCTTTCTCAATCTTCCTCTTTCCTCCCTTCGCCCCTCAAGCTAAAACAGAATATGTCTTCAAGACTTATCATTGTCCTCAAGCCCAGATATTGCATCTGTCCAGCCCTAAAATCTCTGCACTGCCTCCCGGTGGCTGCAAGGATCAAATTCAAGACCCTGTTCATCATCTACAAGGCCCTCTTTTGCTTTTGCATCATCCCTCTTTCGCTTTACCGCTAATCACCCTACTGCCCAGTCAATACCAACACCCCTCCACCCCACTTCACTGCCCATCAGTACCCTTCTTGATGGCTCACATATCACCCTTGACGGGGGTGTGGCCAGCGCGCATGGCGTGAAGACGGCAACCTGAGGAGCTCCTGCCCATGATCCTACAGCGGACGGCATTGCAGCGTTACAACAACACGTGCAGCAATAAAATTTATATTCAGGAACAGAAGAACCCTTTTCCTAAGCTCGACCACATCGCTGAAAGAAATCGGAATCAGCAACCGAGAAAACGGAGCAGTTAAAAAGGCACCCCTATGGCACCCAAGATGGCGGCGCTCATCGCGGGAATGAGTGAAGCTTTAATACAGTGAGCCTGAACAAAGTACCAGCTGTGCCGCTGGAAGAGACTGCTGAGCGAAACACCCTCTGCAGCTGACGCGGTGGTCCTCACTCAACACCACTGCAGTTACCGGCAGTGCCCCGGAGGAGCACACAGCATCGTACTCAGTGGGCAGGAGGCGGGACGCAAAGACCAGAGGTAGCCCCGAGACGCCCGAGGGGAGCGGGAACTGGGTCCATGAAGCGACACCAAGGGGGCGAGAGCCAAATGACGGATCCACATCCAGAGGCGTGGAAGATACCGGGCAGCGAGGGAGAGTGGCAGAAGAACGTGACACCATCCACCGACCCCCGCAGAGAAACAGGAAGAAGGAGACGGTGCCATGGACGGTGCTGCCCCGACCCACGGGAGCAGGGCTGCGGCGCACGGACCAGCTGATCGAGAAACAGTGAGTAGGTCGCTACAGGGCGTCGGACTCCACTGCCCCTGCTGCCGGCAAAGAATAACACCACAAGCCAGGAATAGAAAGGCCATATAAATTATTAAACAGAAGGAAGGGAGGAGGACTGAAACGGCGGGACCGGGCGCAAACCCAGGAGAGCAGCGACACATACAGCACACCCCAGCAAGCCGCAGGCAAACAGCAGAGGCTTTGCTACGCGGTGCACACACAGTGAAGAAAAAGCATAGAGCACAGAGCCATATGCGAGGCTCTGTCATTGCCTGAGCACACCAACGTTGCATAAGGCGAAGAACCTGGCAGGCGGTTCCTGAACAGTCACGCAGGGGGAACCCCAGACTGAGGGTCCAAGTGGGGCCACCATCATGCACCACTGCAAAGCCACCTGCAACCTACACGAATGTGGGAGCTGACCAAAGCACTAATAGGTGACCACTGAAGGCAACCACCCCACAGTGCGCCAGCTAGCACCCTATGGCTTTCCACGGCACTGGACATTAAGGAAAACTGCGGCAATCCCATAGCAGGGAAGGCCCTGACAGTGGTGGGACCACTAACAGATGAATAAACAGAGACTCATAAGGTGAATGCCCCACGTGAGTCAAAAAAGGGCAAAGTAACACTGAGGGGACACAACAAGGCAGCAGTGCACAAGACCTGGCAATTAACTGGGCATATATATGCACTCCTAGATACGGAACCAACAACCTAATTATCATAAATCAGGTAATAAACTGAGATACAACTGAGAAGACCCGGGATTTGATGTAAGAGGGAAGAGCCGAGAAGGGCTAACCCAAATCTGAATAGACAATTACCCAAACACGGTACACCACCCAGGCAAGGGCTACCCACTGCAGACCATAAAACCACCAAGCAGGCAATAGGGCGATAGCACGCAATCCCCCACAAACGACTGGAATCCCTGGGAAAGGAGATATCACCTCCTAGAACAAATCAAAAACTGCAACAATGGACTCCTTCACGACGGTCAAGCCCAAGCAACAACCGCTACAAGACGCTGCTGTCACCGCAGAACCACCAGTCCCGGCGGTGGATCCTAAAGATATGCAGGTCCTGCAGGCTGTCACAGGCTCCGTACATTCATTGATGACAAGATAGAAGAAGTAAAGTCAGATATGCAGCTAATGCGACAGGACGCCCGTAACTTGACGGAAAGAGTGACCGCGACAGAGGCAACCCTACAAGACAACACCGAAACCACACAAGATCTGAAAGCGAGAGTCCAGGAACTGGAAATTACAGTGGCGAGACTGGAGGCACGCTCTGAAGATGCGGAAGGACGCGCCCGCCGAAATAATATCCGTATACTAGGGATCCCGGAACACATGGAGGGCCCGAACCCAACAGAATTCATCGAAACAATGTTAGTACAAGAAATTGGATCAGGAAAACTCACCCAGGGGTTCTCTGTAGAACGAGCCCATAGATCCCTACAAAAACGGCCCCCACCAGGATCATACCCACGATCAATAATAGCGAAAATGTTAAACTTCCGTGACAGAGAGACAATATTGTGATACACAAGGGAAGGTGGGGAGATCAGAAGAAATGACTCCACAATAGTCATGTATCCAGACTATACCCTGCTGTGCAACGCGCAAGGAACTCTTTCATACCAGTAAAAGCAAGACTACGGAGAATTAAGCTTAAGTACATGTTACTCTACCCAGCACGCCTTAAAGTACTTTACAAAGGAAAGGCAATCTTCTTAGAGACTCCAGCTGCAGCAAACATGTGGCTTGAACACAATAACCTCGCAGACGAAGCAGAGGAAACAGTAAAAGTGGACAAGAGATAAATAGACGACCGGAACTGCACAAGAAGACGGCTGAGTTCCTGCTGAAGCACAGAATGGACTATTAGATTTCACTTAACGCTGCAACAAACAGATGAAGATATTGGACAGGAGTACAAATGTCCAAACACGAGAATGGCAACGACCCACCCCACCAAGAACAGTGCAGGCAGAACGCCTACACACCACCCGTACCGAAAGGCCTGGAAGGGCCCAGAAGGCTCAGGAGCCCCCGAGCATTGTGAGTTTGAAGCAATTGCTGGGGGCAGTTCTTCGTTGTGTTATTTGGTTTTCTCATTCACCGGAATGAAGGTTACAAAAGTTGGTAAGTCTCCGAGTGGCAGAGCGAGGGTGGAAGGTGGGTGAGCGGAAGGCGAAGATCTGATGAGACTGAGCGTGCAGTTGATGGGAAACTTCAGTGGCTTGATTGCAACCGCAGGCAATTCTTATGAGGGGCAAGGAAACCCGGAACTCCCCACTGAACCGCCATGGCAACGCGAATAAAGATAATGACATGGAATGTGCGTGGCCTGGGCACTTACCTTCGCAGAAATAGAATCAAATCCTATCTGCATAGGAAGGAAGTGGGGATAGCCCTACTGTAAGAGACACACTGCACGGCAGAGTCTGAGGCCAAACTCAGGGAACATTGGGGGGGGTCAGGGATCCAGAACTTCCTACTCCAGATATGCAAGAGGGGTGTACACCTGGATCAATCCCTAACTCCCATTTCACCTAAACTAAAATGGAAAAGGACCCTGAGGGCAGATATGTGATAATATCGGGACACATCGAACAAACGGAAGTATGCATAGTAAACTCATATTTCCCCAACAATAACATCCCAGCCCACCTGAACACATTGTGCACTAAAATTACGCAATACAGGAATGGCTTTTTCATATGGGGGGGGTGGGACTCTTTAACTGCGTGCATAATCCAGAACTTGATAGGTCCTCGCCCCCACCAAAAGGCCCTTCGGCGGCCACCACGGCCCTGAATACCATGACAGACGGGCTGGATTTAGCAGATGCATGGCAAGAACTACACCCATAGGTGCGAGGTACTCGTACTTCTCGTCCCCGCATGGCCTCCACACAAGATTAGAATATTTCTTTATAAGCAGGGAGCACTTACCCCAGATAAAATGAGCGCAATATTTAGGGAGAACCATCTCGGATCATTTGCCACTTCTGGTGGAATGGAACCACATTGGCCCCAGACCTCTCATCCCCAAGTGGAGAATGCCCTAGATGCTTTGAAGGATCAGGCATTCAAAGACGATCTACAAGAGTCCATAGGCAATTTTATAGAAGAAAACACAGGAAGTGTGGAACACATAAGCACAATGTGGGGTGCCCTAAAAGTAGTAACACGAGGGGAAATCATAGCAAAGGCGGGAGGCATCAGGAAACTACTGCGAAAGGAATTAGACCAGAGGGAGCAGGAAATTGAGAGAATGGAATCCACCCCTGCAGACACCCCACAGAGAGAAGATGAACTCAGAACACTTAGGGAGGATTGCACCAAAGCATGGAGCAGACTGGCCAAGTTTGACTATGTCACCAGAACAAATAGAACACATGCGGAAGCAGATAAACTGGGCTGACTACTGGCCTGGCTCTGCAAGAAGGAACACCCTAGGCACACAACCACGACATTGCAAGATGAAGGTGGCGAGATGCATCAAACCCAGCAGAGCATAAATGACACTTTCGAGCGCTTTTACGCACAATTATACTCCCACGAAGACCGAGTTCCCCAAGATCAAATAGTAGACACGCTAGAGGAGATAGGTTTGCCCAGACTGTCCCCCGCACAATCTGAAACCCTAGACACAGACATCACAACTTAGGACATAACAGAAGCAATCAAATCCCTGGCCACATGCAAAGCTCCGGGCAGTGATGGGCTGCCCCCAGAGTTTTACAAAGCGTATGAATCCTCTCTGACACCTCTGCTTCATGAGGTCTTCCAAGAGTCGTATGAACGAGGGATCCTACCTGATAGCATGAGAGAGACCCTTGTGGTCCCAATGCTCAAGCCAAATAAACCTGCAGACAAGTGCGACTCTTACCGCCCACTCGCCATGCTCAACTATGATGTGAAAATATTAACCACAATTCTAGCGAAGAGGTTGTCCAGAATAATAGGAGACATTGTGCACACAGACCAGAACGGTTTTGTGCCAGGTCGCAACAGAACTATGAACTTACGTAGACTACAACATATAATAGCCCAAACTGACACAAATGGGGAATTGTATGCACTATTATCCTTAGATGCCATCAAGGCATTTGATTCAATATATTGGGAGTGGTTGGTGGCTGTCCTTGAAAGATTTGTCTTTGGCCCGGGGTTCATTAGATGGATCAAAATACTCTATAACAAACCGAGAGCACGACTGAAATCTGCGAAACATGTGTCAGAGGCATGGGACATATGCAGGGGAACCAGGCAGGGCTGCCCACTCTCCCCCATACTTTACATGCTGGGATTTGAGCCCATCACCATTTACTTTAGGAAACCATTCTTCGATGCAGGAATACGGCTAGGAGGGGTGGACCACATCATCTCACTCTATGCAGACGATGTACTACTATATGTCAGGAACCCACATCACAATGTACCGACAATGCTAGAAATCCTCGACAACTACGCTAGGGTCTCGGGCATACAATTCAGCAAGACAAAATCCTGTCTATTCCCCCTGGCAGGTCTGAAAGGCAAGAGTATAGAAGAACTCCTCTTGGTGGGTATACAATGTCAGACCACCTCATTCCGATACCTTGGGGTTCAGATAATGCAAACCCCTGAACTAATGCATGACCACAACACAAGGGCAGCACTACCAGCACTGCGCAAATCAATGGGACTTTGGGCAAAATTACCCCTATCAATGATGGGCAGAGCCTCAATAATCAAAATGATTGTCCTCCCTAGATTCTTATATGGGTTTCAAAACATACACTTCTATATCACAAAACCCTTCTTCCGACTACTTGAAACAATAATCTGAGAATTCATATGGGGAAAGGGCAGACATAGGGTGGCACTATCCACATTAGTCCTACCGTACAAACAGGGTGGAATCCAACTACCAAACCTAGAGAAATATTACCTGGCCGCCCAACTGAGCTTTGCAACTGAGTGATTAGCAGACAAAACCACATCTGAGACAGCCCTGCTACAAACTATGATCTCCCCGATACATCTGAAGGAACTTATTTGGGTGCCCCAAACCCTGCTGAGAAATGCACCTTTGTTAGCCATCCTGGGAAGGAAAATATGGCACAGGACTAGTACGCTCATGCACCTAAAACATCCATACTCCCCAGAAGTGCCACTGATCTTGGATCTAGGTAAAACAGATGCTGACCTGAAAAACATCAGGCTCTGGGAAAGAAAAGGGGTCTACACCTGTGGAGACCTATATGCCGAAGGAACCTGAGTTCGCCATGCTACAGGCTGAAGATGATATCCACACCTGTCAATACTTGTGGTATCAAAGGATTCTCAAAATAGCATGAACAAAATGGGAAACCTGGCCGAAGGAACCAGACACATATAACTTGGGGGAGGGATGGAAGCCAGTGTCCCAAATATACAGCCACCTAAGCGATACTCCCAACCCCCAAAGCGCTGAACTAAAAATCAGGTGGGAGGCAGACATGGGACGGGAGATGACAGACAAAGAATGGGGCAGAGCACTAACATTTCCCAAAGAAGTATCTAGAAACCATAAATTCTGACTGATATTTTTTTTAATTTCTTTTATTGATTTTATACAAACAAAACAATGTAAACCAAACAAGCAGCATAATCATAATGGTTCAATTACACATCAAGTTATCGTAGTCACTGCTCCCATTATCCCTCCCTCCCCCCGTGAGCCTATTTGTCCATCTCTTTCAGTGTTTGGCACATGCGGCCGAGTTTCGTCCTCTTCGGAGTCTTTTGGGTTTGATATTACTCCAAACAATTCTGTTATTAGCGTTTTCCAGGCCAATAGGGTGCCCACCTCCCCCTCATCAGCCCAGCTACTCGCATCTTGCCATGCCACCGTTTCAGCCTCCGCCCATTTCTGTAAGTCCTTCCACCATACATCCACCTTAGGTTTGTGGCATTTCTTCCACCCCATGGCGATCCTACGTTTCGCAAGCACATACGCCAGATTTCTTAGTTTCTCAATATGTTTGAGTTTCCGTGGCCTAGGGAACCCGCCCAGTAAGCAGGCCCAAGCCGTGTCTATGACAAGAGTAACCCCTTTATCGGCCAGTTTCTGCACCACATCACTCCAGTAGCATCTAATAATCGGGCACGACCAAAACATATGTGTCATGTCAGCGTTTTCCAGGTTACATTTAGGACACACTTGTATGCCAGCGTTTCGGAACTTAGATATCCTCAAGGGGGTCATGTATGCCCTATGCGTTACATACAGCTGAATTTGTTTTAATCTGGCATTGCTAGATACTTTTTTGTGGTAACCCAGGGCACGCTCCCACATCCGTCCTCCATCGTGGCCCCACTTCCATCTCCGAGTCCAGTCTCAGGTGCGTCAAATCTTTACCCACCTTAGCCATCACCATCTCGTACAGTCTCGAGATCTCATGACCCCCTTCAGACATATCATACATTGCTTCCAAAACTGCATCTGGTTCTATCAAAATAAATTCTGACTGATACAGCTGAATGTGTTACACCGTACATACCTAACCCCATGTAAAATGGCGAAATTCAGCAAACAAACACAACCCAACTGTATCTGGTGCGGGGCGGATAAGCCAAACTTAGTCCACATGCTATGGGAATGTAACAAGACACAGACTCACTGGGCAGGAATAAGGCAGGCATGCGAGAAGGCGGGCATGACCAGATACGAGTGGACCCCTGCCGAATGTCTTCTGGGAACTTATCCCAGACTAGCGAAACTCAAGCATCTAGTAACACTAATGGACATAACGTGTATATTAGCTAAAACAACTATCGCAATGTCTTGGAAAAAGCCTGCAGGGCCAAAATAGAAGGTATGGCACAAAGAGCCTGAAAAGTGGGCGAACGCTGAAACAAAGGCCTGGGAAGACAGTGTAGCTAGATCCACCGAAGACTCAAGTATGGCACTGGAAGCATGGAAAGACATCATAAGGAAATTGTTTCACCCTTCAGATGATAAACCCCCATAACCCCCATGAACAAGCCAACCCAGAAGACCCTGAGTTATACTGATAGCAATGTCACTTGGAGAGAGTTGTGCATAAACTCAGGTGACCCTCAAGCAGACCTCCCACCACCCCCCCCGCACTGACTGGGTACCCCCCCTCGCTGGAAGCTGGTGAATCACTCAAGGACAAAATATGGCGACAGTTCATGTTAAATTTGTTTGAAATGTTATTGTTTAATGTGTTACTGTATAATAACAGAAAAGCTGATAGCTTGGCAATTAGAGGTACACCTATATGATGAGCAAATATTTTAATGTAACAAAATGCCAATAAACAAATTTAAAAATAAAATACCACCCTTGACATCCACCTGTACTAGCACTAGGCTCTCCTCCTTGGTTCCCCTTAGCACTTTCCTCCCGGGCCTCCCGGGCCCTACTTCCACACTTGTCTACCCCTCTGCTCCTCCTTCCATCCCCTTCACCAGCACCTCTCCACAATGAACTTGCACAGGCAAATACCACAAGGCCTAGTGAACTGGAGACTTCCAGCCCTTTAGGATGAGTAGCAATACCCTGGAGATGGATGGGGATGCAGATTTTGATCAAACAACAATCATTCAGACGACAGAAATAGCTTGGCAAAGGTTTGTCTGTTTTAATGCAAGTATCTAAAGCAGGGAGTACAATGAACATCAGCAATCGCTCGATACTCAACTCTCAATTATTTCATAAAAAAGCTGGGTTCTTAAACCCTAAATTGGTCATAGCTGACGTGCTGACCTGTGTCATTACCAACGTCATCCTACGTGGCAAACTTCTAAAACCTATCGGGAAGCAGGATTGGCTCTAAGTGAATAACTAAACATAAGTCTTTTATCTGTATAGAGTAACAGAGAGAAATAATTGGACATTTAACATCAGGTGGGGAAACTAAGCCTTCCCTTCAAAATATTGGCTATGAACGTCACTAAATGTACGACGTCCCATTGCTACACAAACTATAGGACCCCAACTATGTGGTCCTCTACAATTGGTTGGCTTCTAACCCCCGTCAATAACTTTCCACCTAAGTGAGCAGCATGCAGACTAAACAACCAGGTGCGGGTGAGCTTGTCTTGATACCAGCTTCCCACCAATTAAAAGTACACTCCTTCATCACCTCAATGTTTCAATGTCAATTAATGTTTGAAGTTGTCCTTGAGTCGGTACTGTTCTCTGAGATTTTTTAAGGAGTATGGGTACTGTCTGGCTTCTGTGCGTAGGTGTGATCTCCTCATGCGTCCAACTTTCTTCCATCACGTGACTGGACACCACGATTTTATTCCTCAATAGTCCTCTGACGTCTTTTGTTTTCACTTGACTTTCTTGAACAGGAGCTTCTGTGCTTTTACGTTAATTGTATCTAATGTCAGCCAATTCTAGTTCTGATAAGACCTTGGCTCTTTGACTCATCCAACTCCTTAGCTGAAATATATTCTGTTTAATTCAATTGCTTTTGAACTGCAACACTGACTTGAGGCCTTCCTCGTTGCTCAAGACTGCTATATACGTAGTGGAACCTTCATTCTTTATTCATTCCATATGTATCTATGAGGTATGTATGTATATATTGGCGCTTGCCGCGATCTAATTACTATAAGCATTTGGCTAGCTTCATGATATCTTTGCTGCTTGCATTTCATTGCACCTGTACACGTTTAAACTAAGTATCTTCATCATGCTTATGGCATAAATCTCTTTATCTTGATCTCAAAATGTCACTTATCCTTGGTTCTTCTTTATTCTTCATAAATCGTCTGCCTCTCTGGTCTTGTTATCTTCTATATATATAGTCGCTTCAGTTTTGTATGACGTCACCATTCATCCTGGTCATTCAGTTTCTTTGTTTCATCAGGAATCGCATTCAAATGGCCATTATATTGTCTTGAATGTAGGCATGGTTTCCTTAATGGATACTTCACTTCTCATATTCTCTTAGGTATAGGTATTCGTATGGGTACTGCACAGAGTTGTTGCTCTTCTGCTTGCCTTCTAAGTGGTGTATTATGTGTCACATACTTTGGTTCATACTTTTCAGGTAATGTAGGTGGCGTAGGTGGAGTAGGGGTACTTGGCTCCTCCTCTACACTAGTATAACAACGACAGTCTATTACTGTTTTGCCATTGTTATTATTTCCCATGTTCTGTTCCAATCGAACATTGTGGCGCTTTGGAACACAACTCTGTTGTGTAAAGCACCTCACAAATGCTCAATAAAATAAAATACAACTAGATAAATACACAACATTGAATTCCCGTATAGCAGAAATGGTCACTTCAAGTGCGACAAAAGGCTAGAGACGCATTAGGTATGAGTACAGTGTTTTAAAGCCTCACCTTGTGGTGCGTGTGGCTACTTGACATGAGAATAAACACACGGGAGACATATGCAGTGTGAGCACACAATCTCACCCAGTATCGCCTGGTCGTACACAGGTCTGCTTCAGGTGTGCAAGTGAGCATGAACGGACATGCAGGAATTATAGTAAGAGGCGTAAAATATATGCCAGAAATGTAGGTAGCAAACCAACGAATCAGGGGTGGAACAGGGACTTAGAAATGAAGGTCTGTAGGTTTATAGGAAACTAGGCACAGGGGTATGCTTTGGGCCATGAAAGAGTGCAGTACAAGTGAGAAGGGGGTATGGATTCTTACAGCGCAGAGATAGACCCTAGAGGTAACAGCAATACATCATTTTTTGTTGTGTTTTTGATACCTTGTTGAGGCACATATTGAAAATGGTTGTTTCTAACTGGCCTTAGTTTTCTAAACCACATGTCAGAAGCAAGGTCTTATGTTGTATTATTTTGTGGCATTCTTTCTCCAAAATGTAACCTACCCCTTGTTTGCTTAGATCACTGAATACAGGCTGGCATTGTTATTTGTCCTTGATTGAAACATACTAACAGATCGAAGGACACAATGGGCCTCATTACGGGTATGGCACCAGCCCGCAGATTTATAGTGTGCTGGTCCGGAACTTACCAGCACTGCTGTTTCCGGAATGACACACTTAGAATGTGGCCTAATGTGTCGAATAGCCACTAATAATTGATAACATTGACTATATTGAAAGTGGACATACGAAACTTCAGTTTCTATTTCTGGGATCTGTTGTGCGGATCCGTTGTTCTGCTTGACATCGAGAGAATGGAACACCCTGAAATTATGTAATCGTAACTTTACATAAGGTTTGGGCGATTGACAATGGCATGCGTGCTGTGCTCTTGATGACTAACTGTGTTGGACGAATGTACTTTTTGACGAAAAGGTGGCACATCGTACATTATGTTATGTTGAAGAGTATTTATACTGTGTGCTATAAGCGCCAGGTTTGTTGTGCCTTTTGCAATCATATTCTGTGCAGAGTTGTGGGTTGTTAGGTGGCCTAAACTGTGGTGATGACTCCTCCAACAACTGCGCCCACAACCTGTGTTCAGGCTAATGATGTCTATGCCGCTTTGTCTCATGGCATATCCCAGTGTGCAGTCACCATCGCATCCTTGGGCACCGTTAAGGCAGGGGCAGAGCCTTTTCCCTGTGCCCTTGGGCTCCCTGGGCCCAGGGGGTTATCTGTTTGCTCGCTACTCTTTCCACTTTGATTATAATGCCCTGCATTAGTCTGATTACTTCTGTGGACTTCCCTGTACGCCGTGGTGTGTCCTACTCCCCGTCTTGACATATGTGTTCATTCTGTGTGGTGCGGGTGTTGCTCATTCGTTTTCGACCAGTACTCAATTATAACGTCACTTGTTAGCTAGCATATTTTCATGTGTATATTAGATTATAAAATGGCTACTGAAATATATTCTTTTTATTCTGTCATTTACATAGCTATATCCTACCATTCTGTGCATGCCATAGTTTCCAGCTCCCGTCTAATGGATTCTTCAATCAACATTGGACGATAATAATCAACGGTGCTTATGTGATTAACATTATGTGGGACGATCGCCAGGTACCAATATGTATTTTAGCGGTCGCAGCAATAAGGAGCAACCTGTCAGCATTTATGATGTGAAAACAAGCTGATGTGAAGGCGTTGCGTTTGAAACTGAAACGACTCCTTGGGCCTCATTACGACCCTGGCGGAAAGTGACTGACCGGACCGCCACAGCGTAAATAGCGTTTCCGCCATTGCACGAAGGAGCAAAGTGCGGCCCATTCCGACCCATCGGGCACGAGCACCACGGCATGGCGGAAGTGCAAAGTCCGCGATGGCGGAAATGACCCCAAAACGGTCCACACCGCCGCCGTACGGCGCCCTAGGTGCAATACCGCCACCCATCACAGCGGACACCGCAGTGTGCGCCTACCGGAAAGTACGGTGACCGTAAATATACGGAAACGGAAGCAAAAACATGGACCCGGAACGGGAAACATCCCGCCGTACACCTATAAAACCACAAAAACCACACAAGCACTAAAAACACTACCCCGAGACACACCCCAACCCGTCATCCACCCTAGCGAAACCAAGAAAAATGGGAAAAGTAGTGAAGAAAGCGTGCGACCGCAAGCGGCAGGTCCACTTCTCCCGTGAGGAACTCACCGTGCTAACAGAGACCCTCCAGGAGAATGCTGCCGTCGTCTTCTCCACGCAAATGACCAGGATGGCACTTGCGAACAAGAAGGCCATATGGGCTCTGGTGGCACAGCGGGTAAGTGCGGTGGGGACCGCACCCCGCAACCCACAGCAATGCAGAAAGCGATGGGACGACCTGCGGATACGCGTCCGCAGCATACTCTCTGCCAACCGCAACATTGCCACAGCCACCGGGGGAGGTCCTGAATCACCCATCAAGTTGACCCCCTGGGAAGAAATCTGTGCCTCCACCATCGGAATGGAGAGCATAGAGGGAGTCGGAGGGATGGAGAAAGGAGTGCAGACATCCGAAGATTCAGGTAGGTGGGCCAGATAAAACAATGCTAAATCCACAATGTCCAATCATGTGAAGTACCATGTGTCCACATAGTGCAACAGAAACACATGTCCAGGAGAACGTCCACACACATCGCCCTGATAGCGCACTTTAAAACTCACAATAAATACATAAATAATTAAAAACACCTAAAACAACCACTACACGTGCAGCAGGCACACCCTAACTGCAGGCTGCCAAACAACTGCACCCTCACTCCACACACAAATGAAAGCACCTCCAAGGCCCCGACCCAAATCACACTCAGGTACCACCCCAATGCATGTGATACAATGCCATTCCAATACCCTCAGACCCATTAATAACCCTCGCCCTCCTTTACTCCACCACAGGGTCCGATCCAAACGACGAGCATCAGGACACCCCTACCAGCACACCTGCAAAGAGGGCCAAGACCAACGGCCAAAGACCCTCCACCTCAGCTGCACGCATCAAGACACGGCAGCAGCACAAATCAGGTGGCAGCACAGAGGAGGGTACATCAACAGGCACCCCAGCAGCCAGCATGCCCACAACACCACCACCACAGGTCCCCCCAACGGATGCCACAGAACGCACTGCCTCTGGTGGCAGCAGCACTATAGGTGACACCCCATTGATGGCAGCATGCTCCGACACAGAAGACGGGGATGTCGAAGTCAGATCCATCCATGACCTGTCCCAATCCCCCTGTCTGTCCCATCCCGTACAAAATGAGGATACCACGCAGGGGCACCCACAAGACGACGACTGGCCATCCCCCACAAGCCCTGTGGCAAGGCAACATGGGGACAACAGCCCCTCTGTGACACCCCCGCAAATGGCCATGGCCCAGCAGAGGCAACAGTCCCTCGACCAGTTAATCGTGCAACAGCAGCAACTGGCCACGCTCCTCAAGGACCATGCCGATGAATGTGGGGGCACTAAGGCAGACATAGAAACATCAACTGAGACACTTAGGGCAGAAATTGAGAGAAGTACAGAGACACTAAGGGCACAAATGGAGAGTAGCACCGAGAGCCTGAGAGTCCAAATGGAGAGAAGCACCGAGAGCCTGAGGGGGGAACTGCATGCGACGTCCAAAGACGTATGTGCCGAACTTGCCGCAGTGCGCCGTGTGCTCACTGAGCTCTCACAAACCCTTAGGGACATGCATGGACGTGAGCAGGCAGAGACATCATCCGTTGCAAGTTCCGTCCAGGGCAGCCCCCAACGTAGATCTGGGAGGAACCTGCGCTCCACAGGCAGGGGTGCCCCTGATACCCGCAGAGGGGGCTTGCAATAGCGACAGCCCACTGACAATGAGCATCTTTGGACACTGGTGTTCGGGGGGGAGGTAGGAGGGTGGAGGGGGTGTGTTGGGCTCACTTGGGTGGCGGGTCGATAGGGTGTTCAACATGATATCACATATGCCATAAACAGTGCACGATCAACCAATGAGATGTGTGGACAATGATCTTTGTGTACTAGGCCATCATAGGCGTACAGTCCATATTGTGCATGTACCAGACACACACAGTGCCACGAGTCCCGTGTCCATGTATCAGCCACCAGGCGTGAGTGCTAGAAGCATGCATCAATGAGATGCTGACGAATGTCACGGCCCTCCGGTGCCTCGCAGACTCCATGAGGTGCTGCCACATCCCCACCCTCATCATGACCATCATCAGGTGCTAGCAGTTCTGCGTCAGGGGGCATGGGCACATTTCTACGTACACACATGTTGTGGAGCATGACACATGCCATGACCATCTTTGCAACCTTCTCATGGCGGTACAGGAGTGCCCCGCCAGACCTGCTGAGGCAGCGGAAACGAGTCTTCAGTAGGCCGAATGCCTGTTCAATGACTACACGGGTACGTGAGTGGGCATGGTTGTAGTCCTCCTCATGCTGGTCCCGTGGGTTCCGGACTGGTGTGAGGAGCCATCTCTTCAGTGGATACCCAGCATCACCTGTATGTGGACGATAAACGTATGATGTGGAATGCCATTGCTACGTACGCACACCCCCCCCCCTTCCTGCCAGGTCATTGCCGCATCACATACCCCACATCATCATGCATGAAATGAGACTCACCGAGTAGCCAGGATCTGTTCCCTGCGTGTCGCTCCATGTAGCGTGGTATAGTGGAGTTCCTCAAGACCATAGAATCATGGGTTGATCCAGGGAATCTGGCACAACAATGTGTAATGATCCTGTTGGAGTCACACACCATTTGTACATTCAGGGAATGGAATTGTTTTCGGTTGCGGTACTGGGCCTCCATGGCATGTGGGACGACCAATTCCACATGGGTGCAGTCGATGGCACCAATGCAACCCAGTATGCCGGCAAGTGCATGGAATCCCACTTTTGTGTTGGTAATTTCCTGCTCCGAGCGTGGTAGAGAGATGTAGTCGTCTGCGTGCTGCAGGAGGGCATCGAGCACTTGCAATAGTGTCCGTGAGAACAGTGGCTGAGAAATGCCATGCAACTGTCCGACTGTGTGCTGGTAGGTGCCTGTGGCCAGGAAGTGTAGTACAGACACGACCTTCAGTAGGGGTGGGATGGCGGTTGGGCTATCTATCATGCTGACAAGGTCAGCCTGTGTCATGTCCACAATGGCGGCTATGGTGTCCCGGTCCAAACGGTAGAGGGTGTGGATCTGCTCATCAGTGAGGTTGAACGGATGTGCTCGGAGGCGTGGGATTGCGGGCTGCCTGCGTGGTGGTAGTGGCTGTGCTGGCGGCCCTTGCTGGCCCTGCCTTGGCCTCCTCCTCCTCCTGCGTCTCCTCCGTACGGCCGGTTGTAGTTGGTGTTCGTCTTCTTCTTGGAGTTGGAGTACTTGCAGTGCTATCAGGTCCCCCAGGGCCAACATCGCGAGTCCTGCCGGTAGCATTTCGGTGTGGTTGTGGGAGGAGACCGGGTGTGCAATTCATGTGTTTTCAGGCTGTATGGCCTCCACCTGTGGTGATTCATTCCACCTGTGCAAGCAGCTCTCCCCTTTGGGCGAGCACGTCCCGCACACAACGCTGCAAATCGAGGAATGGCATCTTGCAAATGCAATCATGTATTTGTACCCGATGGCCGTGTAACATTTGTTGATATGTACAATCGGCTATGGTCCCATTGTTTCACATACAATCTTTGCAGCCGCGAACAGACTTGTGATGGGTCAGTGGAACGTAGTACTCGAGTAACGGTGGGCCCTCATGCATCACTGTACCGAGTTGCAACAACGGGCGGGGCGTCCCATTAGTGGGTGAAGGCAGTTGCCATTTTCACACACAGCCGCACTAGATGGATTAATTTGTGATTTCAAACGGCCACAGATGCCTTTACGACGTGATGTTGCAAATGAGGAATTCGAAGGGCGGCGCTTTCGGTTTTCAGCTAGCGGCGAGGAGATGCCCACAGGTCTGACTGCAAATATAACGTTCTATTGTTCAATGTCCTTGAGACAGGGGCCATGGCGAGGAAGCAATGATTGATATGAATAGTTTGGGATGCGCAATAGCGACGTGGGCGATGAGGCCGGACGTTCCCAAATACATGTTACTTCACAACACTTGAATTACGGGCTGGGGCACTGTGGATTTTGCAGGCTGCATGACGCACAGACTCAATGGAAATTTCTAATGTTATGTGAGTAAATATTCAGGCGTTTTTATACCTGGATGAGGGAATGATGAATGGATGCATGGGCAGGTGATTTGATACAGGGTTTGCCATGTACAGGGCTTGTTGGAATCTATCCGCCTCCCCTGCGCTATGTGATGCAGGGCTGCCATAGTGGGACCATCGTCTATCTGGCCTTGTTGAGCCCTCCCTGTCTCGAAGCGCCTTCAGACACTTGTGTCCATGCACGTTAACATTCCCATCTGATGGAATCTGTTTTGACTGACGCATGCACAGGTACACTCGTTTGTGATGGTGTTTACACCTCGATATAGATGGTTATGAGTCGCAAGTGGTTTTGGGGTGGTGATGATCCTTTGGAGTGGGCTAGCATGCATATGGCTGTGGATTTAGTGTGATCATTGAAGTGAGTTGTTCGAATGTAGTTCTGATGGCCATTCTGTTCTTTTTCTTTTCTTTTGGTTGACAGGTATCTCCTCCCCTTTTGCCACTGCCATCTGTATGCCACTCCTGCAGATGGCTTTTACTCCCGACACCTGCTGCTTCGTGTTAATCAGTGGAGCAGCATTACGATCTTATGGGACGATCGCCAATGGGCCACATGCCCTTACGCAGTACTAGTGGCTCGGAGCAACATTTCGGCCTTTCAGCTGGACCAGTGCCTCCCCATTGGGACGGCCCTGCGGTTCTGTGCGCTTCCATGTTGCCTTTTCGTACGTGAATGTGGCTCTGTGTACCATGATGGAACAGGGCGTCTCACAAGTAGTAGCTGGTCATTCCTTGCGGATGCAGCCCACAATGGTGATATGTGTTTTGGAGTTCATGGACTAATGGCTGTATGGGCTTGGTGATTTTGTTGTGCATTAAATTTCTATTCTGATATGGGCCGTGTAGCGTTCTTCTTTGCGAGTGATGTGGCATATTCCTATTTGGGGAGCGATGTATTGTGAGGAGATCTGCATTGGGTTCCAGCTTCGGAGTTTAGTTGCGTGGTACTGTGCTGGGCGCGTTTGCCTACGGAGCCCAGTGAGGTCAGGGATGGGGGCTGCCAATATGACTGTTTGAATGTTGTCATGCTCAGGGGCGGGGGATTGGGTTTTGTGTAACAGATGCCGGTCAGCCAGGTGGACTGGTGGAATGTTGTGCTTTTCGGAATATTGCTGGTCACAGGTGCCTGTGTTTGCGTGCGTTTCGGGGGGGGGGACTGTGGTCATGTCCATTGGAATGGCTTCTGTATTCGTGCCATCTGTGCCCTGCAGCTCCCATTGGCCCCTCTTGTGAATCTTTTGTTCGTTGGCATGCATGGGTGACTTGTACATTTCACTGGTTGCATTGTGACTTCATTGCACCTACGGGGAGTTGTACTTTGTGGGCAGGGAGCGGTGTACAGGCACTCAGTGGGGCCGTTTACGGTTGATTCGCGATGCCGTACTTCTCACCATGGCGGAATGGTACTTTCCGCCATGCTTGATGGCGTTAGGTACATGTCCGCTAGGGTCGGAATTCGCGTACCCTTGCGCCATGGTGGTATTTACGGTTTGGCATGGCGCGCGCGCGCATACTTGGTGCAGTTAGCGTTGGCGTTCACTACGGTGTCGCTAATGGCATCGTACTTTGCGGTGACGGGTCATAGTCGCACCGAGCGCTATTCGATGGCGGTATTGCATTTCCGCCATCGTTTTCCGATTTCCGCCAGGGTCGTAATGAGGCCCCTTATCTTCTGAATAATGGAACACCATGGCCCTCATTACAATTCAGGCGGTGGACCATGGTGCTATTAGCACCATGGCCCATGCCGGATTCCGCCATGGTGGATGGTGGAATTACCGCCCCATTCCAAGGTGAGTGGGGCGGTAATTCCCCATTCACCATTTGCCCTTCTCCATTCCCATTTTTGCCCCATAGGGCATAATGGGGATGGGGAAGGCGCTAATTATGGCACCGTAAATTACGGTGCCGTAATTAGCACCAAGGTCGCTTAGCGCCTTGGACTTTAACGCCTGCAAAAAGCAGGCGTTAAAGTGTGAATCAGGCGTTAAGGGTTTAACGGCGCAGACGCTCTTTACGGCGCTGTTAACCCCTTAACGCCTGACTTGTAATGAGGGCCCATGTGCGTTCAAAAACAAAATCAGCGATGGAACCGAAGGACAAGAGGAAGCGAGAAGAAATTAAACATGGGATTAATCGATTGCTGAATGCAATCAGCGTTTCATGAAGAACTTGTATAAAACATTCTAAGCATGCAATGTTCGCTAGCTATAACTTCTACTGGCTAAATATATAAATATCTTCGTGGACGTAATGTTCTGTTTTGAGAGTTGTGTGAAAAATAAAGGTACTTGTAACATTGCAGACTATTGTTGTTTTCTTCAAAATAAATGTTTTCTTCTATTTGTGAAAAGAAAACAAAGTTTTGCGCTGTGAGAAGATGTGTGTGTTTATCATCATTGTTCTGCGTTAGGTAACGTTATGGCTTGGGTGATGACAGGGTACGTTGGGCTATGTGGGCCACGCCACGAACGTCATGAAAAAGGGTGGAGCATATAGTTTGGAGAAGTGATGTAAGTTTGATGGGCGGGCAATCTATATTCTTGCCGCAAAGGCACTTGAACCTAGGGCGATGTATCAACGGATAAGATTAGCACAAGATGGCGGCACCCAACCCGTTGTTTTTGCATGTGTAAATGTGAGGAAAACTAAGGTAAGATGCATAGGAATTTTTTTAAAGATCCATTACAGTATGCTTAAGAAGCGATGCCCGATCGATTGGGACTATAAAATGTCTGTGCACACTTCCCCGTTAACCCCTTACCGACTAATTACGAGGTCCCTTTGCGGGTCCCTTAAGGAAGGAACCCGCAAAGGGACTTTTGAGGTAATTACGGTACCACAATTTGCGGTACCGTAATTACCACCTTCCCCATTCCCATTGAGCCCTATGGGGGCAAAAATGGGAATGGGGAAGGGCCAATGGGGAATTACCGCCCCGCCAACCTTGGAATGGGGCGGTAATTCCACCATCCACCATGGCGCAATCGGTAAAATAACGGCGTCAACCATGGCGCTAAAAGCGCCATGGTTAATGCCTGGGTCGTAATGAGGCCCATTGTGTGCACATATTCATGAAGGTGATTTGGCATTCCCTATACTGGCATAGATTATGTCTCCTTCTTTATGAAATGTATTTACATTCACCATTATTGGCATAGATCGATTGTGGCCATGCTTTATGAAGGTGACTTACAGTGGCAATGCTAGCATGCCTTGGCATTGTGAAAATGTAAAATACTCCTATGTACTGTTGGTGAAATAGCATGTACTCTATTTTCTCGAGGTTTACCCCAGAGAACTAATTGTAAATTGTATGGCTTTTTAGAAATCTTGCTGTAAAATGGACCAATTCAATACATTATTTTAAAAGTGTTCTTGCGAGAGCACCTCACACATACCTCCTACATTACTAGGGCTCCCGCACTACACTCGATCACTCACACTAATTTGTTGGAGATTTTAATGCCCCTCTACTAGAAATGTTTAACCTGCCACCACTGACTTTGAATTGTTTACAATGCCAGCCCCCCGGATGCCTTTACCATTAGCATGTGTATAATCATTTTACTAGTTCATGCACCTTGGCAGCTGGTACTTTTGGGCACCGAGGGACAAATGCTTCCACCCACTTGTTCCTACACTAGGTGAATGATGTAGGGTTTGATTTCAAAATATACCTTGTTCCTCTAGAGCAATGCTATGCTCCTCCTGTTGGCAGCATTTAATCCGTGCTTTGCGCATGTCTGGTGGCCCAGCAAGTTTGTGGTGCAATCCGTGGTTCTTAGAGAAGTGGGGGGGCCCCTGAGCTCAGCTCGAATGGAGGCCCCCACGTTTTGGGTTATGCACCTGGTCCTGGTGAATGTACACCATCAGTGCAAATCTTTGCTCCAGCTTAGGTGGTGTGGCCCGTTCCAGGTTCTTCTAACTACGAATTCGGCAGTAAAGTGTTTGGGTATCCCGGCCTGGGTCCATGCAGCGCATTGCTGCAAAGTCGCCACTCCAGCTGACGACATCACCTCTGCAAAGACCGATCTTCCCCGACTTGGCTGCAGTTCCACCACCAGTGACACTGCGGATCGTTTGCCGATGTCAGACTCTTCTGGTGTTGCTGGAATGGAGCGGCCATTACCAAAAGGCAAGCGTGTGGCCCTGGATCGACCAATATGCTCATCTGCCGAACCAGGATCCACAGCTTCTATCTCTTCCACACAGTGAGGTCCCTGAGAGAACTATTGATATGGCTCCTTCATCAGGTGGTTGTAATTCCAGAAGAAATTACCCAGATTCAGACCTCACTGCTGGCATACCATCTTCAGTGTCTGACCCCTCTGGACTTCACAACGCAACCTGCAAAAGTTAAGCTTTGCGATCCTGTGAAAGAGCACCTGAGAGTCAATAGCTCGGAACAAAGTGTCAGCTGGCCAAGTCACTCGCCCCTGCATTTGTCTCTTCAACAACGATGAATCCCCCTGAGCTAGTGGTGCACTGGCAAAGAGTAGAGGTCACTACTGTTGATTCACCTATACCTGCAAGTTATGGTTCTGCTGGTATCATCTGTTGGTCATTCTTTTTGTTACGATGACCCTTTTAGCTGTAACTTTCAATCATAAACTGGGAACCATGGAATTCTTTGCCCAGTACCTGATTATTTGTGGAACCTTTGAACGTTGATATGTACTTTGCAGCATCTTCACAGAGCCTATAAACGTTGAACTGAATGTTTTGGTCTGGCAAGCTTACCTGTCTTGATAAAGTAAATCGAACTTTGTCTTCAAGCCACAAACTTTTGTGCTGGTGGTACAACCTGACTCCTGAACTCTGACATTTGAGGATTGCACCTAGCTTACATCATGTCTGGGATAGTGATAGTCCGAATTTTTATATATTATTGTTTTATTCTGACAGTTCCCTTTCACACCACTTGCCATGAAAATGACGTCCCTCTGCATATACCTAGGTTCACAGTGAGAACACTTACTTGCATCTTTCCTGGCAGTATGCCTGCATTTTTTATCTCACAGACTGCTGGGGCTGTGCCCATTTGCCACATAACGTATCCTCCAGGTTCCCTATAACACCCATCCCCTTTCAGTGTGGGGATATATGTTTAGATATCAAGTTTGTTACCCGTCCCAAGGCCCAGAACCCTTTAGGGATGCTCATGCCACTTGGGCCTTCCCAGTCCTCTGAATTTTCCCACCCCAGATCAAGTACGCACTAAGCCAGCAGCACTCCACCTTTCCTCCCCAGCAATGGGTCTTATATGCAACACCAACCCATGTCTTCTGTTCATAGGAAATAGCAAATGTCATTATTATCTGTCCACCATTTCCAGTGTAGTGATCAGCCCCCCCCCTCAGCAGAAGCACCGCTTGGGAAAACATTGTTGTAGGGGTGGGATATCTTATACCAGCCATTGTGATTAAGATAAATAGAGATCGTCTGACCCAATTGTCAGTTATTGGAGGATACTGAAAATGCTACTGCGTCCTCCTTGACTCTATTATCCCAAGAACAAGTAGCCATCCAAACCATGGTGCTTCAGAATCGCATGGCTCTAAACATCATTCTGGCCTGACCAGGAGGTGTCTGCGCAATCATGAAGAGCGAGTGCTGTACTTTTATACCAAGTTACTCATGCAATATTACTGACATCGTCACCCACATTTGTTGCATTGTAAGCACCCTCCACACCAGTCTGGAGGCTTCCTAGACCTTTCAGTCTTGGCTTGAAGGTCTATTTGGACCTCAGGGTAAATCTATTGGCCAGATTTTACTCAAGAACTGGTCATATTTCTAAGTGTGTCCTGTCTGTAAATGGTTTGTAAGTGCCTCTACTATCAGCTATGCAACACCTGTTCTGCAGTCTCTCAAACTGCCGAAGTGCTTTATAGTCCTGCTACTGAGCTAATAATTTGTTATGATATCCTGGGATGTGATGTTTGTTCCCCTAGAGCTGTATGTAATGAGGCTGGAGTGAAGGTTTCATAGGAGGGGACTGTGGGGGAAGGTTTTGCACATTATCCTATTATAATGGTGAGGAAAGGGGGGCGTGGCCTGGAGCCGATGACGTGCAGAGGCTGATCCGCCGAGCTCCGGCCGAGACGCCGTTTCCGAATCCTTTTTCTCCGGCTTAAGTGGAACAGCAGTCTGCAGAGAAGTACGCAGTGGTGCGAGAGGCGATCCCGCACAAAACCTGCTTAAGGGGTCGGAACCTTGGACCCCCAGGACGGTAGCGCAGGCCCCGGAACGCACTCCCTCCCCCGCCGCGCCTGGACCCAAGATGGCGCCCTACACAGCCTAGCAGGGTCTCTGTGCGGAGTAGCTCCAACAGTGCACTCTTGGGACTTGGCGGCGGCTGGGAGCACTGAGGAGGTGTTCTACAGCGGAGCTGGCCTTCTTGCGAAATCCGACTGCAGTCGGCACCAGACTCTCGCCCTTCTTCCGCTTCATCACGTAGGACTGCTCCGGTCGACACTACGCGCCGGAACTTCGCATAATACGTGAGAGCCACTGCATCCCCGGGGCTCCGCTCCACTGCTACACAACACACATCCTGGGGACGGCAGAGAGGGCCACCACGCGACATCCGACCACAGTCAGCATCAGAATCTCGTCCCTCCTCCCCATCACCCCGCAGGACTGCTCCGGCTGACATTACGCGCCGGCGATCTACACAACACGCGGGAGCCGCCGTATCCCTGGAGCTCTGCTCCACTGAAGCACGGCACACATCCTGAGGACGAGATCACACGGCGGCACTACTAGCCTCTGGCTCCCGGGCCCACATCCAACTTCAACGCGGCCGCCACCTGGAAGCAGAGTCAGAGGAGCAGCAGCCGCTGAGTCACTGTGATCCGCCGCTTCACCCAAAGGATCGGATCCCGGCTCAGAAACCAGAAACGACAAGGAAAGCTGCGACGGTGGAGCCCTGGAGGACAAGGTGCGTCAGACCACGAAACACCTGTGAGTGCGGCCCCTGTTACCAGAGCCCCCACCCCCCTGCTACAGCCTGCATTAACTCCGCGGCTGGACCACCCGGGCCACCCAATTAGACTCACACATTAAGGGGTGACAACTCCTGCCCTCTGGTTGCGGCCCACTGCTGAGCCCCAAGCGCTCAAACACCAACACGCCTGGGTCCGGGGGCAGCGACATAGGCGCCAAGGTTGCGGCTGAATTATTCGAATGTCCAGTGGAACACACAACACTGCGCCCCGGATAGCTCCTAACCACTGGTAAAAATAAACTCTCTGGGCACAGTCGACTCTAGAACCCCATTCCAGGCCACATAAGCGAGTGGCCCTTACTCCCACCCCACCAGCTCCAGAGCTCCAGGGCAACTGCTATTGCGCTTCCAAAATGGCCGCCAAAAATAAAACTAGAGCTGCCACCATGGACTCCTTCGTCTCAGCCCGGGCAAAGACTCCCACCCAAGCCAGGGCTAGCTCCACTGAAATCACTCGCCCGTATGAGACAGAGCCCAACGATAATCACTCTCAGATAATGGACGCTATTGCCTCATTAAAGACTCATATAGACTCCAAGATAGACGAGTTCAAAAAAGACATACAACTCATTCGCCAGGATGCCCGCAACTTAACGGAGAGGGTGACGGCCATGGAGAATTCAACAGAGGAAAAGTCCGGGGCCACTGCAGCCCTACAATCCGAAGTCTCGAACCTGAAAAGGAAGGTCGCATTCCTAGAAGAAAGGGCAGAGGAAGCCGAAGGCCGGGCTAGACGGGGGAACATCAGGATCCTGGGTATTCCAGAGGGAAATGAAGGCTTGAATACCACGTCCTATGTCGAAACCCTGCTGCTACAGGAGATTAAGGCCGGTAAGCTGACTCAGGGATTTGCGGTCGAAAGGGCCCACAGGTCCCTCCAGAAACGACCTCCCCCCGGCTCGCATCCACGGCCAATAATAGCTAAGATACTAAATTTCCAAGACAGAGAAACTATATTAAGACACTCATGGGGAAACAGGCGCTATCGTACAGGGTGACTCTAAGATCTCTATATACCCTGACTATACCCAGAAAGTGCAGAGGGAGAGGAACTCATTTGTTCCGATTAAAGCAAGGCTTCGTCAACTGAACCTCAAATATAGGTTGCTTTACCCGTCCCGCCTAAAAGTCATCCACAAGGGGCGAGCGATATTTCTTGAAAACCCGGAAGCAGCCAACATGTGGCTAGAAGACAATAACCTCGCTGACGGCAGGGACAACCTAAGGGAGGAAGACTGAACCCCAGGGGAGGAAGACTGAACCCCAGAGACCTTTCGCACCATCCACACATGAAGCATAAACAGCCGGACCCAAGAAGGTAATCCAATTAACAGTATATCGTATGGAAACGACCCTCGTTCGGCCTCGCCGCCTCGCAGAAGCCCCACCCCCAGCGAAAAATTCAACCGGGCCAGTTCGTTCTTCTTTGCCCGACCCAACTCGCGCCCGATTCCCGGATGGGTTCAGACGGCACGGGAGCGCCTGAGCACCGCGACAGTGTTGTAGTCGCTGGGCGCACCAGTTTGAGTTATGTTATTAGTTCCGTTCGTTTCACAGTCTTCGTCCGATTGATGCTTGAAAAAATCAAGATAGTCACAAGATATGCTCCAAGAATTGACGAATCAGAGGCCCATCGCCTACAGCCCGCCATCCGCGCCTTGATGTCACACCAGGCCATCGTGATTGTACCTCACGTCAAATCCAGAACACTGAACCAATGGCATCACAACTCAACGTGATGACATGGAAAGTGAGGGGAATAGGCTCGTACCTCAGGAGGAATCGCATACAGTCTTATCTTAGGAGGAAGAAAGTCTCGATTGCGATGCTACAGGAGACACACCTCACGGAGGATGCTCTGTCCAAATTAGCAGACCGATGGGAAGGGACTGTGAGAGGATCCCCATACTCCAAATATGCGAGGGGTGTGCTAATATGGGTAAACCCGAATGTGCCTTTCCAGTTACATGGATGCGAATCTGACAAGGACGGAAGATACGTAATAATGTGGGGCACTATAGAACAGACCCCGATCTGCTTGGCTAACACATACTTTCCACAACATGGAATCCCGTCATACCTCAGTGCACTGAGTGCCAAGCTGGCACACCATCAAGGCCAAACCTTCATATGGGGAGGAGACTTTAATTGTGTCATGGATACAGCTATGGACAGATCACTCCCTCCCCCCCAACCGAGCAATCCCGCAACCCGCACCATGGCGGAAACACTCGACCAACTCAATCTGGTGGACATCTGGAGGATACAACACCCAGCTGACAGGATCTACTCACATTACTCAGCCCCACACAGCGTCCACACAAGAATAGATTATTTGTTCATTGACCGGGACCAGATCCCGCTGGCGATAGCCACAGAGTACCTGGGGAGATCTATCTCCGACCACTCTCTGTTAACCATGCAACGGCGGCAGAGGGGACCCAGACCCCCGATACCCATGTGGAGGATGCCCTCCGCGACACTAGATGACCCACAGTTCAGAGAAGACCTCGCCGAGAGACTAGAGGAGTACGTCGAAATCAACAAAGGATCGGTGTCCACCTGGAACACACTGTGGGAAGCCATGAAGGTGGTTACCAGAGGAGAAATTATATCAAGAGCTGGTGGCACCTGCAGACAATTAAAGACGACACTTGAGGCTCAAGAATCAGAGATCACTTGTCTGGAGTCCATTTCTGACACTTCCCCAGAGGTCGAAACGAAACTGAAAGAAACCCGTGAAAAATGTCAGTTGTCCTGGGACAGATTGGAAAAATTCGACTTTGCCACGCACACCACCCGATCCCACAAAGAATCAGACAAACCAGGTAGGCTGCTGGCCTGGTTGTGCAGAAGAGAGCACCCTAAACACCTACCAACGGAAATAATAGACGCAGAAGGTGTATCTCACAGGACACAAATGGGGATTAACAAAGCATTCACTGAATTCTACTCAAAACTATATAATTAATAGATACCCTGGATGAGATAGGTCTACCCCAAATATCCAGCGAACAGAGAACCGAACTGGATATGGAAATTACTCTCGACGATGTAAGAGGGGCTATCAGGTCGCTTGCCACCAACAAGACCCCTGGCAGCGACGGACTTCCGCTGGAATTTTATAAAACATACGAAGCTATTCTCACCCCCATCCTACACGAAGTCTACCAGGAAGCTTATGCAAACGGGATCCTCCATAACACCATGAAAGAAACTATAATCATCCCCATGCTTAAGCCCCACAAACCGCCCACTGATTGTGACTCATACCGACCTCTGGTCATGCTCAATTACGATAGCAAGATTCTCACCTCAATACTGGTCGGCAGACTTGCTAGAGTGGTGGGGTCTATAATCCACGAAGATCAGAACGGATTCGTTCCAGGATGCAACACCACAGCTAACCTGAGGAGGCTTCAACACATCATGGCCGAAACCTACGATTCCGAAGAAGACCTAGCGATATTGTCGCTTGACGCCATCAAGGCCTTCGACTCCATCTACTGGGAGTGGCTAGTGGAGGTTTTGAGGGGCTTTGGCTGTGGAAATGGCTTCATCAGATGGGTCCAAGTCCTCTACAATTCTCCAATGGCCAGGGTCAAGACAGGCGGAATAGTCTCGGAACCCTGGGAAATACAGAGAGGCAAGAGACAGGGATGCCCACTTTCGCCCATGCTGTATATACTGGGACTGGAACCGATTGCCATATACTTCCGTCAACAGCTCTTCGACGCCGGCATTAAGGTGGGCAATGTATATAACATAATATCATTGTACGCAGATGACGTCCTTCTGTATTTAAAAGACCCCGAGTTCAACGCACCGACAGCACTGGAGGTACTCGATAACTACGCGAAATACTCTGGAATCCAATTTAGCAGACACAAATCCTCAGCATTCCCCCTAGCCGGATTGCGAGACGTTTCAGCAGAAGACCTCCCAAATACAGGGATAAAATGGCAACTCGACAAGTTCAGGTACTTGGGGATCAATGTCGGCCACACCCCGCAGCTCACACATGAGCGCAACACTGAAGTCGCAATCACCAACCTCCGGCGATCTATACAATTCTGGTCCAAACTCCCACTGGCAATGGTGGGAAGAGCGGCGATAGCCAAGATGATAATCCTCCCCCGTTTCTTGTACTTCTTTGTGAACATTTGCCACTACGTACGGCCTCCCTTCTTCAAGAAATTGGAGGCCATCATTAAGGACTTTTTGTGGGGGCCCCACAGGCACAAACTAACACTAGCCACGTTAACCCTGTTACATAAAGAGGGTGGAATAAAACTCCCAGATCTCCAGCTCTATTACGTGGCTGCCCAGCTCAGTCACATCACGAAGTGGCTATCAGACGAACCTTCAGCCAAACTGGGGCTACTGAAGCAATCCCACACCAACCTAATTCCTAAAGAAACCCTATGGAACCCTCTCCGCCGTTCCTTGGAAACCCCTCTAGTTGTGGAGCTCGGCAGACAGATATGGGCCAGGACTTGCTACATTAGGAAGGTGCAACACCCGTACTCTCCAGACAACCCCATAATGGTAGATGTGTGCAAAACGGAGGTAGACCTCCCCATAGCAAGGAGGTGGGAGAAAGCTGGTATATACACATGGGGAGACCTGTTTGAAGGAGGAGAATTTAGGGACTTTGAGTCGATACAAGTCAATGAAGGGCTATCCAAAGGCCAGTTTCTCTGGTACCATAGGCTCAAACAAACCGCCAAGAAGCAGTGGCACTCCTGGCCAGAGGAACCCACCCCTGACCCTTTACTACAGGAAATGCATGACCTCTCTGATGGATGGAGACCAGTCTCCAGGTTGTACAACAAGCTTATCGACAAACCTAACCCCAAAGGAGTGGCGCTGAAGGCGAAATGGGAAGCAGATCTTGTAGCCCCACTTACTGATAAGGAATGGGAAAGAGCATTAATATACCCCAAGAAAGTGTCGGAAACTCCAGATTTGGCCAAATACAGCTGAATGTCCTTTATCCGACCTACATGACTCCCCACAGAGTTGCCTCGTTCAACGAGAAGGTCTCACCGGTGTGCCCATGGTGCGGGAACGACAAGGCAGACATGATCCACATGTTCTGGACCTGCACTAAAGCGATGACACTCTGGTCAAAAGCTAAGCAGTCCTGTAGAGATGCCGGAATGGAAAGGTACGACTGGTCACCCGGAGAATGCCTGCTAGGTACATACCCCAGACCAAGCAAACTCAAACACCTTGTGAAGTTAATGGACATTTCATGTATACTTGTTAAAAGAACCATAGCGATGGCCTGGAAGACACCTGCAGGCCCCAGGCATGAACGTTGGTTAAACGAAATGGCGAGATGGACAGCCGCAGAAACCAGAGCCTGGCAGGAAGGAACCATATCCAGTGGGGACGTCACAAGTGGCACTCTGGACTCCTGGAAGGCTCTCCTGAGGGATTTGCACTTCGACGCAGACCATAAGCCCCCATGAGCACCCGTAGTGTTTTGTAGTAACAGATTCCTTGCATTAACACAACGTAGATGTCCCCTGAAACTGTTCCCCTCCACTTCCTGAGAAGTCAAAATTTTGTTTGAATCACCATCTCGAACTCCACATGTTACATCACACGAAGACTGTTGTTGTTTATGTTGTTATTTTTTCTGTTTGTTTTAATTTATAAGCTTGAATTGTTTCTCTTCTACCACAAAACCAATAAATTACTTTGGAAAAAAAAAATAATGGTGAGGAAATACTGCAAACTAACATGTTTAAACACAGTTTCTTGCTGAGGGCGAGGTAAGGCTTTACTGCGTATTTCTTTGCAACGAAGGCTCTTCGCCTGTAGTGTAGCTATGTTCGCCTTCACATCTTTCACTTCTGACATGTTTCTCTTTTGGCATATATAAGCATGTTGTAGCCTCCTGCTTTCTTAAGAAAAGCAACATTAGTATATGGAAGTTATCCTACTGTAAGTGTTCTCGCCTGCTTCAGAGTGTATGTAAATCCTTGAGGAGCATATATTCACCTTCACTAAATGTATTACAATATGCTGTCCTTCCTGATAACACTGTCTAAAATGAAAGAATGCAGCTGGTATCAAAGTCTTGTGTAGTGGGGCTTTGTTCCCTGCTAGCAACATTGTTTCAGTAGGATTCCTGGCCCTGTCTGGACCACCCCGTCCTTTGAAATAAATGTATGTGTTCCTCTGGGTATAAGAGAACGGCTCTCGGAAGGGGGTTCTCACTTGCACCGAAGTCTCCTACTGCCGTTCATTTATTGTTTTTACTAATTCATTATCCACCAATCTCCCGGAATCATCAGTGGTCATTTTTCCATGACAAGAGCATACAATATGCCCCTTAGAAAGGATGTACTTAAGTATCGACAACATGTATCCTACCACAGTTGTAACCTCTCAGGAAGCACCTTTATCTGTCGTTTTTGGAATGCCCCAAGTTTATGCTTTCTGGTCAGATGTAATACTTGAGTTAACTGATACTGCAAGTCTTTCCTTGCTTACTTAGCCACTCAAGCACTTTGGGGAGTTTCAGAAGCTCTCTATAAGTGTATTCAAACTGCTGCTAAGTGATGTATACTTTTGGAAGGGAAGTGTGCTGCTTTCAATCTCCCACCACACACAAATACTGTTAGCACATGCAGTAACGGGAAGGGTCTGCATGATTAAGTCACGTGGAACCTTCAGTGATTACCCAGTTTGGTGTCCCATTGTACTCCATTGGGGATTGAAATATTACCCCAAGCAGTATTTACTGCACTACACGTGGCAACAGTTTTGTTGGAGGGCATTTTCTCCACACAAAACCAGGCAGCATTGCAGAGTTTCAATTTTGACACAATGAATTTGGCAGTGCAGAAAAGATGGCAGTAACTACACCACCAAACTCTAAATGAAGTCCATAGTTAGCAATCATGTAGGAATGAATTCTCTTATAAAAGGTAACAAATAAGAATTATAAGCAGTAAAGTAAAACTTGTTAGCAGGAGTATTCATGAAAACCATCCTAACATGTCTAGTCTCTTCCTCTCAAACTTCTAAAGTCAATCTGCAGTGTGTGAAGATATTTGAAACATGATATAGTAAAACTATTCTCAAGACAGTTTAGAAATATCCAGTAGTAAAACCCAACAAGCAGTGTCAAACATGTCTTGTCAAAAGTATTGATTAATTTACTTTTTTTGTAATTAGTGATAAGACTCTTTTTCATATTTTTTTAATTGACTGTAACTACAAATGTGTTAATAACAGTGCAAAGATGATTTGTGTCATTGTGTCTTTGTTCTTTTCAAATGATTTTCTTAACGCTAGCACATGAACTGTTGTAGCACTTTGTTTCTTCTTGCAGCTCTGATTTATAGTATTATACGTTTGGAAACATTTGAAGAAAATAACTTTAGTGCAACTAATCCCATATATCACCTGTATGCCATTAAGCTAATCCTTTCTAGTGAAGGCGAGTGGGCAGCAGGAATTGCATTTATTTCTGAGCATGATATCATAGAGAGAGAATAGAGATATAGACAGAAATAGCTTGCACCAAGGAGAAGTATATTACACCATTTGTATAACAACCAGATCATTTTCCCCAAAGGTTGAGTCATCTCCAATCCAGCGGCTACTATACGCCGATGACATCACTCTCCTGGATCAGACCCCGATAGGTCTGCAAACGCAACTGGACAACTTGTCGGAATACATCGGTCTAAACAACCTTGAGATTAACAAAGAGAAAACGAAGATAGAGGTATTCAACAAAGCAGCAAAAATAACAGAAACCCTGCATTGGAACCTGGACGGCACCCAAATTGAAAAAGTCAAACACTTCAAATACCTTGGAGTAATGATTGATAGCTGCAAGGCTGAAACAAGCATGCAAAACCACCTATGGGAAAAAGCCAGAAACCTCTCCACACAAGCACGAGTAATGGACAGGAAATTTGTAAGATTCTCGCTTGTCCCTTTGATGACATTTTACAAGACAAAGGTAGTACCATCGCTAGTTTAGGGAGCAGACGCAATGCCATTGATCCCAACAGCCATTTGGCAAAAACTGGAAGGGTATTTCTGGAGACTAGCCCTGAACCTCCCCAAATCGACATCTATGACAGCGATAAGAAGAGAGCTTGGCTTGCGGTCACTGGTAGGAATAGTCGCCTCGAGTGGTATGTCTTTTTTTCGAAATACAATCCTGCCAGAGAGTCCTCATCTTTACCAACTGATCAACAACCAGGTCAAAAGTGGAGGCAGTAAAATGCTCACCAAATGGGCTGAAGAAAGAAAAACACAGCTGGAGGAAATTGCATGCGTTAAGAATTAAAAGAAAGATGGAGGATCTTGACTGGATTAAGACCTTAGACCTCGTGGGGAAAAATAAACTTCTAACCCATCTTCCGGAGACCACTAACAAACGGAATCAACCTCTGCAAATCTTCAAGCAATTCCCTGATAAATCATTAAGACAAACCTTCCTTAGAGCTAGGCTAAACCTTCTACCTACAAATGAGATCCTTTTCGTAAGAGGCTTGGCAACTACAAACACATGTAGACTCTGCAAAGATACAGAACAGATTGAATCGGTGAAACACCTCCTGATGGCATGTCCTATGTCTCAACCCACCAGACGAATCTACCTGGCCGCAATAATCTCATCCTACACCTTTTGCGACGAGGCGGTATGGTGGGCACGTCTGATGCCTGGCAAAAAAAATTCATGGACAATTGCCACTACCAAAATCCTGAAGAGTGCACTTCTAGAAATCTCAAAACTATCATGACAAACTGAAGTCAAGAAGCAAATGGATAAAAACAGAAAAAAACTGAAAAAGAATCGGAAGGGTGAAGACACCCACTTACTGTTCGGTGAATCATCCGGAAACTGCAAACAGAAAGAAACATGTGAAAGGCACAGCAACTTACCTTGTAAAATCAAAATGTCCTTGATAAATAACAAGTAAATAAAAAAAAATACCAACAATTTAACGGGGGAACCCCTTTGAGAAATATTTGGTAAATTAAAGTAATTACACAACAAAAAAGAGATCAGAAAATATTGGGAGATACCAATATCTGGAAAAAGAGGCTTGAGAATTCGGATTTTTCCCAACTTTGACAAGGATGACAACAAAGAACTAGCAGAATCATATGATGACAACCTAATGCAGTCATCCTTTTCTATGATCAAACTATCATCAGAGAAGGTACATTCCAAAGTGGAATAACAAATTCAACAAGCAGAACAAGATTCAGAAAACAGGTAAACATTATACTATTATAAAAAACTGTAATACACTAGACCAAACCAAACTCTAAAGGATTTCGATGATGAAATCAAGTTGAAAAAATTAAGAAAGTATTTCATAGTCAAAAGTGGGACTACCGTCTAGATAGAGTGTATGCTTACCAACCCAATTACAACTCCAAACAAAGGAACACACCTAGTACAACACCAATGCGTTCTGGTGCAGAAGGTCTAGAAAGTGGAGCTGAAAGTACAAGCTCAGTCAAAACTGAACATCAGTAGGGACGTCATGGAAAAGAAATACCTGACAGAATAGCCTGATTTCAGTGTTCATGGTATTGTAACCAAGGAAATACACTTTCCTTGGCAAGGGAGTTGATATTTGAAGTATCGATTCATTTTTTGTATTTAGTGATAAGACCCTTTTATTTTTTTGGACACATTTACCCTATCAAGTGCTGTCTCCCACGACATTCATGGTCTTGCTATGATCTGTAGTCCAAAATAGCAGCCTGACAATTGTGCTCATTATCAGCCATTTTGCAGTACCGGAGTTGATTAATTTATTTTTCTTAGTGTACATTTATGAAGCGCCCTCCACAACAATAATGCTTCATGGTGCTCAAAATCTAAGTTACTCAAATTTCCATGATACCAACTGAACACGATGTGTGACAGTCATTTTCAGGTTACAACAGTTCATGCAGCAATATTCTAAAGGTTACGAAAGCTCAGCAAATACGACAGCTTGATAAAGTTGTCAGTAGCCTTTTAATTCAAGGCTTATGGAGTTCAATTTAGGATGGCAACCACCCGACTTGTTCAAAGGCTTTTTTGTAATTCATCACAATTCAGTTTATTCAATGTTTATAAAACATGACAGGATCCCTCTACAGCCATCACAAAATGAAAAAAAACGTGAGTATTCAAATGTATAATTCCCTAAATGGGAATAGAAAATGCATTGCTTCGGCCGTTGTTTAAATATGTGAAAACATTTATGAATTGAAACAGGTATCTCCGTTTATAAGCACAGGTGAAGTGATGCCTGAGGTCACAATGGACTCAGAATATATTGGATTATGGAAAGTACAGTCCTTTACAGATATCAGAGTCTGCAAAATGTAAAAAGCCACCCACTGAAGACAGCCCATTCAGTCACATAGTGCACAGCAGTGTAGCCGTTTGCTGAATCTCAGCATGATACATCACAACACATTACAAACTTTAATGAGGTGTTCGTTCGGCTGCTATGGCAGGTTTTATCCTCGCCTCTGCAGTAGTTTCATCAATGCATGTGTTATAGAGGAGCTTTGGTCTGGAGGATGGAGCAGTGTCCACCTCATATGCAGTGCATATGGATGTCCTGTAAATACTGGAGTTCAGAAACTTAGCGGTCCCACTGTCTGCACCCTCTGAGCATTCTGGTACTGTATTTGTATTTTTTTGAATTTACATAGCACATGCAGCGCTCAGATACCTGAGGGTTCGTAGCGCTATATAAATGCCAAATTATTATAGCCCTTTAATCCAAAGTGCTTTACATGAGAACAAGCAAAATACAACAAGCATAGGATGGCAATTGAATCACAACTCGGAAACAGTATAACAAACAATTTACAACATTGCAGAGGTGAGGAGGGAGTAGGGAGGGGCAGAGGTGTGCGAGGGAAGGTTAGGTGTTAGTGGAGGTAAGAGGGAATGCAAGAATGTGTGAGGAAGAAGAGAGGAAAGAGTAAGACTAGATGAGAGCAGGGGGTGGGGAGGAAGGAGGTAGATAGGATGGAGAGGGTAAGGAAGAGCAGGAGTAGGAGGTGAGGAATGAGGGGGAGGGAGAAGAATGAGAGGAAACAAAGGGTTCTAGGGAGGTGAGTGAAAAAGATAAGATTTTACAGAAGAGCGAAAGGAAGGGTAAGAGGGAGAAGAGTGGCTGTGAAGGGGGAGGCGGTTCCAGTGGAAGGGAGCAAGGAGTTGGAAAGAGCGGAAGCGGAGGTGGCGCAGGGAGGTGGAGGAGGAGAGAGTAGAAAAAGATTAGCAGAGCGGAGAGAACGAGAAGGGGTATAGAAAGTAAGAAGGGAGGAGAGGTAGGGGGGGCATGACCATAGAGGGATTTGAAAACAAGACAGAGGAACTTGAATTTGAGCTGGGAGTGAAAAGAGAGCCAACCTAGAGAGGTGAGAGAAGAGGAGATGGAATCAAGAGGTGAGAGAAGGCAGAGGGAGTGGATGGCAGAGTGGTAGACAGGGAGAGCTTTGCTGGTTGCTAAACTTCTTTTTTTGAGAGTGGTAGACAGATTTGAGTGGGGAGAGATGAGAGGAGGGGAGTCCAAAGAGAAGGGAGGAACAGTAGAAGAGTCTGGAGAAGATGAGGGAGGTAATTAAAAGTTTAGTAGCGTGAAAGGTAAGGAGGGGTCGAATTTTACGTATGTTGTAGAGGTGAAAGCGACAAGGCTTGGCAGTAAGAGAAATGTGGTGAGATAGAGAGAGGTGAGGGTCAATATGAAGACCAAGGTTACAGGCATGGGGAGAGAAGGAGAGCTGGGGGGGGAGAGAATGGAAGGGGGAAGGAAGGGAGGAGGAAGAGGGTTGGCAGAGAAGAAAAGGAGCTCAGTTTTTTTCAGCATTCAGAGTAAGGAAGTGAGAGGACATCCAGGATTTAATAGCAGAAAGGCAAGAAGAGAGTTTATCATGAATTTCGGGAGAGAAGGATGAGAAGGAGAGGAAAAGCTGGGTATCATCCGCGTAGAAATGGTGCAAGATACGAAAAGAGGAGATGATAGGAGCTAAGAAGGAAGTGTAGAGTGAGAAAAGAAAGGGGGCAAGGACAGAACCTTGGGGAACTTTGTGGTTAAGAGGATGTGTGGGGGAGGAGGACCCACCACAGGAGACAGAAAAATGAGCGGTTAGAGAGATAAGAGGACAGCCAGTTAAGAACAGTGTCCTTGAAGCCAAATGAGGAGATAGAATTGAGGAGAAGAGGATGGTCAACAGTATCAAAAGCGGCGGAAAGGACAAGGAGAATAAGAATGGAGGAGTGTTTTGAGTAGCGTGCAGAGAAGACAGTTAAGAACAGAGGTGAGGGCAGTTTCAGTGGAGTGCAGTGGGCGGAAGCCGGATTGGGTAGAGGGAAGGAGGGAGTGGTTAGAGATGAAGGAAGAGAGTTGAGAATAGGCAATGCGTTCGAGAAGTTTGGAGAGGAAGAGTAGGAGAGAGATGGGGCGATAATTGGAAGCAAGATGGGGATTCGCAGAAGGTTTTTTGAGAATAGCGATGATAGTAGCATGCTTAAAAGGAGTAGGAAAAGTGTAAGTTGAGAGGCAGATGTTGAAGAAGGAGGTAAGGTAAGGTATAAGGGGGGTAGATTTTTGCGATGAGGGGGGCAGGAATGGGGTCAGCGGGAGAAGCAGTAGGATGAGTGTTGCTTAGGAGGAGGGTAACATCAGAATGAGTGACGGGAGAGAAAGAGGACATAGAAAAGGTAGGGGGGGAGGAGGAGGAGGAGAGTAGGAGGGGGAGGAGAGGATAGTTTGACGGAGATTGAGGACTTTGTTAGAAAAGGAGGAGGCAAGATCAGTAGCAGAGAGAGAAGAGGCGATGGAGGGATCAGGGGTAAGTGGAGAGAGAAGTCGGGCTAAAGTTTGAAAAATGGGGCGAGGGTGGGAGGATTGAGACCGGAAAAGGTCAGAGAAGTAGTTGCGTTTAGCGGAGTTGAGGCACGAGTCGTAGACGGTATGATAGGAGAAGTATGCAGATTGGTTAGAGGGGTTGGGTGTTTGAGCCATTGACGTTCAAGGCGCATGGAGGAGAGATGAGAAGAAAGCCAAGGTTGAGCAGGTAGGTGAGAGGGGCAAAATGAGGAGAGGGGGTAGAGAAGATCGAGAGTAGAAGAGAGAGAGGAAGTTAAGATGGAGGAGGCATCAGAGGTGGAGAGAGAGAAGAAGTGGAAGAGGGGGGAGGGAAGAGGAGAGGGATGTAAGAAATAGAGAGGGGTTAAAGCCACGTAGGTGACACCGGAAGAAAGAGGTGGAGGATGGAGGGGGAGGAGGAGAAGGGGAGGGAGGGGAGAGGGAAAAAGAAAGTAGAGAGTGATCAGACAGGTAGGTGGAAAGGGGGGATACGGGGGAGGCAATGAGAGAGGAAGTAAAGATGAGATCAATAGTAGGGCCAGATTGGTGAGTAGGAGGGGAGGGGAGGGAGGAGGTAGGAGTCAAGGATGGAGAATAGAGGAGAGGAGGGAGGGTTAGAAGAGGAGAGGTGGAGATTAAAGTCACCAAGTACAAGTAGAGGAGTGGGGCTGGGAGAAATGAGGCTGAGGAGATGGTCAATGTCCTCATAAAAGGAGCAGAGTCGGCCAGAGGGGCGGTAGATGATTAGGAATGAGATAGCATGAGGAGAATTAAAGATTTTGAACATGAATTCAAAGGTAGGGAAGGTAGGTAGAGAAGTAGAGGATGGCGAGGAGGTGAAGTGTGGCCGAAAGAGAAGGCCAAGACCACCTCTGCAGCCAGAAGAACGGGGGACATGTTCAAAGGAGGAAGAGGAGGAGGTGAGGGAGGCCGGTACAGAGGTGTTGTGAGGAGGGTTCCAGGTTTCAGTGATGCAGAGAATTTGGAGGTTAAGGTGTAAGAAAAGGCCAAGGACAGCAGTGGTTTTATAACAGATCGACCTGGTGTTCCAGTGGGAGACGTCAAAGGCATTGGAGGTGTTAGTGAGATGAGGATAGATAAGGTTGCGCCATTGGGGTGAGGCGTTGGGGAGAAGTATTGAGTGGGTGTGGGAAGAGGGGGGAAGATTGAGAGAGGAGATGGCCATTAGGAGAATGCAGAGTATTTTGCGGGGGGGAAAAAGGTAGGGGAGATGGGGGAAGGGAAAGGGAGTGGGGCGGTATTGAGAGAGGGAAGGACACATAACAGGGAGAATGATAAGAATTGGACAATGCGTCAAGAAGCAGCTAAAGGGAGTATGCTTGAGAAGGAGAGAGGTGGGTGGGAGAGGAGATGGGGCGCATGGAGGAGGGGTAGGTAGGGGACAAGCACTGCAAGCAGTAGTACTATGGTCAGGTGGCGGAGACACTCTGATGTGGTCCGATGGAGGGAGGGCTTAGCCAGTAGCAGGAGGGATCACAGATGGTAACTAGAAGGGCCCGAACTGTAGCAAATGGCAGTCATCAGAGGCAGCTGGTGAATCAGCTCAGTGATGTGGAGTGAGACACGAGAGCTGCAGTAGAGCTGGTCCGAAGGAGATGGACGCGGAGGGGGGCAAAGTAGCACGCAGTTGATGGTAGTGACGGAAATTGCTGCAGCCTGTATCAGATGGGGTGGACCAGTAGGTCGACAGAGCCGCAGGAACGGTGGGAGAAGTGGCAGAGGGTGCAGGAGGCAGCTACAGAAGAAGAGGGCAGAGGAGCAGCTGAGGTCAGCGGCAGCCAAAGGAGGGGGTTGATGGCGGCTGTAGTTGAAGGCGGTAGTGGTGGTCACTGTAGCTCGCAGTGGAATGAGCAATGGTCAGAGGATCTGTTGTGGTGCGCGGCAGCCAGTGGCGGGAGTGCAGCAGTCAGGGGGAGAAGAAGTGGGCCCAGGAGTAGATGGCTGGAGGAGCTGCTGCAGTCCAGTGGGTCCTGGGGGTGTAGTAGTCAGAGAGGAGGAGCGGGCATAGGAGCAATAGGGTCCACACTTAGCAGTGGCGGGGGGCAAAGTAGCCCGCAGTTTGAGGGTGGTGGAGATTGCTGCAGCCCGCAGCAGATGGAGCAGGCCAGAGAGCAGCTGGATATATGCGTACTGAAAGGCGCAGGAACACCCCACACCCTGGACATGGGTATTAGGTAACAGGGTATACTGAAATGAGGTTGATTGATTTGAGGTACAAATGATGGTTTGACTGTTGAGGAATGTTGGTTGTGTTAGGTTGTTTTAGAATCTGGTGTACCATGCTCTCCTGCAACATTTATGTAATTTAATGTGTATATTAATAGATGATTAATTCATTGAAAAAATAATGTATCTTAGTAAATAAAATTTGATACCTTTATAAAATAAAAAAAACCTCTGGACAAATTTTTCAGTATACCCAGAGAGCAGCTGGAGCCACGGGTGCAGAGGCAGAGGCGCTGCAGTCCTTAATAGGTGAAGCAGGCCAAATCGGAGGAGGAGAGCACTGCAGCCCACAGCAGATTGAGCAGGCCAGGAAGCGGATGGAGCTGCAGGTGCAGAGGTGGAGGCGCTGCGGCCCGTAGTAGGTGGAGCTGGCCGCCGTGAGCTGCAGCCCGTAAGAGATGTGAAGGGCACAGAAGTATCAGGCCACGGAAGTCGACACTTTGCAGCGGTGGGGGGCACAGCAGCCCGCAGTAGGTGGTGGAGATTGCTGCAGCCCGCAGCAGATTGAGCAGGCTAGAGAGCGGCTGGAGCTGCGGGTGCAGAGGCAGAGGTGCAGCGGCCCATAGTAGGTGGAGCTGGCTGCCGGGAGCTGCAGCCCGTTAGAGATGTGAAGGGCACAGAAGAATCAGGCTACGGAAGGCCACACTTGGAAGCGGCGGGGGGCAGGAGCTCGCTGAGTGTGCGTAGAGAGCCGACAGGAGTAGAGGTATCCAGAGTTGCCTGGGGCTGTAATCAGGAGAGATTGGATCGAGGATCAGGAGCAGTTGGACCGCTGATAGACAGCTGGAGAGGAAGAAGTCGCCATTTTGAACGTCCTCGAGGCGGGAGGAGAGCCAGAAGGAGGCGAAAGAGAGCTTGAAAGAAGAATTATCCGAGGAAAACGGCAACCAAATGAAGCGCGAGGTGTTAATAAGGTGAGAAGAGCGTGGATGAAGTAGAAATTGTTGATAATACCGCTCTCAGAAGGTAGGTTTCAGCCTGATGAAGGAGACGTCGGATCAGGCATCCGATGCTTGTACGCCACCTGCTGGTGGATGTTACAGTTCTGCATATGGATCTGGTCTCAATCTGAGTGGTGTATTCATTGCATGTTGGCTTCATTGCTTTGACTTCAGTGGCCTTGGTATAGTTGGGATCTGTATTGTCCTCTGTCTATGGATGTGCAAACACGAGTCTGCTTTCCCTCTCTATGTGTGTTTGTGAGAGGGTGGGGTTACTGCCAAAAGAGAAAGCAACCAGCAGTCCGAATAAAGACGTTGTACCTGACACACGTGAGTCTGTCTCCTTGTCTGATATTTTATTGAATGCTGCATATAATCTTGGTGGAAGTCGCACTGCATGTCCCGAGGGGCCTGTGTTTTGCTGCTTGAGCATCCGAATCAGTAGGAGGTGCGACAAGCACACGTGGCTCCTGCTCTGCAGCCAAAAGGGAAGCTGAATGCCCTAGCACACATCTATAGGGAGCCAATATTATCTCTCTTCACACATACCACACGTTCCAACACAACTCCTGCAGTGTGGCCCAGACGACTCACGCTCAGCATTTAGTGTGCCTCCACAACGTTTTCACATTTGCTGGCAGGCGGCTGTGTCAACCACACCTTTCTACAACACTTGCTGACCGCCTGAAGATACTGCACACTACAATTACAGGAGATGAGGTTACAACCAAGAGTTACACATTTTATTCTGTACACCGACACCATGTCGGATAATGAGGCAGACAGCAGCTCTTCAAGCCAAGCCTCTGCCACCCGGACATTCTGCCAGAAATGGAAGCAGCCATGAGTCTTTACAATTACAACAGTTCCGCCCTTTGATCTAGCTGACTCCAGCAGTCTAGCACCCAGGTGGCTCAAAGAACTAAACATCTACATTGATGCGACAGGGTGACGGAAAAACGCCGGCTCAGGGGAATTTTGATGCATTCTCTAGGACCAGTGGTGCGAGACATTGTGTTTGAAATGCCAGAAAGCACAACCAACACATTTCAGGGCATTGTTACCTCACTAAATAACTATTTTGCTCCTCTAAGGAACGTAGATTATGAGCATCATATATTTCAAACAGCCACGCAAGACAAAGGGGATATGCTTGACAATTTTGTCATGAGGCGGTGTAAGAGGGTGAAATATTGTGATTTTGAACACTATTCCACAGAGAAGTACTGAAATCTCCGACGATTGCCAGGTGTGAATCAGCTGAGTTCCACAAAAAGCTATTGCAAAAGACTAGGTTTCTGGAGGAAATACTGCAACTCGCAAGGGCCGACATGGCGCTGTCACTACAAACAGAATCGCTGGGCAACATCAAAATCACACGGACAGTACAGGCCACATACCTCTGCCAAATGCGATCCTCTGGTAAAGAGCAGATGCAAGAACAAAAGAAATGTTATCGCTGTGGATATCATTTTCCCCATATAGGCCCATGCCTGGCTGTAGGACATAATTATGACAAATGCGTAGGTGAAAATCACTTTCAGTCAGTGTGCAAGAATGTGAAATATTTCCAGAAATCTCACACTCAAGGGGAACACCACAGAAGACAAGATAGCTCCCGCTCTAGACAGCGAAGGTCCTCTGATAACCGAAGATTTCGCTCTAACAGCAGGAAGCTAGAATCTCCCCATAAACACGGAGAGCAAAGAGAGAGGAGGGGCGACACTCCTCGAAGACGGTCGCCGGATGACTCACAGAGAAGATTAACTCGCCATAAAGTAAGATACATTGAGGCTTCGTCCAGATGCCATAATGACTCAGACTAGTCATCGTCCAGCGGTGACCGAAAAAGGGGCTACGTAAACGCTATACGCAACAAGACTGCAACTGAATACAGCCCGACTTTATTTCTGCAAATAAACGGAAGCCCCTGTGAATTCCTCATTGATACAGGTGCCACAGTCAATGTGCTAAGTGAAGAAACGTATCATGGACTCAAATTCAAGAAGACCTTACAGCCACCTGACATTGACATCTACCCTTATGGCACAAACACTCCACTACCCTGCAAAGGCATGTTTAAGGCTGAGTGTACATACAAGGACAAAACGGCAAACGTGACAATATATGTACTCAAAGTGAAGTGCCCAGAGGCAGCATTCTCAGCTTTAAGTCCGCCATTCAAATGGGCCTAGTACACATCATGTATCAAATAATGACTGCACACACCGCAAACCCAGAGGACATGATGATGAATATGTTCCCGTCACTATTTAAAGGTCTAGGCAAACTGAAAGGGAAATTACATATTAACCTAGAAATTAAACCAGTGGCTCAACATTACAGAGGCATCCTCCTGAACATCCAGAGGCAAGTAGAAGATGAGATACAGTCACTCCTCAACCAAGACATAATAGAACATGCAACTGGACCCACACCATGGGTGGTGCTCATCGTTCCAGTTCCTAAGAAAGAAAACAACTAAATCTGTGTTTGCGTAAACATAAGGGCACCAAACATTGCCATTGAAAAAGAAAGACATGTAGCACCAAGAATTTATTTATTTATTTTTGTATTTGTAAAGCGCCTAGCAGCCCAGAGGCATCGTGGCGCTGTTTCAAGAAAGTGTCTTAGTTACGACAGGTACGTGGAAATGCATGGTTTACAAGTATCAGGTGCTCACATGGAAATGCATGGTTTACTAGTATCAGGTGCTTAGCGTGAGATCAAGGGTATGAGTTATACAAATAGTCTTGTTTTGATTGCTTTTCTGAAGGCAGCGTGGGATTCAATATTTCTGATTGTGGGAGGGAGCAGGTTCCAGTTGGTGGCTGATGTGATGCACCTGCTACATGGAGCAAAGGTTTTCTCCAAGTTAGACCTCAACAAGGGATATGATCAACTTAAATTGCATCCAGAGTCTTGCTGTATAACAAAATTCTCAACTCATATTGGACTGTATCGCTACAAACTAGTTAGTTTTGGCGTCTCTTCTGTGGCGGAAATCTTCCAAAACGAAATACATCAAGTCATCAAACATATCCCGCAATGCTTGAACTGCTTGAACTATAGAAATGACATCCTAGTATTTGGAGCCACACAGGCATCTCATGATGATGCACTAGAAGTGGCAAATTTAATACTCAATGCTTCAAAACGTGAACTGAGCAAAACAACACTCAAATTCTTTGGGAACATTTTCTCCCAAGATGGCAGGCAACCTGACCCAGGCAAAGTTTGAGCACTGGCAGATGCACCCACTCCCACATCCACGTCAGCAGTCAGATCATTCCTAGGCATGGCAAGCTATTGTACTGGGCACATTCAAGACTTTACCATCCATAAGTACGCCTTTGTGGCTCCACAGAGGCACAGGAACAAGATTTCATGTGGTCCCCAGAATGCAGGGATTCATTCCAGGAAATCAAGAAACACATTGCATCTGCATCCTGCATGGCCTATTACGACCTCGGCCAGGAAACAGAACTCACTGTTGATGCAAGCCCCGTAGGACTAGGGGCCATCCTTGCTCAAGGCAAACGGAATTCAACATTGTCCGCTTGCCACATCGTGTCCTATGCAAACTGCAGTTTATCACCTGCCGAGCATGCCTTCTCAGCCTGAAAAAGAAAATCTTGCAGTGGCGTGGGCATGTGAGCACAATCATCTGTTCGTTTACGGATGAAGATTCACTGTCGTCACCGACCATCAAGCACTTACCACCATCTATGACAAACCAACAGCAAAGATGCCCCCTCGCATTGCTCAATGGCGTTGCGACTGCAGGAATACCCCTTCAAAATTACACATCGCCCGTGTAAGCACATTAATCCAGCTGATTTCCTATCAAGACTTCCACTGCCTGCACAAGAAGAGGCTCAATCCACAAAAGCTGATCAATACATCAAGTTCATTGTCATCAATGCACTACCTAAATCGATCACCGTTCCTGAGTTATGCAACAAGACCCAGTACACATGGCATTGAAAGACAGCGTATCCTCGGGGGGATTGCACGACTGGAAGAAAAGGGAATGGGCCCTTTTTCCGAGATGCAACAAACACTATATCAAACATTCCACTTACTAAAACAATCCCTGTTCATATCCTCGGAAGGTCTACTGCTGAGGGAAGATCAGATTGTCATTCCAGCAGGCTTGCAGGAAAGAGTTATTGCCATGGCACATACGGGACACAGAATAATCGTGTCCACCAACAGGCACCTTAGGACAAAAGTGTGGTTTCCACAGATGGGCATACAAATCAAAAGGACACTTGGACAGTGCATCCCTTGCAAAGCCATTACACCACGCACATTCCCACAACCACTCAAAATGACTACAATGCCACTACAAGTATGGGACGAAGTGGATGTTGACATGTTTGGAGCTATGCCAAATGGCAAGTATGCTTTGGTCATCATTGATGAGATGTTGAGGTTCCCGGAAGTGCACCTCAAACATTCGACAGCAGCACACAGAGTCATCCTGGCCCTAGACTAGACATTTGCAGACTATGGCATTCCGAGCGTTGTAAAGTCGGACAATGGCCCACCGTCCGGTGGATATGACTTTGCAATGTTCGCTGAACACTTGGGTTTTCAGCACCAGACAATCACCCCGTTGTTGCCACAGGCAAATGGTATGGCTGAAAGGTTTATGGACAACCTAAAGAGAACACCACAAATATGCTCCATAACGAAAGGGTCATTCATGCAAGCCATCTGCACCCTTCTTAGAGACTATCGAAACACACCTCACAGCTCCACGGGGGTGTGCCCGTCAGAACTGATGTTTGGCAGAGCCATAAAGACCACTCTCATACAAACCACTGACAAGGAAGTGACAACGGGTGCAAGCGCGAGAGCCAGAGATAAAGACAAAGAAAGCAAGGAGAAAATGAAGAAATATGCCGACACCAGAAGAAAGGTGAAAGACACTGGGATCAGCATAGGAGATCAAGTGCTGGTCCGACAATCACAAGGATCCAAGGAGACGCCGGCCTTCAATCCTGAGCCCATGACCATGACACACATCAAAGGATCCATGGTGACAGCAGCAAGTCCAACTAGTACAGTCACCAGAAATTCATCCTTTTTCAAACAGATTGACAGCCCCGCAGCCCAAAGCTATGATACACCATCTGCCACTGAAAACTCCTCTGACAGCTGCTCAGACTTCGCGGATCGAGACGTAGACAATGATGAGAATGAAAGTGACCCAGAGAACCAGATCTCTGTAGTCCAAAGTCCATCGAAAATAACCATCCGACGACCTACCAGGTGGATTGAAGAGATGGAGTGAGAAAAGGACTTTCTGGTTTAAGTGGGGGTTCCTCTGTCAATGGACATGCAAATGCGAGTCCACTTTCCCTCTATCTGTGTGTAAGTGGGAGGGCGGGGTTACCGCCAAAAGAGAAAGCAACCAGCAGTCCGAATAAAGACGTGGAACCTGACCCACGTGAGTCTGTCTCCTTGTCTGATGTTTTATTGAATGCTGCATATAACCTTAACCAGGACCTTCTGGGTGCAGTCCTCGTGTGTGCAGCTTCCAGTCGAAGCATTCCCTGAGGGAGACAGGGTTTTGTGAAGCAACAGAGTCCAAGTAGGATCTCTTGGGGGAGCTTACAGAGTGTCATGGTTTCTATGGTAGCAATTGCATACCCTATGGTAGAAGTGCGTGTGTTATCTGATACTGTCAAAACGTGCAAAGTTCTGACTGTTTCTGTAGGTCAAGTTCCATGCTTCTGCAATGGGTTGAGGTGTGGCTGCGCCTGAAAGTATAACAAGGACACAGCAGCTCAGTCACACTACTTACCTATCGGTGTGCAGTGTGACCCAATTGGCACTGGGTTATTCTGTGAGATAGTATGCAGTGTGTGAGTATGCAATCTAGTAGCATTCAAACCTGGTGTGTAGGCCTCGCTGTGGAGAGTGAAAGAAACCTATGCACAAGACTAAACACTGTTATTGCTTATAAGTGTGGCATAGCTCTGGGACCAGGTGTGGCCTGGCTGTTGGGAAAGAAGAGACAAAGTGCCTATCGATGCCCTATTACAATGCAAATACCCATGAAAGGGGGGCATATTTGTGGAATATACGTCCGAGTGGGGGAGGAAACAGAGACAATAACATGGATAACCCATGGCAATAGGGATCACTCACCTCTGGCCAGTCTTCAGCACAGTGGTAATTACATCATAGGTGGCAGCTGGAAATGTAATGTACAAACACAAAGGAAGCTCCGGAGGGAATGAATAATTAAACGGGAAGGACTAAATAAAAAGGTTCCGTCAAGCACACAGTTTCCCTTTCCATTTCTTTTTTGGTTGACAACCTGGTGGCTTTACATCCGAAAATAAGAGGCACAAAGAAGGGTTGGGACTCTTGCTAAGGGACTGAGGAGTTTTCTAGACAACAGAGGTGTGGGAAGGGCTGAGGTGTGGGAAGGGCAGAGGTGTGGGAGGGCATCTTGCTTTAGGGGCTTCGTGTCCAGACATTTCCCAGGTGCACGCAGTGCATCCCTACGGGTTTTGTAAGAAATGGGCCACAGAGGAACGCTTGCTATAAATTGCTCGATGATAACGGTGACTCCTGTGTCTCGCAACATTCTGTGTGTACCCGCTTTTCAGCAATTTGATTCCATGTGTACTGTTGCTATTTTGGCTTTCCTGTTGCCCTGGCTCGCCCTTGGCTAATCCACATGGTATCCAGCTCAGTTGTTGCTGGCTCAGACTGTTCGCTGGCATAGCTCTGCCTTGCTACTCCTACACCACTTGTTCTGTTCTGTCATTGCAAATTGTATTTTTAAATTATTTTTTAAAGTGCAGACCTAGCTCAAGGGCCGTGGAGCTCTGTGCATGGTGTAGGTGGCCAGTCTTTGGGCTGTCACCTTTTACCAGTAGCGCAGTACGATGAGTTGCGGTCTGTGTGTCAATCTGGTAGTCGATTGTGATTAGGCCTTAGTCATCAATGACATTGTTTACAGTCTACCTTTTCCGGGAATCTGCATTGGCGTGTACCCTATTGCCACCTTTGTAACACGTTTTTTTTTATTCCTTGTGCAGTGCATTCTGTTTTTCTGATCTCTGGACTTTTTAATTGATTTCTACCACTCCCTTCAGCCTTCTGTCTTTTTTTTTTTTTTTTTAGGAGAACCTCTCCTTCATACAGGTCAGATAACATCTGGTATTCGGGGATGTAGAAGAAGCCAGGAGTCCAGATTTGGTGGTCATTTATAACCTATTATTCTTTTCCTTTGAGGGAGATGCTGTTGTCCATTCTTTAACTTACCTTTATGGTTGATTCGCTTACAGTACATTCCTTCCTCTTCTATAGGAGCACACAGCAGGAAAGCCTGTTGGAGATAACACCACTGACACAACAGATCAGCCTGCATCAAATTTTTGGGAGAAAAGAAATGTGGTTATGAGATACAGTGGTGAATGTTTTCCGCGATAAAGACTGGATACCTTCTCAAAGTGGTTACAAAAGAACAAAACATAATGTGAATTCTGAAATAAATAAGTGTCAGCACAGATAAGGTCTCCTGCAAGGCTCTGGATTAGGGCCCATC